>NC_071994.2:68027500-68359166 GCF_028885655.2 Pongo abelii
CTGGCTTTTTGAAAATGGGTATAATCAAAAGGGCTGAAGCTTTCCTGATAATCATTCGGTGGTCATAGTTAAGATGTTTAGAAGATACATCTCATTGCAGTTTTCAGTATTCTGATTATTATTTTTCTTTATCTGGGACAAACTTAGTCTGGGTGACTTGAGGCAGGATACTGCTTAAGCTCTCATCCTCATTTTTCTCATCTAGAATAAAGAGGTCTAAGGTCCAGGATCCTTACAGCTCAGACATGATAGGATTCTCTGAAATTAATGAAAGATTAATAAGCTGCCCCCAATTCAGAATATTAAATTAAGCATACCTTGCTTTGTATAGCTTGTTTTACAGTTTACAATATACTTTCACACACATTTAAGTAAATTAACTTTTTTTTTTTTGAGACAGAGTCTTGCTTTGTCACCTAGTCTGGAGTGCAGTGGCGTGATCTCAGCTCACTGCAACCTCCACCTCCCGGGTTCAACCAATTTTCCTGCCTCAGCCTCCTGAGTAGCTGGGATTACAGGTGCCTGCCATCGCGCCCAGATAATTTTGTATTTTTGGTAGAGACGGGGTTTCCCCCGGTTGGCCAGGCTGGTCTTGAACTCCTGACCTCATGATCCACCCCCCTCGGCCTCCCAAAGTGCTGGGATTACAGGCATGAGCCACCGCGCCCGGCTAATTTTGTGTTTTTAGTAGAGAGAGGGTTTCACCATGTTGGTCAGGCTGGTCTGGAACTCCTGACCTCAGGTGATCCACCCGCCTCGGCCTCCCAAAGTTCCGGCATTACAGGCATGAGCCACGGCGCCCAGCAGCTTTTCTATTTAGTAGAGAAATGTTGGATTTGATAAATGAGGATGGAAGACAAGAAAAGGATGAAGTAGAGGCACAGGAGGAAGCCATGTGATGAGACAGCACAATGAATGTTGACTTTCTGGTTCTGAGAGTCTTGTGTTCTGCTATTTGCTAGCACGACGCTGGGCAACATAGCCCTACTGTTAGCTCATATGGTGGTTTTGGATGAAGTAGAAAAGGATGTCGCCGGGCACGGTGGCTCATACCTGTAATCTCAGCACTTTGGGAGGCCAAGGCGGATTGCCTGAGCTCAGGAGTTTCAAAACCACCCTGGGAAGCATGGTGAAACCCCATTTCTACTAAAAATACACATAATAATAATAACAATACCAGGGTATGGTGGAGCGCTCCTGTAATCCCAGCTACTTGGGAGGCTGAGATGAGAGAATTGCTTGAGCCTGACAGGCCAAGGTTGCAGTGAGCCAAGATCGCACCACTGTACTCTGGCCTGGGCGACAGAACAAGACTCCATCTCAAAAAAAGATAAAGAAGATGCCCCTTTCTTTTTTCTTTGTAGAGATGGGGGTGGGGATTCTGAGTCTCACTGCATTGCCAAGGCTGGTTTTGAAATTCTGGGCTGAAGCAATCCTCATAGCTAGGCCTTCCAAAGGTGCTGGGACTACAGGCATGCACCACTGTGCCTGGCCAGGTGCCTCTTTCTTAAGATACTTTACTGCCATCTGTTGGAAAACTGTTGTCATAACCATATAAATTAATGAGTACAATGATGGTGTCTCATGGTACGATGTACACAAATATGAGCAGCAGCTCTGCCTGTCAGCTGCAGGGCCCCTGGAGCCAGGTTACATATGCTGATAACTCACAACTTGAGTTTAGCAAACCTTGAGGGTGGCAGGCAGGAGTTGAGGCAGCAGGCCAAGGAGTGGCCCAGCTATATCACCCCAGGGTCCCAGCCTCAAAGGTGGTCAGTTGAGTTGCTTCTCACTTTGTCTTGCTCCTGGCAGCCCAGGTAGATGGTTTTGGGGGGGGCTTTTGGTCAGTTCCAACGTTTGTCAAAACCTACTACATTGGAGTGGTGTTTTTTCTAGGTGAAGTTTGTATAGGCTTACCAAAAAAAATCTATGTATTTTACATTTCACGGGAATTATATTACCTTTTGTGGTCCACATATCTGTATTAATTACAAGATATCTGGGACCAGGAGCAGTGGCTCACACCTGTAATTCCAGCACTTTGGGAGGTCAAGGCAAGCACATTGCTAGAGGCCCAAAGTTACAGACCAGCCTGACCAACATAGCGAAACCCCGTCTCCACTAAAAATTTAAAAATTAGGCCAGGCGTGGTGGCTCATGCCTGTAATCCTAGCACTTCCGGAGGCCAAGGTGGGTGGATCACCTGAGGTCAGGAGTTTGAGACCAGCCTGGCCAACATGGCAAAACCCGTGTCTACTAAAAATACAAAAATTAGCTGGGTGTGGTGGCATGCACATGTAATCCCAGCTACTCGGGAGGCCGAGGCAGGAGAATTGCTCAAACCCCGGAAGCAAAGGTTGTAGTTAGCGAAGATCCCGCCACTGCACTCCAGCCTGGGTGACAGAGCGAGATTCCCTCTCAAAAAAAAAAAAAAAAAAAAAAAAAGGCCCAGCATGGTGGCTCACTCCTGTAATCCCAGCACTTTGGGAGGCCTAGGTGGACGGATAACAAGGTCAGGAGTTCGAGACCAGCCTGACCAACATGGTGAAACCCCCGTCTCTACTAAAAATACAAAAATTAGCCGGTTGTGGTGGCGAGCACCTGTAATCCCAGTTATTCAGGAGGCTGAGGCAGGGGAATCGCTTGAACCCAGGAGATGGGGGTTACAGTGAACCGAGATCATGCTACTGCACTCCAGCCTGGGTGACAGAGCGAGACTCCATCTCAAAAAAAAAAAAAAAAATTAGCTGGGCGTGGTGGCGGGCGCCTGTAATCCCAGCTACCCAGTAGGCTGAGGCACGAGAGTTACTTGAACCTGGGAGGCGGAGGTTGCAGTGAGCTGAGATCGTACCATTGCACTCCAGCCTGGGCGACAAGAGCGAAACTCTGTCTAAATAAATAAATAAATAAATGACTGTCTCAAAACACAGACAAGCTTTTGTTCGTTTGCCAGCTTAATAAAGTGACCCCCCCTCTGAGGCTCGAACTCAGGACCTTCAGATTACGAGACTGACGCGCTACCTACTGCACTAAGGAGGCGGCTAAAAGATGTTTTGCTTCCTGTAGTATACAGTTCTATAGGTTTTGGCAAACGTAATCGTGTAATACCATGCAATCAAAATATAGAACAATTATTTTATTCCCCAAAGCTTTTAAGAGCTCAGCTCAGCTATTTAGATAGCTAAATATATCTTCCTTTTGGGATCTGGTCCAAGTGCCATTCACTTCCCTTCATTATATCATTCAGCCTTTCCTAGGAAGCTCCTGGCTCTCAAACTGATGGGAATAAGGAGGCCACTGTGCTCACAGTGTAAGGGGGAAGGGTGAGTGCAGCACAGATAAAGTCATCCACCCACACTCTCAAAATACTCTCAACCTAGGGGGACCCAGGGAGAAGGGGGAAGAGGCTGAGGGGAGCACTGCAGTTACTCCTGGTCTTGTAGGAGAGCCAAAGGGACTCTTTTGCTTCCTTGGTCCAGCTACCCTACCCTGTCTCAGCCTCCACACACACACTCTTTTCTCTCTTTCTTTCTCTCTCACTTTCTTTCTCTCTTTCTTTCTCCCTTTCTTTCTCTCTCTCTCTTTCCTTTCTTTCTCCTTCCTTTCTTCCTTCCTTTTTCTCTTTCTTTCCTTTCTTTCTTTTTTTTTTTTTTTTGATGGACTTTTGCTCTTGTCTCCCAGGCTGGAGTGCAGTGGCATGATCTTGGCTCACTGCAACCTCCGCATCCCGGGTTTGAGCGATTCTCCTGCCTCAGCCTCCCGAGTAGCTGGAACTACAGGCACATGCCACCACACCTGGATAATTTTGGTATTTTTAGTAGAGACGGGGTTTCACCATGTTACCAGACTGGTCTCGAACTCCTAACCTCTGGCGATCCACCTGCCTCGACCTCCCCGTGCTGGAATTACAGGCATGAGCCACCACACATGGCCCACACACTCATATAAAGTACGCACATACAATTATTTACACATGCAAACACACATACATCTAATATATGTAAGCACATAATATACATACATGATTACCACTATGCACAAATGCTTACTCACATAGAAATAAGCTCAAACAGGCTGGGTGTGGTGGCTCATGCCTGTAATCCCAGCAGTTTGGGAGGCTGAGTAGGTGGATTGCCTGAGCTAAGGAGTTCCAGACCAGCTTGGGCAACACAGTGAGACCCTTGTCTCTAATAAAATACAAAAATTACCTGGGTATGGTGGCACACACCTGTAATCCTAGCTACTCTGGAGGCTGAGGTAAGAGAACCGCTTGAACCCAGGAGGCAGAGGTTGCAGTGAGCCGAGATAGCGCCACTGCAATTCACCCTGGGCGACAAAGAGAGACTACATCTCAAAAAAAAAAAAAAAAAAAAAGCTCAAACAGAAATACACAAGGTCACACATCTGGGAAAGTTGCATCTTGCATCACTTGGGGATGTCATCAGTAATTTGCTCCTCCTGTTGCTTCAACTTCATACTTCCTCACCATGGAGTATCAGAGTTAGCCTGAGGCTATTCTTTGTGGCTTCTTTGTTGCTGTGGGTTATGATAGATGAAGGGTAATGTCCAATTTTCAGCTGATTTAGGAAGCTTGTGTTTGAGAGACATGAGGATCCTGATGCTGGTTCCAGGCAAGGTGTTGGAGGCTAGTGGGACACAGGGTATGGGGAAGTGAGGCATATGTGACTTCTTTTGTAAAGATGCGTTAGAGGTAGCTGAGTGCATCACTACTTCCCTAGATGTATTGGTGTTTCTAGTCTTAAGAAAGCCCATATTTGTGAAACTTACTTTTTCTATACGATACGTGGAATTTTTTTGATTGTACATGGTGAACTCCTCATTGAGTGTTGGAGAGAAAGCATTTGAGCACCCGTGAGTTCATCAGCTGATGTGTTCTTGAATGCTATACTGAGCTGGAAAGTAGACAGGTTATGCCTGGGTGGAGTTGAGCTGACCCATGCTAGCATAGGTATAGGCTATCTCTGGAAGGATTCACAAGGCATTGCTTACATTCACAGTAAAAGGTATTTCTTAGTTGTTTTATGTTTTTGTTTTTTGTTTCCAGATGGAGTCTTGCTCTGTCGCCCAGGCTGGAGTGCAATGGCTCAATCTCAGCTCACTGCAACCTCAGCCTCCTGGGTTCAAGCAATTCTCATGCCTCAGCCTCCCGAGTAGCTGGGACTACAGGCACATGCCACCATACCCTGCTAATTTTTGTATTTTTAGTAGAGATGGAGTCTCACCTTTTTGGTCAGGCTGGTCTCGAACTCCTGACCTGAGGTGATCCGCCCACCTCAGCCACCCAAAGTGCTGGAATTACAGGCATGAGCCACCACATCTGGACTATTACATATTTTTTAATAGTGTGATGGTTCATTTTATGTGTCAACGTGACTGGGCTAATGGATGCCCAGGTAGCTAGTGAAACATTATTTCTGGGTGTGTCTGTAAAACATTTCCAGAAGAGGTTAGCATCTGAATTGGTAGACGGAGATCACCCTCACCAATGTGGGTGGGCATCATCTAGTCCACTGAGGTCCTGAATTCATCAAAAAGGCAGAGGAAGGGAGAATTTGTTCTCTCTCTTTCTCTCTTCTTTTTTTTTTTTTTTTGTGAGACAGAGTCTCACTCAGTCATCCAGGCTGGAGTGCAGTGGTGCGATCTGGGCTCACTGCAACTTCCACCTCCCAGGTTCAAGCAATTCTCATGCCTCAGCCTCCCAAGTAGCTGGAATTATAGGTGCATGCCACCACTCCTGGCTAATTTTTGTATTTTTGGTAGAGATGGGGTTTCACCATGTTGGCCATGCTGGTCTGAAATCCTGACTTCAAGTGATCCACCCTCCTCAGCCTCCCAAAGTGCTGGGATTACAGGCATGAGCCACCGTACCTGGCCTGCTCTCTCTTCTTGAGCTGGGACATTGTTCATCTCCTACCCTTGGACATCTGATTCTTGGGCCTCCAGACTCAGATTGAATTACACCACTGGCTTTCCTCAGCTTCCAGCTTACAGATAGCAGATTGTGGAACTTCTTTCTCAGTGTTCGTAATCATATGAGCCAATCTCTCAAAATAAATCTCTTTCTCTATATCTATATATATCCCGTTGGTTCTGTTTCTCTGGAGAACCCTGATTAATGCAAATAGGTAATATATTCTTATGGTTAAACCTCAAAAAGTATGAAACAATGTACAGTGAAACATTTCCATTCTATTCCTGATCCCAGCCATTCAGTTTCCTTCCCTAGAAGCAATCAATTTTTTTTTTCAGATTTTTATTTTATTTTATTTTTTATTTTGAGACAGAGTCTTGCTGTCACCCAGGCTGGAGTGCAATGGTGCAATCTTGGCTCACTGCAACCTCCGCCTCCTGGGTTCAGGCGATTCTCCTGCCTCAGCTTCCTGAGTAGCTGGAATTACAGGTGCCCGCCACCACGCCTGGCTACTTTTTGTATTTTTAGTAGAGACGTGGTTTCACCATGTTGGCCAGGCTGGTCTCAAGTGATCTGCCCTCCTTGGCCTCCCAAAGTGCTGGGATTACAGGCGTGAGCCACCACACCCGAAGCAATCAATTTTAACAATGTTTTGTTTATGCTTCCAAAAATAGGCTACGCATATACAAAAAAATACATAATTCTTTTTTCTCTTTTTTATACATTTGATAACATATTACACAGTTTTTCCTTTTTTTTTCTTGCTCTTGTTTTGTTTTATAGCTGCATAGTATTCCAGTGTTGGCAGAAACTATAGTTTCTTTAATTTGTCTCCTATAGGTAGGTATTTGGATTGTTTTCAGTTTTTTTGTTTTGTTTTGTTTTGTTTTTCCCCCAAGATGGAGTCTTGCTCTGTCTCCCAGGCTGGAGTGCAGTGGCACGATCTCTGGAGTGCAGTGGCACGATCACTGCAAACTTTGCCACCCAGGTTTAAGCGATTTTCCTGCCTCAGCCTCCTGAGAAGCTGGTATTACAGGTGCGAGCCACCACGCCCAGCTAATTTTTGTATTTTTAGTAGAGACGGGGTTTCACCATGTTGGCCAGGCTGGTCTCAAACTCCTGACCTGGTGATCTGCCCGCCTCGGCCTCCCAAAGTGCTGGGATTACAGGCGTGAGCCACCACGCCCGGCTCTGTTTTCAGTTTTTGCTGTTACAAACAGCAAATTATGTATATTTGCAATTATATATATATTTGATCCAAGATATATGTCAATACCTCATTCTGGTTTTCAAAACGGGGTTTGGCTCTGTGAGTGGATCTGTGTGGACCTTTCCTAAGGATTCATTCCCTCCGCTCTTAGACTGATCTGTTGTGATCATATCCTCCCTTCTCTCTAGTTGGTGTTGCTTTTGCAAGGTATAGACTTGCAAGATATAGCCCTGCTGTTCGTGCATTCCTCCAAGGCAGAAGCAAGACTGGAGGGAGTAATAAAAAGGCAAGTAATCTCCTGTCTCTTCAAATTGATGTTTTCAAAACACTTGTTGAGGCAGGGTTCAGTGGCTCACACCTGTAATCCTAGCACTTTAGGAGGCTGAGGTGGGAGGATCCCTTGAGCCTAGGGGTTCCAGACCAGCCTGGGCAACATAGTGAAACCCCATCTTAATTAAAAAAAAAATTATAATTAAATGGCCGGGTGCGGTGGCTCACGCCTGTAATCCCAGCATTTTGGGAGGCCGAGGCAGGCAGATCACGAAGTCAGGAGATCGAGACCATCCTGGCTAACACGGTGAAACCCCGTCTCTACTAAAAATACAAAACAAAATTAGCCAGGCGTGGTGGCGGGCACCTGTAGTCCTAGCTACTCAGGAGGCTGTGGCAGGAGAATGGCGTGAACCCGGGAGGCGGAACTTGCAGTGAGCCAAGATAGTGCCACTGGACTCCAGCCTGGGCGACAGAGTGAGACTCCGTCTCAAAAAAAAAAAAAATTATAATTAAAAAAAGATGACAAGTCAGTTGGGTATATAAAGCTAGAGTCCGGGGGTAAATTCCAGTTAAAGTTAATATATGTAAAGTTCTTAAAACAGTGCTATGTGTTTCTTTTTAAGCTGTCAGATTGTGTCACTCCTTTGCTCAAAACTCTCCGGTGATTTCTCACTTTATTCAGACAATGGCAAAATCTTTACAGTGTGCCTACAAGGCTCTCCATGATTTATCCTCTTACCCCAACATCTACTTTGGTGATGGTTAATACTAGCTGTTGTAACAAATAAACCCCACAGTACCAGTGGCTTCACACAACTGAAGTTTATTTCTTGTTCACAGAACAGTCCGGTGTGGGTATTCTTGGTCAGCTGGAGCCTTTCCTCCATGTGCTTTGCCATTACTTAGAGCCTCAGAATCTTCTAATTCTAGCTGGTGGAAGGCAAAAATAGAAAGAAGGGAGAAGTCTAATCTGCTTCTTACGTGCCCTGACCTAGCAGTGACATACATAAAGTCCTACACACATTCCATTGTTGAGAACTAGTCACATGGCCACATCTGGATGCAAGTAGGGCTGGGCAGTGTCCCTGAGGAGGCGGGTCCACACACTATGGAGGGGAAAATTGATGTTTTTGAATTGCAAGCCAACTCCACCACACCTTCTACCATCTTCCACCAATCCTCCCCACCCTAACCCTCTCCAGCCACCCTGGCTTCCTTATTGCTCCGTGAACACTCCAGGCACACTTTGCCGCCCACCCTCTCCTGGAGTTATGTTCCCTCAGATGTCCACTTGCTCTCTCATGTTCCTCATGCTAAAATGGGTGTCCCAGATTGCCACTTATTAAAAGTATATTATGTCCCAGATTTTAAAAATTCATTTTTCCATTAATTTATGAATCTTCAATGCAATTCTGTGTGGGGTCAGAATGACTCTTCTCATTTCAGAGTGTTTAACTGATGTGCCCCGGGTTACACAGCTAGTAAGAGTGGGAGTGGGGATTTAAACATTAAAGTTTCACGCCTGTAATCCCAGCACTTTGGGAAGTCGAAGTGGGCAGAACACCTGAGGTTAGGAGTTCGAGACCAGCCTGGGCAACATGGCGAAACTCCGTCTCTACTAAAAATAAAAAAAATTAGCCCAGCATAGTGGCGCAGGCCTGTAGTTCCAGCTACTCAGGAAGCTGAGGCAGGAAAATAGCTTGAACTCGGGAGGCAGAGATTGCAGTGAGCCGAGGTTGTGCCACTGCTCTCCAGCCTGGGTGACAGAGTGAGGCTCTGTCTCAAACAAACAAAAAAACATTAAATCTTGGCCGGGTGCGGTGGCTCACGCCTGTAATCTCAGCACTTTGGGAGGCAGAGGCGGGCAGATCACGAGGTCAAGAGATCGAGACCATCCTGGCTAACAGGGTGAAACCCCGTCTCTATTAAAAATACAACAAAATTAGCCAGGTGTGGTGGCAGGCACCTGTAGTCCCTGATACTCAGGAGGCTGAGGCTGAGAATGGTGTGAACCTGGGAGGCGGACCTTGCAGTGAGCAGAGATCACCACTGCACTCCAGCCTGGGCGACAGAGCGAGACTCCATCTCAAAAAACAAACAAACAAACAAAAATACGAACAAACAAACAAAAAATTAGCCAGGCATGGTGCGCGTGCCTGTAGTCCCAGCTACTTGGGAGGCTGAGGCAGGAGAATCGTTTGAACCTGGGAGGCAGAGGTTGCTGTGAGCCGAGATGGCGCCACTGCACTCTAGCCTGGGTGACAGAGCGAGACTCTGTCTCAGAAAAAAAAAAAAAGAAAGAAAAAAAGAAAAAATCTTAAGAGCATCCCTTTGTATATTTTCTGACTCTCTAAGAAGCAATCACTCTGCCAAACTTATTTCCTACTGGGAAGGAGATCACTTTACAGTTGAGTATTCTGGGCTTCTGAGCAGTTACATTTCCCAGGGCAAATTAATACGGTTATGCATTTGTTTTTAACTTGTGTTTTACGAGTTGAGTTAATATGAGAGGTCGTCTAGCATCAGATCACCCTAGACACCTTAGATAAAAAGTTTCTGGACTTTTCAGTTGAGGATGTTTATTCCTTTCTCAAATTTCTTTTTCCATATCACCCCTAGAGTGATCATTCTCAGATTTGGGTCAGATATCACTCCTTGGCTTGAATTCCTTTACTTTACCTCACTCATCCTCAACTCATATATCTTATAGGATAAATTATTTTTTAAAAATACTATTTATTTATTTATTTATTTATGACAGGGGTCACATTATGTTCTCCACTCTGGTCTCAAACTCCTGGGTTCAAGCAGTCCTCCTGCCTCAGCTGCCCAAAGTGTTGGGATCACCAGCGTGAGTGTGAGCCACTATGCCTGGCCGAGGATAAATTCTTTAGCCTGGTATTTGAATCCATGCCTCCTTCCTCTGTTCTCCTTCTTCCTCCCCTGCCCTGGTTTCATTCCCTTTAAACTCTGCATCTCCCATCTTAATGTTAATGAATTACTTGTTGGTGCCTGAACATACCCTTTTATCTGTTGCTCCCTGTTGTTGCACATACTGAGTTAAACATCTTTCCCTGCCCCTTTTTACCTGAGAAACTCCCTGTTGATCCTCTGGAACTCAGGTCAGAGTATATACCTCCTTCTGGAAACCTTCCCTGACCATTCCACAATCTGGAAAGATGTCCTCCTTCTGTGCTCTGTAACTTTCTTTTTTTTTGTTTTTAGGGAGTCACTCTGTTGCCAGGCTGGAGTGCAGTGGCGCCATCTTGGCTCACTGCAACCTCCACCTCCCGAGTTTAAGCGATTCTCCTGCCTTATCCTCCTGAGTAGCTGGGATTACAGGCACCACCATACCCAGCTAATTTTTATGATTTTAGTTGAGATGGGGTTTCACCATATTGGCCAGGATGGTCTCGATCTCCTGACCTCGTGATCTAACTGCCTTGGCCACCTAAAGTGCTGGGATTACAGGCGTGAGCCACCATGCCCGGCATTTTTATTTATTTATTTATTTATTTATTTATGTATTTATTTATTTTGAGGTAGAGCCTCGTTCTGTTGCCCAGGCTAGAGTGCAGTGGCACGATCTTGGCTTACTGCAACCACTGCCTCTTGAGTTGAAGCGATTCTCCTGCCTCAGCCTCCTGAGGAGCTGGGACTAAAGGTGCCCGCCATCATGCCTGGCTAATTTTATATTTTTGGTAGAGATGGGATTTCACCATATTGGTCAGGCTGGTCTTGAACTTCTGACCTTCAGTGATCCACCAGCCTTGGCCTCCCCAAGTTCTGGGATTACAGGCGTGAGCCACCATGCCCAGCCTCTGTGACTGTTTAACTCACTAATCCCCCTCTACTGTCTCTGTGTCCCCAGCATGCAGGATACGGGTGGAGCATCACCATGAATGGGCGTTTTGAAGCAACCTTCTCCTCCCTACTTTTCTCCCCCTAGTTCAGGCAGGTTAGATACAGGGAGGAACAGGTGCTATGGCTCCGAGAGACGATGGCTATAACCTCTAGGTAAACCTCCCCAAGGGAAACAATATTTGAGAGAAGTACCCAGGAGAACCTAGGAGAGAGCCTAGGCTCAGCCTTTGGGGAAGCCAGCTGCCTTCTACAGCTCTTAGTGGCAGCCTCCCAGAACAAACCTTAAGAGTACTTCTTTCTGGAACAATAATAATAATCCAGGTTGGGCTCATTGGCTCACGCCTGTAATCCCAGCACTTTGGGAGGCAGAGGAGGGCGGATCACCTGAGGTCAGGAGTTCGAGACCAGCCTGACCAACACGGTGAAACCCTGTCTCTACTGAATACAAAAAATTAGCCGGGTGTGGTGGTGCGCGCCTGTAATCCTAGCTACTTGGGTGGCTGGGGCAGGAGAATCGCTTGAACCTGGGAGGCAGAGGTGCAGTGAGCCAAGATCACGCCATTGCACTCCAGCCTGGGCAACAAGAGAGAACTCCGTCTAAAAAAAAAAAATCTGTAATATTTACTGAGTGATTTCCATGTTCCAGGCAGTATTCTCATTGTTTTACCTGTACTTGCATTTATCTTATGTAATTGTCTCAAAAACCATGACGCCTGGCACTTAGAGATTAACTTGCTGAAGGTCAAAAGTAAATGATCGTCAGGATTGAAATCTGAGCATTCTTTTCTAGAGCCCATGCTAGTAACCACTATACTTGTGTTGCCTTTCTGGCTTCTGATCTCCAGTTTCCAACAAAGACACATCTGCCTAGCTTCTATGGGAGAGGAAATCGGAGGGTCCTAGGACAAGGACCAATAGGTAAATTTCCCTCCGCCTCCTCCCTATCCTCTTACAGGAGAACAGGTTTAGGGGTGGATCTGAGAGTTTTCACAGAGTGAAGAGGAAGGGGAGCTCCCAAATGGCAGGCGCCTCTGGAGGCTTCCAGAGAAAAAAGGAGAGAGCGTGGGAAAGGGGCAGGCTGGGAGGTGGGAGCGGCGAGGAACGGGGAGCTGACCACAAGCCCAGGATTCCAGACCAGGCTTTGTCTCTTAGACTCAGTGTAACTTTGGATAAGTCCTTGCTTCCTTCTGAGACTCAGTTTCCCCGTCTGTAAAATAAGGGTAAATATAAAACCGGCTGATCCGCCCCTGCCAAAAGAGAGGACAGGGAGAAGGCCCTGTCTGGGGTCTAGGCTGACACGCTGCAGCTAGGATTAGGTGAGCTTCCGAACTCAGCCGTGAGACCCCATCCTCGTGGCAAGGCCGCGCTAAGATCTCTGGACCTCTGGTTGCTGGGTGGGTGGTTGGGGGCAGAGCATGGGCCAAATGCCCGGCTCTGCAGGCTGCGCCCACTCTTCTCGCACTTCCTCAGCCCTCCCTAAAGGAGTCTCAATCCCGGGGGGGTGGCAGTTGCGGACGACCGCCCGGGAAGCTGCGGCCCGCGGGGTCCGAAGAGCATCACGTCATCCTTTCCGCCAGGAGCCCGCCCCCTCCCAGACGAAGCCTGCGCAGGCGCGGCGGGAGGAGGGTCACGGGGGGGTTGTCCCCGCACTTTCCGCCCTTCTCCAGGCTCGCTCGGGCCGCGGCGCTCTCGGCTAGCTGCAGCGGCGGCGGCGCGGAGGGGAAGGCGTCCAGGATGCGGTGCGGGGCGGCCCGGTGCCCCCCCGCCCCGTCACGGCAGCCGCGGCGGCCGAGGGGACCGGGCCAGGGCCGGGGGCGGCGGCCCGAGCCGCGGTAGCGGCGGCGGCGGGAGGGGCGGCCTGAGGGCGGGCGGGCGCCCGGGTTGCGGGGGCTCAGTGCCGCTCCGCACGGCCCGGCCCGTCTCGGCCCCGGCGCCATGAGCGGCGGCGGCGGCGGAGGGGGCTCGGCGCCCAATCGCTTCGCCGACTACTTTGTCATCTGCGGACTGGACACTGAGACAGGGCTGGAGCCGGACGAGCTGTCGGGTGAGTGCGCGCCAAGCCCGGGCCCGCTTTCCCGCGCCCGCTGTGGTCGGGGACCCGAGAAGAAACCTTCCTTCAGCCCCGCTTTGTCCCGGGAGCCGGGCGAGTGTCGGCCGGGAGGACCAGGGCGGGCGCGGGCGAAGGGGGCTTTGGACTGGAGGGGGGAAACGGATGAGGGGCTCTGAGCCATGAGGGGTCCAAACCTACGGCCCGCTGCGCAGTGGCCACGTCTTCAGCGACCAGAAGGAGAGAGGGTTGTGTGTTCTCAGTTCGGTGTAGGTTGAGTGACTTCGTTTAAAAGAAAGGAAAGCTTGTCCTCTGGCACCCATTAGGGAGGGAAGGCGTCCCACGTCCTAGTGAAAGTAAGTTCCACCCAGACTTAAAAAAAAGGAAAACAAAAACTTGGTGAGTTTATCTGGCCACTTCCCAAGAAGCTTGTGATACCAGTTCCTCAAAACCGTTATACCCCAGCCCTGGGCTGGGCCCCCTGAGTCAGATTGCAGCTCTGCGCGTCTGGATGGGACATGAAGTAATAAAGTGAACTTGGGCGGCATCAAGAAGAGTGGGAACTCCCTTAGCCCTGGAAAGGGCTTGTATCCCGGGGCCATGCCTTTTTTGAAAAGTAATTTATGTCCTTTATGAGGACAGAGGCGTTTGTGAATAAAAGGGTTGCAGCATTGTAGTTGGAGAGGCTTGGTGTGTTGTGATGCGTCTCAAGACATATTTGAAAGGGAAAGTGATGAGGGGAGTCAAAGATGGGGCCCTGACCAGATCTGGCACTCATTGCAGAAGGGCGTGAAAATTATACAGTCCCCGTGAATTTTCCACTGCACTGTCATTGGAGTCTTTGAATTGTAACAGTTTTGAAAATAAGTTTTTGTCTGGAGTTTCCAGTTAGTGGGTTTCAAGTGGGTGGAGGTTTGTCGGGTTGTACTTTAAGATTGTGTCATCCTGATGAGGGGGACTCCTTTTCACTTTTCCGTCACTGTAAAGTTTCTCTCTCGAAAGTGATTATCCTGTTGACTAATCCTACTTTGCTTCAACGATGACAAGACAGTTTTGTTTTTGGGCACCAGAAAAAGTCCAGTGTTTCTTATGAAAAAAAATTAGGCGGGGCGCGGTGGCTCACCACCCGGCGGCTCACGGGTAATCCCAGCACTTTGGGAGGCCGAGGCGGGCGGGTCACCTGAGGTCAGGAGTTCGAGACCAATTTGGCCAGCATGGTGAAACCCCCGTCTCTACTAAAAATACAAAAATTAGCCGGGCGTCGTGGCGCGTGCCTGTAATCCCAGCTACTCAGGAGGCTGAGGTAGGAGGATCGCTTTAACCCAGGAGGCGGAGGTTGCAGTAAGCTGAGATTGCGCCACTACACTCCAGTCTGAGTGATTGCACCACTACACTCCAGTCTGGGTGATAAAGCGAGGCTCTGTCTGGGAAAAAAGAAAAAGAAGAAAAAAGCATCATAAATTCATGCTTTAACAAGGTTAGAAAAAAATAAGCTATTTTCTCAATAGCAGGTGGAGAAAATATGAAGCAGTAATATAATTAATACTAGATTTTTTGTCGGGGTAGTTTTATTGTTTCTAATTTACTTAAAAAAAATTTTAATTTTAGGCCGGGCGCGGTGGCTCACGCCTGTAATCCCAGCACTTTGGGAGGCCGAGGCGGGCGGATCACGAGGTCAGGAGATTGAAACCATCCGGGTAACACGGTGAAACCCCGTCTCTACTAAAAATACAAAAAATTCGCCGGGCGTGGTGGTGGGCTCCTGTAGTCCCAGCTACTCAGGAGGCTGAGGCAGGAGAATGGCGTGAACCCGGGAGGAGGAGTTCACAGTGAGCCGAGGTTGCGCCACTGCACTCCAGCCTGGGCGACAGAGCGAGACTCCGTCCAAAAAAAAAAAAAATTATTTTGATGGGTACATAATAATTGTTCAAGTTCATCTTTTAAGCTCCTCAAATTCTTATAGTACAGATGTTTTTCATCTTTTTCATATGTAGTAAGTTTGTGACTTTGATGTAATTTTTGGAATTCGGTTCAAGGTATTGGTGTTGGAAGGGACCTCAGAGAGGAAAATGAGGCCCAGGAAGGACAGTGGGGCCTGTATACACTAATTAATTGCTTGGTCCAATGCTTTTCTCGTGACATTAAACTGCATCTCATTGGCCTGGCTGGAGGTGTTTAGAAAACACTAACATGTTGAGAAATATTAAAAACAACATAATTCTTCTCAATAAAACAAACTAAGGTGGTGGAATAAACTTTTTTTTTTATGCTGTGTTTTTGAGTGTCAAATTGTATGAACACTTGGTTTGAGAAGATAGAATGTTTTGCAAATGATAGAGCATAAGAATGAAGCTGGGAAGTTAACTGTTAGCGAGAGCATGAGTTTGGGGTAATATTCCTGCTCTCCTATTGACTATCTCTGTGATTGGGAGCAAGTTAGAGATAACCCTGTCAGGGTCCTCATCTATAAAAAAAGAATGTAAATAAAAATAATCTCATCAAGCAGACCTTCAAAAATGTTTAAAAACTGTCTTTCAACATTTCATTAAAAGAGAAATGTTACTCTCTTTTAATGAATATGTGTTAATTATCTGGCTTTTTGGCAAGCTAAAATTATATCCCTGTGAAAGTTTATTGGGATAATAAAGAAAGGGGATGAATTGTATAAAATGTGTAAAGAAGGGTATTTTCTGTTTTTTTTTAAATGTGGTTGCAGCAGTGGAATGCCGAGACCACATTTCCAATAGGTGGCCTTTGTTAGAGTATGCAATGTTGGAAGGATTTTTTTTCCCTCTTCATTTCATTTCTGGTGGGTCGGTAGGGGAATCTGAACTATCCAGAGGGAATCTTTTTTTTTTTGAGACACAGTCTCACTCTGTTGCCCCAGCTGGAGTGTAGTGCCGCGATAGTGGCTCACTGAAACCTCCGTCTCCCAGGTTCAAGCAATTCTTCTGCCTCAGCCTCCCGAGTAGCTGGGATTATGAGCTGCGTACGCCACCACATCAGGCTAATTTTTGTATCTTTAGTAGAGATGGGGTTTCATCATGTTGGCCAGGCTGGTCTTGAATTCTTGACCTCAAGTGATCTGCCCACCTCGGCCTCCCAAAATGCTAGGATTACAGGCGTGAGCCACCACTCCCAGAGGTAATCTTTGAGTAAAACAAAACAGAATGCAAGTAGCAGGTTCTTCCTGAGACTCTCCAGGGTGCATTTTCTCTCCTCAGCCTGCCTTGTAGCTCCCAAACTGATGATATCATACTCAGTGAAACTACAGGAAATTGTAATTTGCACCCAGGTTCTCCAAGAAGGTATTAAGGAGTCTCTAAGAAGGTGCACTCCACACAGTCAACTTACATAGCTCAGGTAGCATCTACATTCTTAAAAAGTGAACCCAGAATAAGCAAATCAAAGATGCTCAGTGTTCCTTCTTGTTTTGTGCAGAAAGGTTAAGATTCATTCCTCTCTGTCTGCAACAAATAAACATGGAGGCTGGGCGCAGTAGCTCACACCTGTAATCCCAGTACTTTGGGAGGCTGAGGTGGGTGAATTGCTTGAGCCCAGGAGTTTGAGACCAGCCTGGGCAACACGGCAAGACTCTGTCTCTACAGAAAGTACAAAAAATCAGCTGGGTGTGGTAGCATGCACCTGTGGTCCCAGCTGCTCAGGAAGCTGAGGTGAGAAGGTCACTTGAGTCTAAGAGGCAGAGGTTTCAGTGAACTGAGATTGTGACACTGCACTCCAGCCTGAGCAACAGAGTGAGACCCTGTCTCAAATAAACAAATACAACTAAAAAATAAAAATAAAAACACCCAAATAAGCATAGAGCTTGCTGTGTTTAATATAGACTGAGGTAATTGGATTTTATAGGAATCTCTTCCTGTCACCTCTTTCCCTTTCTTGCATACTCAGCATTTAGGCAAGTAATGTAGTTGTTTTTTGTGCAAAGAATTGAGGAATGTGTGAAAATTAATTTTGTTTTCTGGTTGAGGAAGCTCTTTGGGCTGGAAGGAGAAGAAGGTAATCTGTGAGCAAAGCACAAATTTAGCCACCTTGAAGATATATGGTGTCTGCTTGTTGGCTTTTTGAACTTGTCAGTTAGGTAAGCAAATCTGGAAGAATTGCTTCTGATTTATGTTTTCCATTATTTTTGGCACATCCTAAGTGGGGAGGCAGATGGTAGTGGAGTTCAGTTTCTTTTTCTACCTCTGATGGGCGAATGTCCTGGTGAATCTTCTTTTTCTTTGTTTCTGATGGTCACCACGAGGTGACCCCAGGAGAAGGTTTTACTGTGAAATAGGGTTCATGAGTTTATTTTCCTTGTCTCTGCTTGAGAATTAAGGTTCCCAAATACTTGTGACGTATTTCTTACCTTGGAATCTGTAAGTTCCTCTGAACTGATCTGCACCTAGCATTGAGATATGGTTCTTTCATCTCATACTCCAATTTTCCCAGGCTCTGTGCAGAAGCTCTTGCCAGGAATTGAAGAGAAGTGGCTAGGGATAAGGATAGATGGGAAACTGGCCAGTGTGCTGTATGAACTTACTTAGAAAATTGAGACTACACTGAAATAGTCTCTTTTTTTTTTTTTTTTTTTTTGAGACGGAGGCCTGCTCTTTTGCCCAGGCTGGAGTGCAATGGCGTGATCTCAGCATACTGCAACCTCCGCCTCTCTGGTTCAAGTGATTCTGAGCCTCAGCCTCCCAAGTAGCTGGGACCATAGGTGTGCACTAGCACACCTGGCTAATTCTTGTATTTTTAGTAGAGACAGAATTTCGCCATGTTGGTCAGGCTGGTCTCGAATTCCTTACCTCAGGTGACCCACCCGCATTGGCCTCCCAGAGTATTGGGATTACAGGTGTGAGCCACTTCGCCTGGCCTGAAATCGTCTCTTAATGTCACCTTTAGAAGAGAGAGGGTCCTGGTACAGTGGCTCACACCTGTAATTCCAGCACTCTGGGAGGCTGAGGCAGGAGGATGCTTGGGTCCAGGAGTTTGAGATCACCTTGGCCACTGTAGCAAGACCCTGTTTTTTTGTTGTTTGTTTGTTTTTTTTGAGATGGAGTCTCACTCTGTCGCCCAGGCTGGAGTGCGGTGGCATGATCTCGGCTCACTGCAAACTCCACCTCCCAGGTTCACGCCATTCTCCTGCCTCAGCCTCCGGAGTAGCTGGGACTATAGGCACCCACCACCACGCCTGGCTAATTTTTTTGTACTTTTTTTTTTTTCAGTAGAGATGGGGTGTCACAGTGTTAGCCAGGATGGTCTCGATCTCCTGACCTCGTGATCCACCCGCCTCGGCCTTCCAAAGTGCTGAGATTACAGGCTTGAGTCACCACGTCCGGCCTGTTGTTTATTTTTTTGAGATGGAGTTTTGCTGTTGTTGCCCAGGCTGGAGTGCAATGGCACAACCTCAGCTCACTGCAACCTCTGCCTCCCGGGCTCAAGCGATTCTCCTGCCTCAGCCTCTCAAGTAGCTGGGATTACAGGCATGTGCCACCATGCCCAGCTAATTTTGTATTTTTAGTAGAGATGGGGTTTCACCATGTTGGTAAGGCTGGTTTTGAACTCTTGACCTCAGTTGATCTGCCTGCCTTGGCCTCCCAAAGTCCTGGGATTACAGGCATGAGCCACTGCGCCCAGCCTAATACCCTGTTTTTATAAAAAATAAAAATAATTAAGAAAGAGAAAAAGGTGACTGTCTAGGAAAGCTAGAGGACTAGTCAAATCATACTCCTCCTTAACTGTATTGAGCAGTGAAATTCAAACTTCAGAATTATTGAATGTTAAGCATGAAAGTACCCTTTGCAATTATATAACCTTTTGATTTTACAGATGAGGAAACTGAGGCCCTGAGAAAGTGGGAGAATGTCTGTCTCCCTTGCCACATTTCATTCTTTTCTGCTGCTTGAGTGATATTTTGCATGCTTTGCAGATGTTTGATGAGTGGTGGATGCAAGGGGAACAAGCAAAAAATTTGTCTGGCAGGGCAGGAACAGACGTTATGGTAGTTTTTTTCTAGTCCAGGTTTCTGTTTCATGTTAAGAAAGAATACTGTGTGTGCAATAGCAAGAGTTGGAACCAACTCAAATGTCCATCAGTAATAGACTGGATAAAGAAGATGGCACATACACACCATGGAATACTGTGCAGCCATAAAAAAGGATGAGTTCATGTCCTTTGCAGGGACATGGATGAAACTGGAAACCATCATTCTCAGCAAACTATCACAAGAACCGAACACCGCACGTTCTCACTCATAAGTGGAAGTTGAACAATGAGAACACACGGACATAGGGAGGGGAACATCACACACTGGGGCCTGTCGGGGGGTGGGGGACTAGGGGAGGGATAACATTAGGAGAAATACCTAATGTAGGTGACTGGTTGATAGGTGCAGCAAACCACCATGCCATGCCATGTGTATACCTATATAACAAAACTGTATGTTCTGCACATGTACCCCAGAACTTAAAGTATAATTTAAAAAGGAAATAGAAAGAATACTGTGTGTATTGTGTGTAGACCGGGTACGGTGGCTCATGCTTGTAATTCCAGCACTTTGGGAGGTTCAGGTTGGTGGATCACTTGAGGTCAGGAGTTTGAGACCAGCCTGGCCAACATGGTGAAACCCCGTCTCTACTAAAGATACAAAAATTAGCTGGGCCTGGTGGCGCACACCTATAATCCCAGCTACTCAGGAGGCTGAGGCGAGAGAATCGCTTGAATCTGGGAGGCGGAAGCTGCAGTGAGCCAAGATGGCGTCACTGCACTCCGGCCTGGGCCACAAAGCGAGACTTTGTCTCAAAAAAAAGAAAGAATACTGTGTGTGTTGGCCGGGCGCAGTGGCTCACTTTGGGAGGCCGGGGCGGGTGGATCACAAGGTCAGGAGATCGAGACCATCCTGGCTAACACGGTGAAACCCCGTCTCTACTAAAAATTCAAAAAAATTAGCCAGGTGCGGTGGCGGGTGCCTGTAGTCCCAGCTACTCGGGAGGCTGAGGCAGGAGAATGGCGTGAACCTGGGAGGCGGAGGTTGCAGTGAGCCAAGATTGCGCCACTGCACTCCAGCCTGGGCAACAGTATGAGACTCCCTCTCAAAAAAAAAAAAAAAAAAAAGAATACTGTGTGTGATTATCATTAAGGATATCTGTTTTTTTTGTTTGTTTTTTGTTTTTTGTTTTTAAGAGACAGAGTCTGTCTCTGTTGCCCAGGCTGGAGTGCAGTGGCACAATCATGACTCACTGCAGCCTCGACCTCCCAGGCCCGTAGCTTTATTGCTTTATCTTTTGTTATAATTTCACATTTAAAGAAGCATTGAGGGCAAGACGTGGTAGCTCACGCCTATAATCCCAGCGCTTTGGGAGGCCGAGGCGGGTGGATCACTTGAGACCAGCCTGGCCAACACGGTGAAACCCCGTCTCTACTAAAAATACAAAAATTAGCCGGGCGTGGTGGTGGGTAGCTAATCCTAGCTACTCAGGAGGCTGACACAGGAAAATCGCTTCAAATGGGAGGCAGAGGTTGCAGTGAGCCGAGATGGCGCCACTGCACTCCAGCCTGAGTGACTTGGTCTCAGAAAAAAAAAAAAAAAAGAAAAAGAAAAAGAAGCATTGACATGAATAGAACAAAGAACTCCAGTATATCAATTAACCAGATTCACTGATTGTTAACATTTTGCCCCATTTGCTTTATCATTTATATGTGTGTCCATATATAAACAATTTTATTGAGATATAATTCATATACCATACAGTTCACTTATTTCAGTGATTTTCAATTTATTCACAGGTTTACAATCATACTACAATCAGTTTTGAAATGTATTAATCACTCTCCCCTGAAAACCTATACCCATTAGCAGTTACTCCTCATTTTCTCCCAACACTCTAACCCTGAACCCTAGGCAACCACTCATCTAATTTCTATCTCTATAGATTTGCCTGTTTTTGACGTTTCATATAAATGGAGTAATATGTGTGGTCTCTTGTTACTGGCTTCTTTCACTTAGCATAATGTTTTCAAGGTTCAGTCATGTTGTAGCATGTATCAGTATGTCATTCCTCTTTATGCCAGAATAATATGCCATGGTATGAATATACAATGTTTTATTTATTTATCCATTAGCGGAAGGACATTGGATTTTTTTTTTTTTTTTTTTCTGAGACAGAGTTTCACTCTTGTTGCTCAGGCTGGAGTGCAGTGGCGCAATCTCGGCTCACTGCAACCTCCGCCTCCCGGGTTCAAGTGATTCTCCTGCCTCAGCCTCCTGAGTATCTGGGATTACAGGCATGTACCACCACGCCCAGCTAATTTTTGTACTTTTAGTAGAGACGGGGTTTCACCATGTTGGCCAGGCTGGTCTTGAACTCCTGACCTCATGATCCACCCGCCTTGGCCTCCTAAAGTGCTGGGATTACAGGCATGAGCCACCGTGCCCGGCCTTCAGTTTTTGATTGTTATGAATAGTGCTATGAACATTTGTGTACACTTATTTTTTTGTGTGTAGGCCTATGTTTTCATTTCTCTTTGCTGAATACTTAGGAATGAAATTACTGGGTCATATGGTAACTCTGTGTTTAACCTTTTTTTTTTTTTTGAGATGGAGTTTCGCCATGTTGCTTATGCTGGAGTGCAATGGCACGATCTCGGCTTACTGCAACCACTGCCTCCCGGGTTCAGGCCATTCTCCTTCCTCAGCCTCTCGAGTAGCTGGGATTACAGATACCCGTCACCATGCCTGGATAATTTGTTTTTTTGAGACGGAGTCTCACTCTGTCGCCTAGGCTGGAGTGCAGTGGCGCAGTCTTGGCTCACTGCAACCTCTGCCTCCCGGGTTCAAGCAATTATCCTGCCTTGGCCTCCCAAGTAGCTGGGACTACAGGTGCACGCCACTAGGCCCAGCTAATTTTTGTATTTTGTACTAGAGACAGAGTTTCACCGTATTAGGCTGGTCTTGAACTCCTGACCTCGTGATCCACTTGCCTCGGCCTTCCAAAGTGCTGGGATTACAGGCATGAGCCACTGTGCCGGCCAATTTTTGTATTTTTAGTAGAAACGGGGTTTTACGATGTTGGCCAGGCTGGTCTTGAACTCCTGACCTCAGGTGATTCACCTGCCTCGGCCTCCCAAAGTGCTGGAATTACAGGTAAGAGCCACCACACCTGGCTGCCTGACTAATTTTTAATTTTTTTGTAGAGATGAGGTCTCATCATCTTGCCCAGGCAGGTCTTAAACAACTTGAAGAGTGATACTCCCGACTCGGCCTCCCAAAGTGCTGGGATTACAGGCGTGAGCCACTGTGCCCAGCCTGTGTTTAACCTTTTGAGAGACTGCCTGCCAGTCTGTTTTCCAAAACAGCTGCACTAGTGTACATTTCCAATAGCAGTGTATGAGAATTCCACTTTGTTCATATCCTTACCAATACTTATCTATTTGTTTATAGCCATCTTAGTGGCTGTTAAGTGGTATCTCATGGTTTTAATTTGCATATCCTAGAAGACAAAGACTTTTATTTTTATTTTATTATTTTATTTTATTTTATTTATTATTTTTTGAGATGGAGTCTTGTTTTGTGGCCCAGGCTGGAGTGCAGTAGCACGATCTTGGCTCATTGCAACCTCTGCCTCCCGGGTTCAAGCGATTCTCATGCCTCAGCCTCCCGAGTAGCTGGGATTACATGCGCCTGCCATCACGCCCAGCTAATTTTTGTATTTTTAGTAGAGACAGGGTTTCACCACGTTGCCCAGGCTGGTCTTGAACTCTTGACCTCATGATCCACCCTCCTTGGCCTCCCAAAGGGCTGGGATTACAGGTGTGAACCACTGCGCCTTGCCGACTAAGACTTTTAAATAAGACTTCTAATTTAAAAGAGAAAAGGATATCCCTCCCCAGAGATGAAGTAGCTATAAAAAGTTTGATGAGCCAGTTTTGAACTGGGAGTCAGTATGGACTACACTTAATTTTCATCTTCCTCTACCGGGCTGGTTGATTCTGGGCAGATTCTTGTGGTCATTTTAAAAAGGCATCTTTGCTCTGAAGCCCAGATTACTAGCTGTAGCAAAACTCAAAATCTTATGGCTTATCTCAGACATCTGTGGATGCTTGCAGAAGTCAAGGCTACTGAAGTACGGAAAGAGTTCTTAAATTAGGTTATGTGTTTTCTTTTTTTAGGTAGAACAAGTAAGAAGTCAGGAGAGATGAGACCCACACACAGAAAACAATTACAGAGTAGCCCAAGGCAGTTAAAATACAAGCTAAATTTCTGTATATATACATATTTTGAGATGTAGTCTGGCTCAACAAAGCCAGACCCAGGCTAGGGTACAGTGGACAATCATACCTCACTTCTTCGGCGTTTCTGAGCCTCGAGTTTCTGAGCTCAAGGGATCCTCCTCCCTTAGCCTCTTGAGTACTTGGGACTACAGGCATGTGCCACCACACCTGGCTTTTTTTTTTTTTTTTTGAGACAGAGTTTCGCTCTTGTTGCCCAGGCTGGAATGCGATGGCACGATCTTGGCTCACTGCAACCTCTGCCTCCCGGGTTCAAGCGATTCTCCTGCCTCGGCCTTCTGAGTAGCTGGTATTACAGGCATGTGCCACCATGCCTGGCTAATTTTGTATTCTTAGTAGAGATGGGGTTTCTCCATGTTGGTCAGGCTGGTCTTGAACTCCTGACCTCAGATGATCCATCCGTCTCAGCCTCCCAAAGTGCTGGGATTACAGGTGTGAGCCACTGCGCCCATTGTTGTTTTTTTGATTACATTCTGGGATTATATGCGCCTCTGGTACAGAATGTACCAGAAGTACATTCTGGTCTCACCCTGTTGCCCAGGCCAAAGTGCAGTGGTGTGATCATGGTTTACAACCTCGACCTTCTGGGCTCAAGTGATCCTCCCACCTCAGCCTCCAGGTAGCTGGAACTACAGGTGTGCATCACTACACCTGCTAATGGGCCCAGGCTGGTCTTGAACTTCTGGGCTCAAGTGATCCGCCCACCTCGGCCTCCCAAAGTGCTGGGATTGTTGGTATGAGCCACTGCACCTGGCTGCCCAACTAATTATTTTTTTTTTGTAGAGATGAGTTCTCACCATCTTGCCCAGGCTGGTCTTGAACAGCTTGAACAGTGATACTCCCGACTCAACCTCCCAAAGTGCTGGGATTATAGACGTGAACCACTGCGCCCTGAGACTGTATATTCTAAAGAGAACGCTATTTGACTCCATCAGGCCGGGAGGATCATATTGAAATTAGTGGATTTTACTTTAATGATATTGGGGCCCTGCAATTCTCTTCTTAGAAGGAAATCCTGAGTCACAGTGTTTGGTGCTTGAACCAAATTCTCTTAGAGTCTGCTCAGCCCTTCCTTCCTTCCTAGGTTAAAAATAAAGTTTTCTTTGCCTAAAGCCTCCTTTGGTAACACCCCTTTCCAGTCCTACATCCTTTTATAAGCTTGTATTTTGGCTATCTTTGTTGGAAGGTGTACTTGGGCTTCGCTTAGCTTCTAAATTCCTGTTGTGGCCAGGTGTGGTAGCTCATGCCTGTAATGCCAGCACTTTGAGAGGCCAAGTGGGGGAGGATGGCTTTAGGCCAGGAGTTTGAGACAATCCTGGGCAACATGGCGAGACTCAGTCTCTACAGAAAATAGAAAAATTAGCCTGGTGTGGTGTATGTCTGTGGTTCCAGCTCCTTGGGATGCTGAGGTTGGTGGATCAGCTGGGTCCAGGGAGGTCCAGACTGTGGTGAGCCATGATTGTGCCACTGCACTCCAGCCTGGGCAATAGGGTGAGACCCTGACTCAAAAAAAAAAAAAAAAAGTCCTGTTGCTATCCCTGGATTTGATTTACTATCAGGTAGTCTTAGAGGTCTCTTAGGAACCTGGGTACACATGAAGGAAACTATACTTGATATGTTGATATGTTTTAGGTTCCTGCTGGAGATGGCCTAATGTCCAGTGAGAAAGAGGCTTGCCTTTCAGAAGCTGGTGACTTCCTTGTGGAATTCAGTTGTTTTTTTTTTTGTTTTTTTTTTTTGAGACGGAGTCTCACTTTGTCACCCAGGCTGGAATGCAATGGTGTGATCTCGGCTACTGCAACCTCTGCCTCCGAGGTTCAAGTGATTCTTCTGCCTCAGCCTCCTGAGTAGCTGGGACTACATGAAAGCGCCACCACACCTGGCTAATTTTTGTATTTTTGGTAAAGACTATTTCACCATCCTGGCCAGGCTGGTCTTGAACTCCTGACCTCAGGTGATCCACCCACCTCTGCCTCCTAAAGTGCTGGGATTACAGGCATGAGCCACTGCGGCCAGCCAAATTCAGTAATTAAACACAGGCTATTATGGCCAGATTTTTAGATTTAGTTCTTTTTTTTTTTTGAGATGGAGTCTCTCTCTGTTGCCCAGGCTGGAGTGCAGTGGTGTGATCTCGGCACTGCAACCTCTGCCTCCTGGGTTCAAGCGATTCTCCTGCCTTGGCCTCCCGAGTAGCTGGGACTACAGGCGTGTGCTACCATGCCCAGCTAATTTTTGTGTTTTTAGTAGACATGGGGTTTCACCATGTTAGCCAGAATGGTCTCGATCTCTTGACCTCATGATCCGCCCGTCTCGGCCTCCCAAAGTGCTAAATCCGCCCCCGGCCAGATTTAGTTCTTTTTTTTTTTTCCGTGAGACGGAGTCTCGCTCTGTCGCCCAGGCTGGAGTACGGTGGCGCCA
Source organism: Pongo abelii (assembly GCF_028885655.2). Classification (NCBI taxonomy): domain Eukaryota; kingdom Metazoa; phylum Chordata; class Mammalia; order Primates; family Hominidae; genus Pongo; species Pongo abelii. The sequence continues at coordinate 68,053,535 of NC_071994.2, forward strand.
TCTCGGCTCACTGCAAGCTCCGCCTCCCGGGTTCACGCCATTCTCCTGCTTCAGCCTCCCGAGTAGCCGGGACTGCAGGGGCCTACCACCACGCCTGTCTAATTTTTTGTATTTTTAGTAGAGACAGGGTTTCACTGTGTTAGCCAGGATGGTCTCGATCTCCTGACCTCGTGATCCGCCTGCCTTGGCCTCCCAAAGTGCTGGGATTACAGGTGTGAGCCACTGCACCCAGCTGGATTTAGTTCTTAAAAGTTATTAAGTGAAGCAGATATTAGTCAAATGCCATATTTCAAATCTTCTGTGGTTGCTGATTTTCATTTGGCACACGTAGAACCCTGGGCTGAGTCTTATGAGTGGCAGAATCCTGGCATGGCAGAAAATGAGAGTATGTGCCAGATGTCAAGTTGTTTTCAGTATGCCTTCAGGGGATCAGATGTAACTCAGAAAGTAAGATGGCAATAGGTATAGTTTAGACCATTGTGTTTCTCAAATATTGTACTGTCTTTGATACTTGCTTGTTGTCATACATGGAATGTTAAAAGAGAACCAGGTTAGTAATTTTTTATTTTTTATTGTTCATTATGTGATGGGTAAGTCAGGTTAAAATTTTGCTTGGCCATCTGTGGTCTACTTTTTGTACTGAACTAGCTGGGTTAGCCTAAAATGCTTTCCTGGAATGCTTAGAGGTCTGAGCAGTGAAAAGTCTGTAGAGGTTTCTCACATTGAGTTTCATTCCTCTGTGAATGTGGGATTCTTTGATATCTTTCTTTGTTTTTTTTTTTTTTGAGACGGAGTCTCACTCTGTTGCCCAGGCTGGAGTGCAATAGCTTGATCTCGGCGCACTATAACCTCTGCCTGCCGGGTTCAAGCGATTCTCCTGCCTTAGCCTCCCAAGTAGCTGGAATTACAGGTGCCTGCCACCATGCCCAGCTAATTTTTGTGTTTTTAGTAGAGATGGGGTTTCACCATGTTGGTCAGGCTGGCCTCGAACTCCTGACCTTAGGTAATCCACTGCCTCAGCCTCCCAAAGTTCTGGGATTACAGGCGTGAGCCACCGCACCCAGCCAGGAGTCCTTGATTTCTAAACTATTCCAGTTGGCCAAACAGTGTATGTGCATTTGTTTATATTGCTCACAGAATCAAAAAATGTCAGAGCTGGAAACCAGAGATAGTTCAGCTATCACTTTTGACGGATGGTAATGATTAATATTTATAAATGACTTTGTAGTTTTACAGTGTACTTTTAAATGATTTTTAATTTTTTTAGCCCCACTTGAAATAAAATTGTTTTGTCCATTGTTACCCACCAAGTTAGAAAGATCTGTTAGAATCCAGGTCTTCTGTTTGCTGTCTTACTATTATTGAGGTTTGTTTGTTTTTTTAAAATTATAGATGTGGGAAAACTGAAGCAGTGGTGTAATCGTTGAAATGCAGAGCTGTAGTGCGGCCTGTTTGTGGTTCAGTCTCCAGCCCATATTGCAGTAGAGGAGCTGTGTCAGGAGAGGAGACAGGTTGCTTGTTTTCAGAATTGTGGGTAACAACAACCATTGTTCTTTCCTCTTCCCCCACTCTTTATCAGTTCTGGAAATGTTTTTCTTAGACTAGATAGTTACTAGCGGTTTGATTCTAAGAAACTTTTTTTTTTGGTGACAGTTTCAGGATGTTTTATGCTTTTTGCCTGGGTCTGTCTTCTTTGAAGGAAAAAAAAGATTTGCATCTGGTAACCTCAGAAATCCCTCAGTGTAGCCTATAATATGCATGTTTTGTAGTTGTAGTTTGGGGGCTGGCTGTGACTTCTGATTAGCCATATTCTTGATAATAAAATGATATGGAAAACACCTGAGAAATTTTAAGGATTTTTTTTTTTTTTTTTTTTTTTTTTAAAGGCATGAACACAGAAGAGGAAATTGTTTAGAAAGAATAATTGGGCCAGGTGCGATGGCTCAATCCTGTAATCTCACCACTTTGGGAAGCTGAGGTAGGAGGATCCCTGGAGCTCAGGAGTTCGAGGCTAGCCCGGGCAACATAGTGCAACACTGTCTCTACAGAAAAATTTAAAAATGAGGCCGGCCATGGTGGCTCATGCCTGTAGTCCCAGCACTTAGGGAAGCCGAGGTGGGTGGATCACCTGAGGTCAGGAGTTCGAGAACAGCCTGGCTAACATGGTGAAACCCCATTTCTACTAAAAATACAAAAAAATTAGCCAGGCATGGTGGTGGGTACCTGTAATCCCAGCTACTTGGGAGGCTGAGGCAGGAGAATTGCTTGAACCTGGAGCCAGAGGTTGCAGTGAGCCGAGATTGCGCCATTGCACTCCAGCTTGGGCAACGAGTGAAACTCTGTCTCAAAAAAATAAAATAAAATAAAATAATATAAAAATGAGCCCAGTGTGATGGCATGTGCCTCAGCTCCAGAGGATGAGTAGGAGGATCGTTTGAGCCTGGGAGGTCCAGGCTGCAATGAGCTGTGACTGAGCCACTGCATTCCAGCCTGGGCAGCATAGCTAGACCCTGTCTCAAAAAGAAACAAAAAAAGAAATAATGACAGGCCACAATTGTAAGACAGTAAATGAATAAACCCGATTTATAACAAATTACATGCTTTTTCATTACAACACGTTAGAATTACTTTCCAGGAATGTCAGAGGACTTGGTTCTTTTTCTTTTTCTTTTTTTTTTTGAGTCAGAGTCTCGCTCTGTCGCCCAGGCTGGAGTGCAGTGGTGCTATCTCAGCTCACTGCAAGCTCCACCTCCCAGGTTCGCGCCATTCTTCTGCCTCAGCCTCCTGAGTAGCTGGGACTACAGGTGCCCACCACCATACCCGGCTAATTTTTTTGTATTTTTAGTAAAGACGGGGTTTCACCACGTTAGCCAGGATGGTCTTGATCTCCTGACCTCGTGATCTGCCCACCTAAGTGCTGGGATTACAGGTGTGAGCCACTGCGCCCAGCCAGGACTTGGTTCTTTTTTCAGGTGTATTATCTCTGATGCCTTTTTCATTCTTTTTTTTTTTGTAGTTTTAGAACAATGGCCCTCTAACAATGTTTTAGCCTAGTTACGAAGATAACTACTAATTTTGGGATATATTGTTATATTGTTGAAGAAAACTAAATATTTTATTTTGGGTAAGTTAGGTGTGTAAACCAAAAGTAAAATCCTAAGCCCCTCATCCAATTGAATGCCCACCCATGGGGACCCTAGAGAAACCTGAAAAACTAAATTCCACGTCATGACTCAAAGGGAGGTTGGCCATCCCTCATTATACCCCTATCTTTTGCCCAGGTTGGAATGCAGTGGCGCAATCACAGCTCAGTGCTCCTAGACCTCCCAGGTTCAAGCCATCTTCCTACTCAGCCTCTGGAGTAGCTGTGACCACAGACACATGCCACCACACCCCTCTCATTTTTAAATTTTTTGTAGAGATAATGAGCGTGTCACTATGTTGCCCAGGCTGGTCTTGAACTCCTGGGCTCAAGGGATCCTTGTACCTCAGCTTCCCTCTCTCTTTTGGAGAGGGGTATAATGAGGCATGGCCAACTTCCCTTTAAGTCATGACCACCATTAATGTTAAAATGGAGATCATAAGACTGACAAAAGAGACTCTTTGGCAATAAGATACGAAATTCCAGCTGGGCGCTGTGGCTCGTGCCTGAAATCCCAGCATTTTGGGAGACTGAGGAAGGTGGATCACTTGAACCCAGGAGTTCCAGACCAGCCTGGGCAACATGGTGAAACCCCGTCTTTACAAAAAAGACAAAAATTAGCCAAGCGAGGTGTCACCCACCTGTAGAACCAGGTACTCGAGAGGCCTGATGTGGGAGGATTGCTTGAGCCTGGGAGGCAGAGGTTGCAGTGAGATCAAGCCACTGTAGTCTAGCCTGGACAACAGAGCAAGGTCCTGTCTCAAAAACAAAACAAAACAAAACAAAACAACCCAAAGATACCACATTCCAACCTGACTCTCATCTAGCATCACATGACACATAGCAGACCCTGAAGGAAATAAAAATAGTTTATCCAAAATGTATTTCTTTGACATGTTTTAAAATGGCCCTGCAAAGCTGTCTTTTGTGGGGGAAATTTGCATCTGTAGAGAATCTCCATTAGTACAGACAGGGCTTTCCCAGATCTAGGAGATTATCTAAGAGTTGGATACCTTTTAAGGTCTGAAAAGAGACATTTACCATCTATACTCTTGGTTACCTAGAGGCTTCATTCAAAATTTGTAAACCAAAACCAACCTGTAACATGAGCATCTCAGGCACATTTTCTCAGAACGTGTTGAGACTGTTCTCTGGGCCATGGTCATTCATATTGATTCAAAATAAATCTCTTTAAATATTTTAGAGATTGTTTTTTTTTTTTTCTTTCTTCACTAAGTGTCTCTCCCCTTGTTTTTCTTAGAGTTTTTATTTGATAAAAACATTCTTTATTTTTTTCTTGATTTTAAAAGCCATAAGTCAGTATGAAAATGCAAACATTATAGAAATGTATTATAAACTCCTTTGTCTCAGAGTTGTTGTAGAACTAAATTGGAGTCTGCTTGCCCAGTGCAGTAGAACCAGTTATCTACACTGATATTCGCAGTCATTGAAAGAAAGGCTTTTACTGCAGGGTGCCAAGCAAGGAGGACCAGGCAGCTGAATGTTCAAATCCTGGCCTCCCCAATGGCTTGCAGGCAAGGGTTTTTTTTTTTTTTTTTAGAGGGAGTCTCGCTCTGTCGCCCAGGCTGGAGTGCAGTGGCATGATCTTGCCTCACTACAAGCTCTGCCTCCCGGGTTCACGCCATTCTCTTGCTTCAGCCTCCCAAGTAGCTGGGACTACAGGTGCCTGCCACCACGCCCGGCTAATTTTTTCTATTTTTTAGTAGAGACGGGGTTTCACCGTGTTAGCCAGGATGGTCTTGATCTCCTGACCTCATGATCTGTCCACCTCGGCCTCCCAAAGTGCTGGGATTGCAGGTGTGAGCCACCACGCCTAGCCAAGGCAAGGGTTTTTAAAGGTATGGGTAAATTTCAGGAAAGCAGGAGCTGCAGGCAAAATTGTAAATCAATACTTGGAGGTTACGCATTGATTTAGGCCTAAAAGGAAGCGCTGTCTTGAAGTGGAGTTTACGGGTTGTAGGTAGATGCAAAGATTTTCTGATTTGTAGTTGGTTAAGGAAGAAAAGCTTTGTATAACAATTTGGGGTCAGTAGAAAAATGATAACTAGTTAGGGGGAGTGACTTTCTTTAAGCCCCTCAGGAACAAACCTTAGAACCTTAGAAAGTTACGATGGTTAACTTTCAGTCTTTACTTCCTTTTTTTTTTTTTTTTTTTTTTTTTTGAGACGGAGTTTCGCTCTGTGGCCTAGGCTGGAATACAGTGGTGCAATCTCGGCTTACTGTAACCTCCACCCCCTGGGTTCAAGTGGTTCTCCTGCCTCAGCCTCCTGAGTAGCTGGGACTACAGGAGCGTGCCACCACGCCCGGCTAATTTTTTGTATTTTTAGTAGAGATGGGATTTCACCGTGTTAGCCCGGATGGTCTCGATCTCCTGACCTCATGATCCTTCCGCCTGGGCCTCCCAAAGTGCTGGGATTACAGGCATGAGCCACCCCGCCTGGCCCTACATCCCTTTTATCTGAGGTCTATGTGTAAGGTGTGGAACCTCAGTGGGTGTCTGAATTTCTGAAAGACAACTCAGGGACACATTTTAAGGTGTTCTCCTTAGTTTGTGTGGGGAAAGCAAACATCTCTGTAACTGACTTCCTTGGCTATTGTTTTAGGCTACTGTCTTGTTTAACAGGTTGCTTAGTCACTTCTAGGGCTAGCTAGGGTGCTGGAATTTTCCTTGAAGGAATTAATATTTTCCTTTATTTCCATGCTTGGGGTCTGTAGGCCCTAAAAAGGGGGTCCCTGCTCCATCTCAGAGTCAGGTAGGCAAATTTCTTAACTTTGGTAGAACACCGTACTTTATGTAGTAGGTACTTAATGAATATTTGTTGTATTATTATGAAGAGATAGATCGGGCATGGTGGCTCACGCCTATAATCCCAGCACTTTGCAAGGCTGAGGCAGGCGGATCACCTGAGCTCAGGAGTTTGAGACCTGCCTGGCCAACATGGTAAAACCCCCTCTCTACTAAGAATACAAAAATTAGCTGAGCGTGGTGGCGCACACCTGTAGTCCCAGCTACTTGAGCGGCTGAGGCAGGAGAATCACTTGAACTTGGGAGGCGGAGGTTGCAGTGAGCCAAGATCGTGCCACACTGCACTCCAGCCTAGGGGACAGAGTGAGACTCCCTCTCAACAATAAATAAATAAAACTAAATTAAAAATAGAGGCTGCCTATTCAGATTTTTTTACCCCCAAGATGGCATCTTGCTCTGTTGCCCAGGGTGGAGTACAGTGTTGCGATCTCAGCTCACTGCAACCTCCGCCTTCCGGGTTCAAGCAATTCTCCTGCCTCAGCCTCTCGAGGAGCTGGGATTACTGGCATGCACCACCATGCCCAGCTAATTTTTGTATTTTTAGTAGAGATGGGGTTTCACCATGTTGGCCAGGCTGGTCTTGAACTCCTGACCTCGTGATCCACCTGCCTCGGCATCCCAAAGTGCTGGGATTACAGGTGTGAGCCATGGTGCCTAGCCTGCCTATTGAGATTTTAAAATAATTCTATGTAACCATTTTTTTTTCTTTTTTTGAGATGGAGTCTTGCTCTGTTGCCCAGTCGGGAGGCAGAGGTTGCAGTGAGCTGAGATTGTGCCACTGCACTCCAGCCTGGGCAACAGATTCCATCTCAAAAAAAAAAAAAAAAAAAAAGGTAGTGGGAGAAGCATTTTGTGTTGTACTCATTATTTTATGATTTACGTATTAAATTTTGTAATAGTGCAGATTAACCTGTATTTTTATTTATTATTATTATTTTTTTTTTTTTTTGAGACAAGAGTTTTGCTCTTGTTGCCCCGGCTGGAGTGCAATGGCTTGATCTCGGCTCACTGCAACCTCCGCCTCCCGGGTTCAAGCGATTCTCCTGCCTCAGCCTCCCAAGTAGCTGGGATTACAGGCATGCGCTACCACTCCTGGCTAATTTTGTATTTTTAGTAGAGATAGGGTTTGACCATGTTGGTCAGGCTGGTCTCGGATTCCTGACCTAAAGTGATTTGCCCGCCTCACCCTCACAAAGTGCTGGGATTACAGGCGTGAGCCACCACGCCTGGCTATTCTGTATATTTAAAAATGAATTTAGTTTTAATTTATTTAACCAGTTTTGTTGGCTCAGGATCACAATCTCTTGTTGGGAAAAATATCCTTTGGAAATTATCTTAGTTAGTGCTGCCATAACAGAATACCACAGACTGGGTAATTTAAAAAGAACAGAAATTTATTTCCTGCCAGGCACAGTGGCTCACGTCTGTAATCCCAACACTTTGGGAGGCCCAGGCAGGTGGATCACCTGAGGTCACCAGTTCAAGGCCAGCCTTGCTAACAGGGTGAAACCCTGTCTCCACTAAAAATACAAAAATTAGATGGGTGTGGGAGTGGGTGCCTGTAATCCCAGCTACTCGGGAGGCAGAGGCAGGAGAATTTCTTGAACCTGGGAGGCGGAAATTGCCGTGAGCCGATATCGCACCATTGCACTCCAGCCTGGGCAATAGAGTGAGACTCTGTCTCAAAAAAAAAAAAAAGGCCCAGCAGTGCAGTGGCTCACGGCTGTAATCTCAGCACTTTGGGAGGCCGAGGTGGGCGGATCACCTGAGGTAGGGAGTTCGAGACCAGCCTGACCAATATGGAGAAACCCTGTCTCTACTAAAAATACAAAATTGACTGGGCATGGTGACACATGCCTGTAATCCTAGCTACTTGGGAGGCTGAGGCAGGAGAATTGCATGAACTTGGGAGGCGGAGGTTGCGGTGAGCTGAGATCGCACCATTGCACCCCAACCTGGGCAACAACAGTGAAACTCCGTCTCAAAAAAAAAAAGAAATTTGTTTCTCACAATTCTGGGAGCTGGGATGTCCAAGATCAAGGTGCTGGCGTTTGCTGTAGTGAGGGCCTTTTTGCTGTGTTTTCATGTGGGAGAAGGAAGAAGGACAAGCTATCCCAATGCAAAGTGAAGCCTCTTTTTTATGATTATGATTATGATTATTATTTTGAGTCGGAGTCTTGCTTTGTCACCCAGGCGGGAGTGCAGTGGCGCTATCTCAGCCCACTGCAACCTCCGCCTCCCGGGTTCAAGCGATTCTCCTGCCTCAGCCTCCTGAATAGCTAGGATTACAGGCATGTGCCACCACGCCCGGCTAATTTTGTATTTTTAGCAGAGATGGGGTTTCTCTACATTTATCAGGCTGGTCTTGAACTCCCGACCTCAGGTGATCCGCCTGCCTTGGCCTCCCAAAGTGCTAGGATTACAGGCGTGAGCCACTGCGCCCAGCTGATGTTGTACTTTTAATAGGATGGTCAGGGTATACCTCACTGAGAGGGTGACAATTTCAGGAAAAATTCTAAGGAGTCAAAGGAGTGAGCCATATGTATATGTGGAGAAATGTATTTCCGGCAGAGAGAAGAGCCTGTGCAAGGGCCTTAAGCTAGGAGTATACTTGTTGTATTAGAACTGTTTACAATGTTACTGAGGTCGGAGGTAGTAAGTGAGGGGACAAGTGGTGGGAAGATGAGATGAGAGAGGCAGGGAGAGGGAGTGTGGGGGAAAGATGTAGGGCTTTATGGGCCAGTGGTTCTCGTTGTCTGGTCTCTGGACCAGTAGTATCAGCATCACCTGAGAACTTCTTAGAAATGTACATTTTAGCTCCACCCTTTACCCGCTGAATCATAAACTCTGGGGGTGGGGCCTAGAAACCTGTATTTTAACAAGCCACTGTCGTGATGCATACTAAGGTTTGAGAACCACAGTTTTGGCTACTGTGAGAGCTTTAATGTTACGCACCTACATGGCTGCAAATGCTTAGGACTGATGTAGGTTTAAGTTCAGTACCTGAGTAACTGTAGAGCTTTGGCTTTAGAGTCTTTCAGTTCTGGTTTCAAATTATGGCTTCCTCAGTTTCTAGTTGTGGGGCCTTGGATCAGCTTGTGAGGATTACATGAGGTGAAAAATACAGAAACATCACACACACACATGCACATACACAGAGTTACTAGGGCAGATGAGTCTCTGTCAAGACAACTATTCACATGAAAGAACTTCCAAAGTTTGGACTGCTTAAATTTATAAGTTGAATTATTAGCTGGTTGTTAACATATCTCATACCACATCTGTCAGCCACATTTTTTGTTTCTACTTGAGATTTTATGATCCTGTCATGGGTAGTTGCCTGTCAGGAATAAAATCAACACCTATGACCCCTATCAGGGTCTATGTTGAGTGCTAGAGAAGAGAAGGGCAGGCACACTGAAACAAGATAGGAAAGGATCAGTTCTTCAGTTCTTTTTTTTTTTTTGAGACAGGGTCTCACTCTGTTGCCCAGGCTGGAGTACGATGGCACCATCTCAGCTCACTGCAAACTCTGCCTCCAGGGCTCAAGTGATCCTCCCACCTCATCGTCCTGAGTAGTGGGATTACAGGCAGGTGCCACCAATCCTGGATAATTTTTGTCTTTTTTCTAGAGATGGGTTTTCGCCACGTTGCCCAGGCTGGTCTCGAACTCCTGGACTCAACTAATTTGCCTGCTTTGGCCTCCCAAAGTGTTGGGATGTAATCCCCTGTAAGGCGAGTGCCCCTGCGCCCAGTCAGGATCAGTTTTTGTTTATTTGTTTGTTTGTTTGTTTTTGAGACAGAGTTTTCACTCTTGTCACCCAGGCTGGAGTGCAATGGTGCAACCTCGGCTCACTGCAACCTCCACCTTCCGGGTTCAAGCGATTCTCCAGCCTCAGCCTCACGAGTAGCTGGGATTACAGGCGCTCACCACCACGCCCGGTTAAGTTTTGTATTTTTAGTAGAGACGGGGTTTCACCATGTTGGCCAGGCTGGTCTCAAACTCCTGACCAGCCTTGGCCTCTCAAAATGCTGGGATTACAGACGTGAGCCACCACGCCCGGCCTAGGATCAGTTCTTTAAAAGGAACAGATGATGGTGTGTTGTTGGGGTTCAAGAGAAGGAAAGAGTACTGTTATCTAGCTTTGCAGTTTATGTCTTGGAAAATTTACTATAGAGGGCGTAGCTCTGGGTGTGACCCTGAACAAAAATATAATCTCTCTGATTTATTCATGGATTAATTTAATACTCAATATGTGCAAAAATACCCGAGGGACTATACATAAATTATAGAATCTGAGAGTTGAAAGAGAGGGACACAACTAGAAAGTGAGGGAACCATGATTTGAACTCTCGGGATAGGAAAGAAACATGAAGATCATCCATATAAGGAATGGCATTTTTCTCTCTTTAAAAATAAAATGTTGGCCAGGCATGGTAGCACATGCCTGTAATCCCAGCACTTTGGGAGGCAGAGGCAGGAGGATGGCTTGAGCCCAAGATTTCGAGACCAGCCTGGGCAACATAGCAAGACCTCGTCTCTACAGAAAATAAAAAGCTGAGTGTAGTGGTGCATGCCTGTAGTCTCAGCTACTTGGGAGGCTGAGGCAGGAGGATTGCTTGAGTCTAAGGGGTTGAGGCCGCAGTGAGTCATGATGACACCACTGTACTCCAGCCTGGGCAACTGAGCAAGACCCTGTCTCAAAAAAAAAAAAAAAAAGTTGAGCCAGGTGTGGTGGTGTGCACTTGTAGTCCCAGCTACTTGAGAGGCTGAGGCAGGAAGATTGCTTGAGCCCATGAATTTGAGTCCAGCTTGGGCAACGTTGTGAGGCTCCTGTCTCTTAAATAAATAAATAAATAAAATGTTGAGTTTTAAAATACAGTTTCTAATACAAAACTTAGAAATTGTAGAAGGTTGTAGGCCAGGCGCAGTGGTTCACACCTGTAATCCCAGCACTTTGGGAGGCCGAGGTGGGCAGATCACCTGAGCTCAGGAGTGCAAGACCAGCCTGGCCAACATGGTGAAACCTGGTCTCTACTAAAAATACAAAAATTAGCCAGATGTGGTGGCGTGCACCTGTAATCCTAGCTACTCAGGAGGCTGAGGCGGGAGGATCGCCTGAACCCGGGAGGCGGAAATTGCAATGAGCTGAGATCAAGCCACTGCACTCCATCCTGGGCAACAAGAGTGAAAATTAGGTGTAAAAAAAAAAAAAAAAAAGAAAGAAATTATAGAAGGATGTGGAAATAATTCACTCATTATTCCTTTATCTGGAATTAAGCTTTATAAGCATGTTGATGCCTTTATATAGTTCCTTTCAGTTAAAAAATATTTTTGGGCCGGGCACAGTGGCTTGCGTCTGTAATCTCAGCACTTTGGGAGGCCGAGGCGGGCAGATCACAAGGTCAGGAGATCGAGACCATCCTGGCTAACATGGTGAAACCCCATCTACTAAAAATATAAAAAATTAGCCGGGCTTGGTGGTGGGCGCCTGTGGTTCCAGCTACTCGGGAAGCTGATGCAGGAGAATGGCGTGAACCTGGGAAGTGGAGGTTGCAGTGAGCCAAGATTGCACCACTGCACTCCAGCCTGGGCGACAGAGCGAGACTCCATCTCAAAAAAAAAAAAAAAAAAAAGTAATTTAAAGACAGTAAAGTGCACAAATTCTAAGTATATAAGTATATAGCTTAATATATATATACACACACACATGCATTTAATCATCACCCAGATCAGTTCTTTCCAGATTTTACTATGTGTAGGTGTATGTGTATATATTTTAACAGAGTGATAATGTGTAATGTAAAATTTTGTTTTGACTTTTTTCACTTGATGTTCTATCATGAATATTTCTTGATGCTGTATCATGAGTATGCTCCTGAAATTCCATTGATCTTAGTTAAGAGTTAATTATAATGAGCAGAGACCCACTCAAAAAACCCGCTCAAGTTGAATTGATATCAAATTAACATGTTGTATATGAGATAACACAGAACATCTTAAAAGATGATCCCACATCAAAACAAAGATCTCTCTGGTGGACCCATGGAGTATTTAAAATTTTTCTTTTTTCAAATATCCATGTACACTTATTTTTACACACTTGTAGGGGTTTTTTCTGGAGCATTAATTGCTAAAACTAGACTTTGTTGAATCCAAGAAATGTACTTTTTTTTTTGAAATGGAGTCTCGCTCTGTCGCCCAGGCTGAAATGCAGTGGTGTAATCTCGGCTCACTGCATCCTCTGCTTCCTGGATTCAAGCAATTCTCCTGCCTAAGCCTCCCTAGTAGCTGGGGCTACAGGTGCTTGCCACCACGCCCGGCTAATTTTTGTATTTTGAGTAGAGACAGGGTTTCAACAAGTTGGTCAGGCTGGTCTCGAACTCCTGACCTCAGGTGATCTGTCTGCTTTGGCCTCCCAAAGTGCTGGGATTACAGGCATGTGCCACACTGCACCTGGCCCAAGAAATGTGCATTTTAAATTTTAATAGATATTGCTAAATTACTTTCCTTAAAAATTGTGCCAATTTAGACCTCTACTAGTAATGTTTAACATTCCAGTTTCTTTATACGTGTAATAAAATGTTACCGCTTTCCTGAAACATTTCCAATCTGCTAGGAAGAACATATCTTCTTTTTTTTTTTTTTGGAGACAGAGTTTCACTCTTATTGCCCAGGCTGGAGTGCAATGGTACAATCTTGCCTCACTGCAACCTCTGCTTCCTGGGTTCAAGAGCAAGTCTCCTGCCTCAGCCTCCCAAGTAGCTGGGATTACAGGCGTGTGCCACCACACCCCTGGCTAATTTTTTGTATTTTTAGTAGAGATTCGGTTTTACCTTGTTGGTCAGGCTGGTCTTGTACTCCAGACCTCAGGTGATCTGCCCACCTCTGCCTCCCAAAGTGTTGGGATTACAGGCGTGAGCCACCACGCCAGCCCGAACATATCTTGTTTTAATCTGAATTTAATTATTAGGCTGAACATCTTTTCATATAGTTCATATACATTTGTTTATTCTATGAATTGTCTGTTCAGGCCTTTTGTCCATATTTCTGTTGTGGTGTTTATCTTTTTTTCTGATTGATTTGTGGAAACTCTTTTTCTGTTACAAATATTTTATGTGTTATAAATATATTTCTGTGTATTAAAAACAGGTTGTCAGGAAATATATCAAAACTTCAAACATAGTCACAATGAAATAATATATACATACACATAATATATATTTATAAAATTGGGATCATCAGAGAAATACAATTTTGTATCCTTTGCCTGCCTGCCTTCCTTCCTTCTCTCTCTCTCTCTCTTTTTCTTCTTTTTCTTTTTCTTTCTTTTGAGGCAGAGGTCTTGCTTTGTTGCCCAGGCTGGTCTCAAACTCCTGGGCTCAAGCAGTCCTCCTGCCTTAGCCTCCCAAGTAGCTGAGATTACAGGGGTGTGCCCAATGCCTAGCTTGTATCTTCCATTTTTAATTTACTATTTAAAAATGCTAAATATTTCTTTTTTCTTCTTTCTTTTTTTGAGGTGGTGTTTCACTCTTGTCACCCAGGCTGGAGTGCAGTGGTGCAATTTTGGCTCACCGCAACCTCTGCCTCCTGGGTTTGAGCAATTCTCTTGCCTCAACTTCCTGAGTAGCTGGGATTACAGGTGCCCATCACCATGCCCAGCTAATTGTTGCATTTTTAGTAGAGACAGGGTTTCGCCATATTGGCCAGGCTGATCTCGAACTCCTGACCTCAGGTGATCTGCCTGCCTCGGCCTCCCAAAGTGCTGGAATTACAGGCATGAGCCACTGCGCCCAGCCAGCCAACTTTATTTGTTTTTTTTTTTTTGAGACAGGGTTTCCCTCTGTTGCCCAGGCTGGAGTGCAGTGGTGCAAACATGGCTCACTGCAGGCTCGACCTCCTGGGCTTATGTGATCCTCTCACCGATCCTGAGTAGCTGGGACTACCTGGCTAATTTTTAAATTTTTTGTAGAGATGGATTCTCGCCTTGTTGCTTAGGCTGGTCTTGAACTCCTGGTCTCAAGCAGTCCTGTCTTGTCCACCCAAAGTGCTGAGATTACAGGTATGAGCCACTGCACCCAGCCCGTTTAAAAATGTATAATTCAGTGGTGTTTAGTATATTTATGGTTTTGTGTAGCCATCGTCATCATGTAGTTTCAGAACATTTTCATCTCCTCAAAAGGAAATGCTGCACTCATTAAACAGTTACTTCTCATTTCCTTGTCTCCCAAGCCTGTGGCAACTAGTAGTCTGCTTTCTGTCTCTGAATTTACCTATTCTGGATATTTCATATAAGTGGAATCATGCAACATGTGCCTTTTGTGTTTGGCTTTTGTGTCTGGCTCCTTCTTTCAGGTAGCGTGATTTTTTTTTTTTTTTTTTTTTGAGACGGAGTCTCACTCTGTCGCCCAGGCTGGAGTGCAGTGGCGCGATCTCGGCTCACTGCAACCTCCGTCTCCTGGGTTCAAGCAATTCTCCTATCTTAGCCTCCTGAGTAGCTGGGATTACAGATGCCCACCATCGTGCCCAGCTAATTTTTGTATTTTTAGTAGAGACAGGGTTTTACCACATTGGCCAGGCTGGTCCCGAACTTCTGACCTCAGGTGATCCACCCATCTTGGCCTCCCAAAGTGCTGGGATTACAGGCGTGAGCCACCCCGCCCAGCCCAGCAGGATGTTTTTAAGGTTCATCCATGTCGTAGCATGTGTCAGTACCTTATTCCTTTTTATGGCTGAATAATATTCTATTATTGGGATATTCATATGGTATGAATAATGCATACCATATTTTGTTCCTTCATCTGTTGATGGACACTGGGGTCGTTTCCACTTTTTGCCTATTGTGAATAGTGCTGCTATGAACATTCATGTACAAGTTTCTGTTTGAACACCTGTTTATGTATATATCCAAGAATGGAATTGATGGGTCATATAGTAACTCTGAACTTTATAGTAACTTTATGAAACCGCCAAAATGTCTTCACAGCAGTGCACCATTTTACATTCTCACTAGCAATGTTTCAGGTCTGCAGATGCCAGCTCGGTCAGGGAGACCCTAACCCAGTGGCACTAGAGGAATAAAAGACACACACACAGAAATATAGAGGTATGGAGTGGGAAATCAGGGGTCTCACAGCTTTCAGAGCTGAGAGCCTTGAACAGAGATTTACCCACGCATTTATTAACAGCAAGCCAGTGATAAGCATTGTTTCTGTAGATTATAGATTAACTAACAGTATTCCTTATGGGAAATAAAGGGATGGGCCGAAATAAAGGAATGGGTTTGGCTAGTTATCTACAGCAGGAGCATGTCCTTCAGGCACAGATCACTCATGCTATTGTTTGTGGTTTAAGAACGCCTTTAAGCGGTTTTCCGCCCTGGGTGGGCCAGGTGTTCCTTGCCCTCATTCCGGTAAACCCATAACCTTCAGCCTTGGCGTCATGGCCATCACAAACATGTCACAGTGCTGCAGAGATTTTGTTTATGGCCCCAAAGAGTTTTGGGGCCAGTTTATGGCCAGATTTTGGGGGGCCTGTTTCCAACAAGGTTTCTACTTTCTCCATATCCTCATTAATACTTGTTTTTCATTTTTTGCTGTCATTGTGTTTTAATCTGTATTTCGTTGACTACTACTCAAGTAGATTGAAAAAAAATTACTCATTCTTTGTATTGGTACTGTGAATTGTCTGTGTGCTGGTTATAATTTCTCTTTTTGCTAATTTTTTTTGGGGGGGATCGGTGGGAAAGATTGAGGTTTGGGTACTTTTGAATCTTTCTTTCTTAGGAAAGCTGGTGAGTTTGCTACAGAATTGGGGTGAGTAAAGGAATGTGGTTTGGAGGGTATATTAGTTGCCTTTTTTTTTTTTTTTTTTGAGACGGAGTCTTGCTCTGTTGCCCAGGCTGGGGGTGCAGTGGCACGATCATGGCTCACTGCAGCCTCCACCTCCTGGATTCAAGCCATTCTCCTGCTTCAGCCTCCCGAGTAGCTGGGACTACAGGCATGTGCTACCATGCCTGGCTAATTTTTGTATTTTTAGTAGAGACGGGGTTTCACCATGTTGGCCAGGCTGGTCTCGAACTCCTGACCTCAAGTGATCCGCCCCCCTCGGCCTCCCAAAGTGCTGGGATTGCAGGCCTGAGCCACTGCGCCCAGCCTATATTAGTTTACTATGGCCGTGGCAACAAATTACCACAAACTGGGTGGCTTAAAACAACAATAATTTATTTTCTCACAGTTTTGGAGGACAGAAATCCAAAATCAGGGTGTAGAGGGCACACCCCCTCAGAGGCTCTTGGGGAGAATAATTCCTTGAGCTTCTGGTGACTGTTGGCATTATGCTTTGGTTTCTGACTACACCACCCTAATCGTTGCTTCTGTCTTCTCATTGCCTTCACCTTCATGTGTATCTTTTCCTCTGTGTCTATTATCTTACGGATACCTATCATGGTATTTTGGGTACACTCAACTACTCCAGGATGATCTCATCTCAATATATTTTATTACATCTGTAAGATCCTTTTTCCAAATAAGATAACATTCATAGCTTCTGGAGATTAGGATGTGGACATACCTTTTTTGGGGCCACCATTCAACCCACTCCAGAGGGTCTAAAGGGTGGATCTTGAATTTCTTTCTTTTTTTTTTTTTTTTTTTTGAGACGGAGTCTCGCTCTGTCGCCCAGGCTAGAGTGCAGTGGCGCGATCTCGGCTCACTCCAACCTCTGCCTCCTGGGTTCAAACGATTCTCCTGCCTCAGCCTCCTGAGTAGCTGGGATTACAGGCACCTGCCACCATACCCAGTTAATTTTTGTGTTTTTAGTAGAGACGAGGTTTCACGATGTTGGCCAGGCTGGTCTCGAACTCCTGACCTCGTGATCCGCCTGCCTCGGCTTCCCAAAGTGTTGGGATTATAGGCGTGAGCCCCTGCGACCGGCTGTCTTGAATTTCTTAGGATGTGAGCAAGAAGTAGTCTACTTCAGTCACATTTGCCTTCCCACTCACCACAGGTAACCAGTATTTTGACTTCTAACAGCATAGTTTTTCATGTCTTTGTACTTTATATAAATGTAATTATATACGGTGAACTCCCGTGTCTGGATTCTTTTGTACAATATGTTTGAGAGATTCATTCGTATTGTGGGTAGTTTTAGGTTGGTCATTCTCACTGCTGTAGAGTTTGCCATTGTGTGACTTTACCACACCTTATCTGTTAATTCTGCAGTTGATAGGCACAGGGGTAGTTTGTAGTTTTTGAGTATTACAATAGTGACATGTTATGAACATTCCTGTATGTGCCTTTTCATGAACATGGCTTTTGGTCTGTTGGGTATATGCTCAGGAGTGGAATTGCTGGGTCATAGGTATACATATGTTCAGCTTTAGTAGGTGCTGCCAGACAGTTTTCCATAGTGGTTGTACCAGTTTACATTCCCACTTGCAGTGCATGAAGAGTGTAGGTTACTCCCTATCCTTACCAACTCTTGGCATTTTCTTTTCATTTTAGCTATTCTGGTGGTTATATAATAGTATTGCATTATTTAAATTTGAATTTTCCAGATGACTAATGAAGTTGAGCACCTCTCAAAAGTTTATTAGGCATTTATATGTCTTTTTTGAAGTATCTATTCAGGGCTTTTGCTATTTTTCTTTGAGTGATCTTTTTTTCTTTATTGATTTAATGCAATTCTTTATATGTTCTAGATATGAGTCTTTTTCATTTCATATATATATGGTGCAAATATACTCATGTAATCTGTGCGTTTTCATTCTTTTAATGGTGACTTTCAAGGGACAAACGTTTTAAGTTGTAATGTACAATTTATATGTTTTTGTCTCAATGTTTAGTGCATTTTATATCTTTGTTATTGCAGGATCATGAAGATGTTCTGTGTTTTCTTCTAAAGGCTTTATTGTTTTACCTTTCATATTTAGATCTACAGTCCTAGGGCTAATTAATTTTCTTAAACACTCTGCTCTTAACACTACTCTGTACTGCCTGAAAAAAAGCTTCCCCATTTTTTTTTCTTGTCCGTTTTTCAGCATTCTGCAAGTGAAAGAGAAACATTACCATTGCTGTCACAGCTGGGCCTGAAGTACAACAAGGCTTTGATATGACCAATACAGTGCTTTTAATGCACATTTGATAAAACAAATGCTAGTCTTTGTGCTTTGATATAGTACCAGTTGGTAAAATTTTAGTGGTTAGGAAACTCTGTTAAAAAAAAAAAGAGAATTTATTACTATAAAAGTTCTTAAAGGTAAAGGAAACTTTCTCTTATGTTACTGAGGATAAACTAACAGGAAGCTCCCAGAGTCTTTTTTTTTTTTTTTTTTTGAGACAGAGTTTCGCTCTTGTTGCCCAGGCTGGCTGGAATGCAATGGTGCGATCTTGGCTCACTGCAATCTCTGCCTCCCGGGTTGAAGTGATTCTGCTGCCTCAGTCTCCTGAGTAGCTAGGATTACAGGCATGCACCACCACTCCCTGCTAATTTTGTATTTTTAGTAGAGATGGGGTTTCTCTATGTTGGTCAGGCTGGTCTCGAACTGCCAACCTCAGGTGATCCGCCCGCCTCTGCCTCCCAAAGTGCTGGGATTACAGGCGTGAGCCACCGCGCCCAGCCTGGCTCCCAGAGTCTTAAATCTGCTTATGTGCTATGGGGAAGAAGAGGCTGCTGGGTGGTCCCTTATAAGTTGTGGTTTGAAATCTGAATTTGCGGACATGTCAGTGTTCTTAGTATAGCCACGTTTGCTGCTGTGGGCTCTGCTGTGGTATACATTCTGTGAAACAGATACGTGTGCCACTTTAGTGCAGTAGAGGTTTGCTTCTTAGGAAACATTTGGTAACTTCTAGCACATTTATGTGTCCTGTTTTCACGGCTAAAGATTTTGAAATGACTCTTGCATGTATGACAGACCTTTTGGAAAGAAAGGAGCTAATATTTGTTGAGTACCTCTTATGCGCCATACAAATATGTCCCATATGCTTTGCATATGTTAACTCATTCATTCCTCTCAATAGGCTGATGAGGTAGGTAGTTTTTTGGGGTTTTTTTGTTTGTTTGTTTGTTTTTTGACACGGGGTCTTGCTCTGTCACCCAGGCTAGAGTGCATGCTAACTGCTCACTGCAGCCTAGACCTCCAGGCTTAAGTGATCTTCCCATCTCAGCCTCCCTAGCAGCTGGGACTACAAGTGTGTGCCACTATGCCTAATTTTTGTATTTCTTTGTAGAGACCGGTCTTCCTATGTTGTCTGGCTGGTCTTGAACTCCTAGGCTCAGGTGATCTACCCGCCTTGGCCTCCCAAAATTCTGGGATTACAGATGTGAGCCACTGTGCCTGGCATAGGTATTGTTATCCTCATGTTATAGATGAGGAAGTTGAGATTTATGGAAAAAATACCCTTACTGTTTCTACAGTAAGGGCAGAAAGGTGTGATCCCTTTCCTCACCCATCATAAGGTTCAATGGCTGACACTCCTGCAACAAAAGACAAATTAACAAGAAGAAAGCATAAGAGGCTGGGTGTGGCTCACACCTGTAATCCCAGCTCTTTGGGAGGCCGAGCTGGGAGGATTGCTTAAGCCCAGGAGTTTGAGACCAGCCTGGGAAACACGGTGAGAACCTGTCTGCAAAAAATTTTTAAAAATTAGCCTGGCGTGGTGGAGCATGCCTGTAGTCCCAGCTACTTGGGAGGCTAAGGTGGGTGGATCGCTTGAGCTCAGAAGGTTGAGATTGCAGTGAGCTCTGTTTGTACCACTTCACTTTGGCCTAGGTGAAAAAGTGAGACTTGTCTCAAAAAAAAAAGCATAAGAAATGTATTTAATTAAAGTTTTATATGAAATAGGGCTGGGCGCGGTGGCTCACGCCTGTAATCCCAGCACTTTGGGAGGCCGAGGTGGGTGGATCACGAGGTCAGGAGATCGAGACCATCCTGGCTAACATGGTGAAACCCCGTCTCTACTGAAAATACAAAAAAATTAGCTGGGCGTGGTGGCAGGCACCTGTAGTCCCAGCTACTCGGGAGGCTGAGGCAGGAGAATGGCATGAACCCGGGAGGCGGAGCTTGCAATGAGCCAAGATCGCTCCACTGCACTCCAGCCTGGGTGACAGAGCGAGACTCTGTCTCAAAAAAAAAAAGGGAGCTTTCAGAAGTGAAGACCCAAAGACCTAGGGAAAACTGTTTTTATGCTTAGGCTCAATGAAGAATGAAGAAGGGGAGAGGCCTGTAGAAATGTTAGTAGACAAAGGGTGTTATCTAATGGTAATAGACTGGGTGGGGCAGGGGGACCCAGCAAGGCCTGTCTGTTCAGATTCTTCTTGGATTCTGTGCAGCACTCCTTCTTCCTGGGTATAGGGCAGGACCCCACTGGAGCTGAGGGTCTTCAAGGAAGAAGGGAGAGAGTGACATTTTTAGGTATTATGGCTTACTTTGGGGGAGAGGTGTATGGCTTTTGCGTTGGAGGTAATATTTTTTAGGTATTATGGCTTGCTTTTTTAATATCTGTGACCCACCTTGGGGAAAAGGGGATTCTGGTTTCTGTGACTTGTTTTGGGAGAGTAAGAGGAGTGAGACAGGAGGGCAAGGAGAGACTTTGCTTCTGAGGCTATTTCTGAGGTCTTCCAGTCTCCTTTAGTTCGTAATACTCAGCATGCCAAGGTGTCTTACTTAGGGGTATCATTTTTTGAGCCTCAATACCATGCATTACACCTCTGACACCAAATGTGTGGGTTTTTTCCCCACATTTGTAACTTGGCCAAGGTCTCTGTGATAAATGCATATTTGGGCCAGGTGCAATGGCTCATGCCTGTAATCTAACACTATGCTAACCAATTCTCTAAGTCTCTGGTTACCAACTGGGTATCCTGCAATTCAATTCAATTGTTATTATTATTTTTTTCCAATTCAGTTCAATTCTGACACTAACTGCCTAGGCTTAGTGCAGACTCCACAGGTTAAGTGCTCAGTCTCACAAGACTGTCCCCACTTCAGATGCCAATAAAGTCCCAGATTGCCGCCTGTCTATGCTTTGACCAACCTGCTGTAAGTCAGGGGTTCCCATGACCCCTTCCGAAGTTTGCATAATTTGCCAGAATGGCTCATAGAACTCTGGTTCTTTACTTTACTTACTATTACCCATTTATTATAAAGGATATAACTCAGGAACAGCCAAGTGGAAGAGATGGGTAGGGCAAGTTTGCGGCAAGATGTGTGTGTGGAGCCTTCATGCCCACTCTGGGTGCACCATTCTGCAATACTTAAGTGTGTTCATCAACCCAGAAGGTCCCTGAACCCTGTTGTTTATGTTTTTTTTTTTTTTTTTTTGAGATGGTGTCTCACTCTGTTGCCCAGGCTGGAGTGCAGTGGTGCGATCTCGGATCACTGCAACCTCTGCCTCCCGGGTTCAAGTGATTCTTCTGCCGCATGCCACCTCACCCGGCTAATTTTTGTATTTTTAATAGAAATGGGGTTTCACTATGTTGGTCAGGCTGGTCTCGAACTCCTGACCTCAGATGATCTGCCTGCCTTGGCCTCCCAAAGTGCCGGGATTGCAAGCATGAGCCACCGCACCCGGCCTTATGGGTTTTTAAAATGGAGTTTTCATTACTGTGTTGGCATGATTTTGAAATAATTGCTCATTGGTGATTAACTCACTTCAGCGTCTCTCTCCTCTCTGCAGGTGGTGGTGGGGAGCTGAAAGTTTCAATCCTGTGATCATCCTTGGTCTTTCTGGTGACCAGCCACCATCCTTCAACTATTAGCTTAAGCTATTTAGTAGGTATTAAGCCACTAAATTAGTGGCCCTGTTCACCAGTCATGTCATTAGCATACAAACGCTCTGCTCATCTGGGAGGTGCCAAAGGTTTTAGGAGCTGCGTGCCAGTAACCAGGGACTAAGACCAAATGTTCGTTTTGTTTTTTTTTTTGAGATGGAGTCTTGCTATCGCCCAGGCTGGAGTGCAATGATATGATCTCCGCTCACTGCAACCTCCGCCTCCTGGGTTCAAGTGATTCTCCTGCTTCAGGCTCCCGAGTAGCTGGGATTACAGGCATGCGCCACCACGCCTGGCTAATTTTTTGTATTTTTTGTAGAGACAGGGTTTCACCATGTTGGCCAGGTTGGTCTCGAATGCCTGACCTCGTGATTCGCCCCCCACGGCCTCCCAAAGTGCTGGGATTTACAAGCGTGAGCCACGGTGCCTGGCCACATTTTTTTTTAATTTAAATTTTTTATTTTTGTAGAGATGGTATCTTGTTATGTTGCCCAGGCTGGTCTTGAACTCCTGGCTTCAGGTGATCCTCCCATCTTGGCCTCCCATAGTGTTAGATTACAGGCATGAGCCACTGCACCTGGCCCAAATATGCATTTTTCACAGAGACCTTGGACAAGTTACCTAGAAGAAGTTAAACAAAACATGGAACTAATATTTGAGTTCTTAATTTTCCTGTCTTTAAAGTCCTGTGTCTTCCACTATAGTGTATATAACACAGAATGTACTGCAGTACCTTCCCAGTTTCATCTGGATGAGATGCCCTTTCAGATTTGAGGGGACTCCTTTGCCTGGAGAAGGAGGTACACATTTACTAAAATGTGCTCATGCATTCCAGGAGTGACTGGTTTTTAATTATAAATTTGTATGTTTCCATAGCACTTAACATAGAGTTGTATAGATAGTCGGAACTCAATAGAAAAGTGATGGATTAGTTGTTTGAGTGATAGTCATGTAATGTAGCAAAACGGCTCAATGTGGGGTAGATAAGGTCTTTATAAGTCCCATGGTGATTGAGTGGAGAAAATATCACTCTATGCTTGCTTATTTATTTATTTATTTATTTATTTATTTATTTATTTGAGATGGAGTTTCACTCTTGTTGCCCAGGCTGGAGTGCAATGGCGTGATCTCAGCTTACTGTAGCCTCCGCCTCCCGAGTTCAAGCGATTCTCCTGCCTCAGCCTCCTGAGTATCTGGGATTACAGGCATGTGCTACCATGCCCGGCTAATTTTGTATTTTTAGTAGAGACAGGGTTTCTCCATGTTGGTCAGGCTGGTCTCGAACTCCTGACCTCAGGTGATCCGCCCGCCTTGGCCTCCCAAAGTGCTGGGATTACAAGTGTGAGCCACCACTCTCGTCCTTGTGCTTATTTTCATAGCTTGGATTTATTGAGAGGGTGTGAGTATGATGTGAGGTTTTGGGTGAATTGTTTTGATTCAGAGTCTTGCACATTCAGTAAATATTTGTAGGACATGGTGATGGATTATGGGGAAATTTTCACCTTAAGGAAGTATGTTAATTTTCACAACTCTTGTTTAGCTTACTTTAGAATAGATTGGTCAGTTTGGTTTTTGCTACTGTGGTAAGAAGAGCTCTGTTATAATTAGCACCTCTGCTTCCTCTTACAGTTTTATGAATTTAAAAAAAAGGAAAACTTTATTGTGTTAAATACTTCTTCAAGAAGAGTATTTTATGTTGGGTGATACTCTAAATGTGAAATCCCAAATAACCACTTTGAAAAACAAAAACAAAAACAAAAAACCTTAAAGATTGAAATAGCCCCAGAGACTTTTTTTTCGCATTGTCAAGGTAAATTATATATAGATTGGAAAGGATAGAACCAAACCGATTAAGAGGAGACTGAAATTGAGATCATTACTCATTTATACAGGATCATTTAATTGCCCTGAATGAGTCTCCTGACCCAGACAAATTATACCACAGGGTTCTAGATAATTTTGGGATGAGATCATTCAGTAGATGTCAATAACCTTTGAGGAATCATAGAATTACCACAAGAAGACATAATCTCAAAACTGGGAAGAAGGTAACAGCATGACATATTCCAGTCAAAATCTAGATTAGCTTATTAAGGATATAATCTGAGGGTTTAGAAAAAGACCTGATTGATGATGATGGTGATGATGATGATGATGATGATGATGATTTTTGAGACAGGGTCTCACTCTGTTGCCCAGGCTGGAGTGCAGTGGCGTGAGCACAGCTCATTGCAGCCTTGACCTCCCTGGCTCAACCAGTCCTCCCACCTCAGCCTTCCAGGTAGCTGGGGCCTAGGCACATGCCAACATACCCAGCTAATTTATTTGTTGTAGAGATAGGGTCTTGTTATGTTGTCCAGGCTGGTCTTGACCTCCTGGGCTCAAGCGATCCACTCATCTTAGCCTCCCAAAGTGCTGGGATTACAGGCATGAACCATGGTACCTGGCCAAAATTATTATTGTTATTATTATTAATTATATATATTTTTTGAGACAGAGTCTTGCTCTGTTGCCCAGGCTGGAGTAGAGTGGCGTGATCTTGGTTCACTGTAACTTCCACCTCCCAGGTTCAAGTGATTCCACTGCCTCAGCCACCCGAGTAGCCAGATTATAGGTATGTGCTACCATGCCCAGCTGTTTTTTTTTTGGATTTTTAGTAGAGACAGGGTTTTACCATGTTGGCTAGGCTGTTCTTGAAATCCTGACCACAAGTGATCGGCCTGCCTCAGCCTCCCTAAGCATTGGGATTACAGGCATGAGCCACCGTGCTCGCCCCAAAACTATTATTATTAAGAGCCAACATCTGCCCACTAAGAATATGTTAGGTCAGACTAACCATGTGTTCATTCAGGTGAGTACATGGATAGAACAGGGAATACTGTCAGCTACCATTTTTGGGTTCAAGAATGTTTCACAGGAATGACTAGGATATACTTGGGAATAAGAGAGAAATTCAAGCTATATGATGAAATAAATGATGCAGAAGTAGAGGTTATAGAAAGAAGATGTGACCTAATATCAACACTTTTTTAAAAATGTAAAACTTTTAGTTGGCTGCGAGTTTGATTTATGGCAAAAGTGTGATTTAGTTGCCAAAAATTGTGATTTTTGGTTGCAATTCTAGAGATACATTGTCAAAAAAGAGGGAGTGGATAGTCCTGTTTTAAATTGTGTTATTAAATAGTTAGATTACACATAGAGTTAGATGTCAGTTCTAGGAACTAGGATTGTGAGGGACCTGAAAACCATGTCATATGAACGACATTCAAAGGAGCAGATTTGTTTTATAACCAGTAAATGGCTCTGACCCTAGCTCTCACAGAAAATTTCCAGAAGAACTTGGGGATGGGAAAATGAAAACATTGTTGGGATACTGTGGATTTTTTTTTTTTTTTAGATGGAGTCTCGCTCTGTTGCCCAGGCTGGAGTGCAGTGGCGCGATCTTGGCTCATTGCAGCCTCCGCCACCCAGGTTCAAGTGATTCTCTTGCCTCAGGCTCCTGAGTGGCTGGGATTACAGGCGCGCGCCACCACGCCTGGCTGTTTTTGTGATTTTTTAGTAGAGATGGGGTTTTGCCATGTTGGCCAGGCTGGTCTTGAACTCCTGACCTCAGGTGATCCGCCCACCGCAGCCTCCCAAAGTGCTGGGATTACAGGCATGAGCCACCACACCTGACCGTTTTAGGTTTATTTTTAAATGGCCAGGGCATGCCCTTTGTTTATGAAAGGATTCTAAATAACAATCACAGAGGACTATCTTTTATATTCTTTAACAAGCTAAATAATTTATTGGAAAAGCTGTAACCTACAGGCAATAGGTTGAAGGATATTAACATTCCCAGGTACCAGTGTCAGATGTTAATGCTTTTTTTCTCTCTTGCTTGCTCTGTTGCCCAGACTGGAGTGCGGTGGTGTGATCATAGCTCACCGCAGCCTCAATCTCCCCGGCTCTAGCAATCCTCCCACCTCAGCCTCCCAAGTAGCTAGGACCTCAGGTGTGGTGCCATCACACCCTGCTAATTTAATTTTTTTAATTAATTAATTTTTTTGAGATGGAGTCTCGCTCTGTTGCCCAGGCTGGAGTGCAATGGTGAGATCTTGGCTCACTGAAACCTCCACCTCCCAGGTTCAAGTGTTTCTCTTGCCTCAGCCTCCCGAGTAGCTGGGATTACAGGCACCCGCCATCATGCCCGGCTAATTTTTGTAATTTTAGTAGAGATGGGGTTTCACCATGTTGGCCAGGCTGGTCTTAAACTCCTGACCTCCGCCTCCCTTGGCCTATTCTGCCCACCTCAGCCTCCCAAAATGCTGGGATTACAGGCATGAGCCACTGCACCCAGCCTTAATTTTTTTTTTTTCTTTTGGTAAAGATGATGTCTTGCTATGTTGCTTCGGCTGGTCTTGAACTCCTCAGCTCAAGCGATCTTCTTGCCTCAGCTCCCAAAGTGCTGGGATTACAGGCATGAGCCACCGTGCCCAGCCAGCTATTACAGTTTTAACTTTCAGAGACAAGCAGCTTGTATTCTAGATCATGCTACAATCAAGAACTCTTTCTACTTTATCAGCTAATTGCTTCAAAAAGGATTCTTTCTTTGACTAGTTCAACTGATAGATGCAGGGATGATCAGTTGCAGCTATAGTGATTTAGCAGTTAACAGCTATGTCTGGTAGAAGGTATGCTATATCAAGACTTGCGGCAACTTTGCTTGTAACTGATATAGTTGCAGCTTATTGCTCCACTGCAGGCAGGGTTGAATTTCAGCATGGAAAGCACGTTCTTGAGGCCTCTTCGCTTTTCCTCAGTCAAGGCTGTATCCAGGGTTGATATCTAGCCTATATGCCATATGTGTATGGCTAGTGTTTGCTCTGATTGGTTGGTGCTCACATTGCACAGATTGTTAAATGTTTTGAAAATCGTATCTGGTTCTATTCATGTGCATTCTCTGATCTTATATCTGGCTCTATTCTTCCCTATTCTGTGATCTTATGTCAGACCTGAAGTTCCTCTAATTTTTCTGTGGTGTAATTATAGGGAAAATTTGCCTTTTTTCCTTCTAATGCTCTTAAGCAACTTCATATAAAAAAGTTCCTGGAAACATTAAATTTTTCTTTTAGTATTACAGGCCATTATACAGTATTTTAAGTCTACTTAGTGATCTAAAAGGTTTCAAACATTTATGAATCAACTAAAGAAATTTGAACATTGACTAGATTTTTGGCATTAGGATTTTTTTGGTCAAATTTTTCTAGGTATAGTGATAGTATTGAGGTTATGTTAAAAAAGAGATACTGTTTTTTAGAGAGACATGCTGAAATATTATAAATAAAATGATATGTTTGGATTTGCTTTAAAATAATCTGGCATGAGGATATACAAGTAAAGCAAGATTAGTCATGCATTGATAATTGCTAAAGCTAGGTGATAGATACATGGCAGTTCATTGTACTTTTTATGATAAAATGTTAGAAAAAGCTCATGTCCTCTTAAAAGACCCCTGCATTTGTAAAATTATAATTGGATAT
This sequence comes from Pongo abelii, assembly GCF_028885655.2. Lineage (NCBI taxonomy): Eukaryota > Metazoa > Chordata > Mammalia > Primates > Hominidae > Pongo > Pongo abelii. The sequence continues at coordinate 68,080,798 of NC_071994.2, forward strand.
TAAAAATTCTCGCCAAGCGCAGTGGCTCACGCCTGTAATCCCAGCACTTTGGGAGGCCAAGGTGGGTGGATCCTGAGGTCAGGAGATCAAGACCATTCTGGCTAACACTGTGAAACCCCATCTCTACTAAAAATATAAAAAATTAGCCTGGCGTGGTGGCATGCACCTGTAGTTCCAGCTATTTGGGAGGCTGAGTCAGGAGAATCGCTTGAACCTGGGAGGCAGAGGTTGCATTGAGCCAAGATCACACCACTGCACCCTGGCCTGGGCGACAGAGCAAGACTCCGTCTTAAAAAAAAGAAACAACAACAACAAAATTCTCAATTAGTTAAAGACATTATTGGCAATTATAACTTGTGATTTCCTTGTAATAATTAGAACTATACATGGGGTTGGCTGGGTGCGGTGGCTCACGCCTGTAATCCCAGCACTTTGGGAGGCCGAGGCAGACGGATTGCCTGAGGTCAGGAGTTCGAGACCAGCCTGGCTAACATGGTGAAACCCCATCTCTACTAAAAATACAAAAATTAGCCAGGCCAGGCGCAGTTGCTCATGCCTGTAATCCCAGCACTGAATGGGTTGGGACCTATTCAGTGTTTTTTTTTGTTGCTGTTGTTTGTTTGTTTGAGATGGAGTCTTGCTCTGTCATCCAGGCTGGAGTGAAGTGGCGCTATCTCGGCTCACTACAACCTCTGCCTCCCAGGTTCAAGAGATTCTTCTGCCTCAGCCTCCTGAGTAGCTGAGACTATAGGCACCCGCCACCATGCCCGGCTAATTTTTGTATTTTTAGTAGAGACAGGGTTTCACCATGTTGGCCAGGCTGGTCTTGATCTCCTGACTTCAGGTGATCCACCCGCCTTGGCCTCCCAGAGTGCTAGGGTTACAGGCGTGAGCCACCATGTCCAGCTGCTTCAATGTTTTAATCTCTGATTCTGATACCAAAGTTTTTTGTTTTTTGGGTTTGTGTTCTTTTTTTAGACAGTGTCTTGCTCTGTCATCCAGGTTGGAGCTCAATGGCACCATCTTGGCTCACGGCAACCTCTGCCTCCTGGGCTCAAGCAGTCCTCCCACCTCAGCCTCCCAAGTAGCTGGGACTACAGGCACCTGCCACCATGCCTGGCTAATTTATGTATATATGTATATATTTGGAGACAGAGTCTTGCTCTGTCGCCCAGGCTGGAGTCCAGTGGTGCGACCTCAGCTCACTGCAACCTCTGCCTCCCAGGTTCAAGCAATTCTCTTACCTCAGCCTCCCGAGTAGCTGGGATTACAGGTACCCGCCACCATGCCTGGCTAATTTTTTTATTTTTAGAAGAGACTGGGTTTTGCCATGTTAGCCAGGCTCTGGAACTCCTGACCTCAGGTATCTAACCCCCTCAGCCTCCCAAAGTGCTGGGATTATAGGCGTGAGCCACCTGTGCCTGGCCGATATTTTCATTCATATTTTTTTCCATGTTGAATTATTATTATTATTATTATTTTTGAGACAGAGTTTCGCTCTTGTTGCCCATACTGGAGTGCAATGGCGTGATCTTGGCTCACTGCAACCTACACCTCCTGGGTTCAAGTGATTCTCCTGCCTCAGCTTCCCAAGTAGCTGGAATTACAGGCATGTGCCACCACGACCGGCTAATTTTGTATTTTTAGTAGAGACAGGGTTTCTCCATGTTGGTCAGGCTGGTCTTGAACTCCTGACCTCAGGTGATCTGCCCGTGTCGGCCTCCCAAAGTTTTGAGATTACAGGCGTGAGCCACTGTGCCTGGTCCGAATTATTTTTAAATATCATACATTGCAAGCAAACTATCATTTTTTGCAATTTATAAGAAAGTTATGCCACAGGCGTTTAAGCACATCTGTTTTTTTTTTTGCTTTTAGTGTTCTTTGTCCTGCTTTAATTTTTTTATATGATTTTTCTTATATACCACCTTGTTTTTTGAGGTCGGTAGGTAGGTGGGACATAAATCACAAATTGAAAAAACAAAACCAATCTCTCTTCAGAATGTTTTGAGGAGTAAGGTATTAAGCTTCATTTAAATCAAATTCCCTGGGCTTCTAGAGTGCTTTGACTGAGCCCCTTTCCTTCCTTTCTAAATGATAATATCCAATCAGAAAAGATGTGTTAATCTACTGCATTACTCCACATTCTTTGTCTCTGAGATTTGCAACATCTGAAAAATTTCTTTTTGTTATAGAAGTCTGTTGTGGTTTGTTCCTTGTGCAAGACCTGTAGTGGACACCTTAAAGCAGTGGCTTAAAGTATTTTTTGGCTCACAGATCCCTTGGAAAATATGATGCAAGCTGTGGATTCTTGCCTGAGCCCCATCAGTCTGGATTGTTTGAGGTGTTGGCCTGCCAGGCCTATTGCACTAAAATCTTGGGATGTCCCCTCACTTTATCTTTTGTTATCCTTTGTCACTCTCTTGTGATGCCTCCAGTTTCCTCCATCCCATATGTAAGTCTTTTTTTCGTTAATTCTCGTTTTGGCAGAGCATATGCTTCCTGAGAAAGGAGTCATAGAAAATACTTTTTTTTTTTTGAGATTATGTGTTTGAAATTTCTTTCTTTTCTTTTCTTTTTTTTTTTTTAACAACTGGTAATCAATTTATTAAAATAGTTGACTTAAGCATCTGCAATGGTGACTTCCACCTCAACTCCTGGCTCAATACTGATGGAAGTAATCTGCTTAACAATCTCAGAAGGACTGTGCAAGTCAATGAGTCACTTGTGAATTCTCATCTGGAAACGATCCCACGTCTTAGAACCTTCACCACAAGGAGTTTTTCTTGTAGTGATTCTCAAAGTCTTGGTAGGCATTCGAACTGGTCCTTTCACTTTGAAATTCTTTTGCGCCTCTGATCAAGTCAGCACACACCTTTTCCAAGGATTTTACGTTGCGGCTTGTTAGGGTGATTCGAATTCGGTGAATTGCCACTTCCGGCTCTACGGGTGTTTTTCCGGTATCTTTAAAAGCCATGGCTGCTGCGCGGCTTCCTGACCGACTTGTTCCTCTGCGAGAGCGAACAGCGGTGAGTCAGGAGCAGGAGCGTAGGGACCACAATTCTTCAGCACCCACGAGCGCGTCTTCCTCAAAAAAAAAAGCTGAAATTTCTTTCTTTTACTCTCTTATTATTTGGCTGAGTATATAATTCTAACTGGAAATAATTTTCCCACAGAATTTTGAGGACATTGCCTCATTTGTCTGCTAAATTCCAATGTTGCTATTGAGAAATCCAGTGCTATTCAGATATCTTTCCTTGGTAAATTTGTTTCTTCCTGGAAACATCTAGAATTTTCTCATTGTCCCTGACATTCTGAAATTACATCATGATGTGTCTTGGTGTGGGTCTGTTTTCATCCATTGTGCTAGATCCTTGAAGAGCACTTTCAGTTTGGAAATTCATGCCTTTCATTTCTGGGAAACTTTATTATTTTGTTGATAATTTCCTCCTCTTTATTTTTTCTCTTCCCTATTTATGGTATACTTTTATTTGGGTTTTAGACCTCTTGGATGAACTCTAATTTTATTATTTCTTAAATAAATAAATACATTTTATTTATTTATTTATTTATTTATTTATTTATTTTTTTGAGATGGAGTTTCATTCTTGTTGCCCAGGCTGGAGTGCCGTGGCGCGATCTCGGCTTACTGCAACCTCTGCCTTCCAGGTTCAAGCGATTCTCCTGCCTCAGCCTCCCAAGTAGCTGGGATTACAGGCATGTGCCACTACGCCCGGCTAATTTTTATTTTTTTTAGTAGAGGTGGGGTTTCACCATGTTGGCTAGGTTGGTCTTGATCTCCTGACCTCAGGTGATCCACCTGTCTCAGCCTCCTAAAGTGCTGGGATTACAGGCATGAGCCACCACGCCGGCCCAATACATTTATTTTTGAGACAAAGTTTCACTCTGTCACCCAGCTGGAGTGCAGTGACATGATCACAGCTCACTCTAACCTCCATCTCCCGAGCTCTAGCGATCTTCCCACCTCAGCCTGCTACAGGCACACTCCACCACACCCAGCTAATTTTTGTATTTTTAGTAGAGACAGGATTTCGCCATGTTGCACAGACTGGTCTCAAACTCCTGGGCTTAAGTGATCCACTCGCCTCGGCCTCCCAAAGACCTGGGAGCCACTGCCCCCAATCTAAGCATGAGCGAGCCTAAGCATGAGCCACTGTACCCAGCCTAATTTTATTACTATTTTTTCTCTAATTTTATTTATTTTGTCCTACTTATGAGGATATTTCCTCAAATCTATTTTCTAACTCTTCTATTGAGTTTTATATTTTTCTGACACCATTTTAATTTCCACAAGCTTGTTTTTATTTTTGTTTATTTTTTTGAGACAGGGTCTTGCTCTGTCACCCAGGCTGGAGTGCAGTGGTGCTATCTCAGCTCACTGCAGCCTCTGCCTCCTGGGCTCATGCAGTCCTCCTGCCTCAGCCTCCCAAGTAGCTGAGACTATTGGTGGGCACCACCATGCCTGGCTAATCTTTTAATTATTATTTTGTAGAGATGGGCTCTTGCCATGTTGCCCAGGTTGGTCTTGAACTCCTGGACTCAAGCAATCTCCACCCGCCTTGGTGCTGAGATTACAGGCATGAGCCACTGCCCAGCCTTGTTTTATTTTCTGAGTATTCTTTTAAAACAACAGTCTATTCTTTTTTTTATGTATACAGTATCATCTTTTATCTCTGCATATCTTTTATCTGTGATAATTTTTTTGTGTGGGAAAAGATACTTTGTTGGAAATGACACATGCTTTGACAGTAGGAGACTGTATTTTACTAGCATGCCAAATTTCTTTTGTTGTTTGTCTTTTTATTTTTTAAATCACTTTATGAAGATATAATTTACATAGCCTAGTTTACCTGCTTACATTATACAATTTCTGCTTTTAGTGTATTTCTGAGTTGTGCAATCATTACCATAATTTAATTAGAACATTTTAATCACTTTAAAAAGAAACTTTGTACTAATTAGCAGTCACTCTATATCCCCTCATCCCAGGTAAACACTAATCTACTTTCTGTCTCCATACGTAGGCCTTTTCTGGGCAATTAATTAATTAATTTATTTATTTGAGACGGAATTTTTGCTCTTATTGCCCAGGCTGGAGTGCAATGGTGAGATCTCGGCTCACTGCAACCTCCGCCTCCTGGGTTCTAGCTATTCTCCTGCCTCAGCCTCTCGAGTAGCTGGAGCTACAGGTGTGTCCCACCACGCCTGGCTAATTTTTGCATTTTTAGTAGAGATGGGGTTTCACCATGTTGGCCAGGCTGGTCTCAAACTCTTGACCTCAGGTGATCACCTGCCTCAGCCTCCCAAAGTGCTGGGATTACAGGCATGAGCCATCACGCCCAGCCAGGACATTTTATATAAATGGAATGATACAGTATGTGATCTTAAGCCACTTTGCATGTTTTCAAGATTCATCTGTGTTGTAGCATGTAACAGTACACCATTTTTTTTATGGCTGAATAATGTTCCATTGTATTATTATACATTTCATTTATCTGTTCATCAGCTGATGCCTGCTGATTCTTTTGTATTTATTTTTTTGAGATGGGATCTTGCTCTGTTGCCCAGACTATAGTGCAGTAGTGTGATCATAGCTCACTGCAGCCTCGAACTCCTGGGCTTAAGTGATCCTCCCACCACAGCCTCCTGAGTAGCTGGTACTACAGATGCATACCACCATGCTTAGCTTATTATTATTATTTTTATTATTATTTTGAGATAGGCTCTTGTTCTGTCACCCAGGCTGGAGTGCAGTAGCACCATCACAGCTCACTGCAGCCCAATCTCCCAGGCTCAAGCAATCCCTCCACCTCAGCCTCCAGACTAGTAATTATTAAATTTTTTGTAGAGACAGGATCTCGTTACATTGTCCAGGTTGGTTCCGAACTCCTGGCCCCAAGCCATCCTCCTGATTAGCTGGGATTACAGGCACGAGCCACAGTCCTCTGCCCTGCTGGTTCTTAAATAGGCTTTCGGTTAGTCCTCCTGTTTTTGGCTCCATCTTTATCTCCACTTTGAAAGGTGCCTAATGCTACAAGTTCCTGAGCTTTTTGGAGGTTATTTTGTATCTCAGCCTTTCTCAAGCCTACTGTTAGTAACCACTCATCCATCAGCTTTTCAGCTTCTAAAATGTTATTACTGTTGCCTTCACTCTGATTTTGTGGGTTTATGCCACTCTCCATCCCCCACTGTTTTAGCAAGGTTTTGGAAAGAGGGAGGTAGCTGAGGAAGAGCTAATGCATACCTTCAGCCCTCAGTCTTTCACTGAAAGTTTAAAAGGTGGGATTCCCATGCTGTATCAGGCTCTAGGCCCAATAGTCATGGAATGACCAAGCTGGAAAAACCTTTAGAGATGAGCAGCTAGTCATGTACTTCATCTTTCAGGTGAAGAAAATGAGACTCACAAGACTCAGTAAATTGTTTAATGTCATACAATTAGTAAATAGCCAAGTTAGGTCCTTAATCCTGTCTCCTGCCTTCTTGACTAGTTGCTCAGACTTAATTTAGGCTGATTACTTTAAAATTTGGTATTGAGGAGAGCATGGGGACCCTTGTTGAGATTTGGCCTCTGCCACTTTTTAGTTATAGAAATGGGTTTGCTTAAGCCCAATTTTCTGGAGGGGCTAGCTTTTAGAGAAAGGTGCGTGTGTACCTACCTGTGTAGCCTCTGGGAGTTCACTGTATTTGGAAGAGTGTGCGTATACATCTAACTAATTTATTAATTATATAAAAGAACGGCCAGGCGTGGTGGCTCACGCTTGTAATCCCAGCACGTTGGGAGGCTGAGGCGGGTGGATCTTCTGAGGTCAGGGATTCGAGATCAGCCTGGCCAACACGGCAAAACCCTATCTCTACTAAAAACACAAAAACAATTAGCTGGGCATGGTGGTGCGTGCCTGTAATCCCAGCTACTAGGGAGGCTGAGGCAGGAGAATTGCCTGAACCTGGGAGGTGGAGGTTGCAGTGAGCTGAGATCGTGCCACTGTACTACAGCCCGGGCGACAGAGCGAGACTCCATCTCAAAAAAAAAAAAAAGAAAAGAACACAGGATTGGGTTTTTTAGACTGGTCTAAAAGACCATGAATTGGACAGCTGGTTGCATCACCCACTAAACAGGAAATATGTGAGTTCCAGATGTTACCTGACAGATGTGTGCTCTGCAGGGCATTCGGCTGGGCTAAAGGGAAGGCAATGTGAACAAAAGTGTTTTCAGTTTGTCCTAGATGCAGTTTGGAACAGTCCTGACTGGATAGGCTCTCAAACCTAGTCTCTCTAAAACTGGTCACATAAGAAGTTCAGCCATTTTAGAAATACTAGGTACATGAGTTGGATCACGTGTGGTGCCTGGAAGATGTTAAGCAGGTGGCAAAACATAAATAAAAATAATGGCTGTGTATACAAACCTAAAACTATCTGACAAAGTATTGAGAAAGAGAGTGAACAAATCTGCCTTGAGAAAACAGGAGTAACAGGGTTTCCCTTAAATTTACATTGAAAAGCCTGGTAAGCAGCTTTCCTGGGTTAGTGCCTTGGAAGAGGACTTAGAAGTGGCCTGTGGGGCCAGTGCAGTGACTCATGCCTTAATCCCAGCACTTTGGGAGGCCAAGGTGAACGACCGACCACTTGAGGTCAGGAGTTCGAGACCAGTCTGGCTAATGTGGCAAAACCCAGTCCGTACTAAAAATAGAAAGATTAGCTGAGCGTGATGGCAGGCGCCTGTAATCCCAGCTACTTGGGAGGCCGAGGCAGGAGAATCAGTTGAACCTGGGAGGCAGAGGTTGCAGTGAACCAAGATTGTGCCACTGCACTCCAGCCTGGGTGACAGAGCGAGACTCCGTCTCAAAAAAACAAAACAAAAAGGCCTGTGGGTGGGGGTTGGGGGGCAGTGGACAGTTCATTGCTTGTATTCTGGGTACTTATTTGCGAATGTCTGACTCCTGAGCACCACAGTCAGCTGGTGATGTGGGCCAAGGTACAGCCTATCTCTTCAAGAACAGTACCTTCTTTACGGTGTAGGAGTTGTAAAATTACTTTAATTTCATGTGAAGAAGAGATAAGGAAGAGTGATAGCTTCCAAAACTCTGCAGTCCTTATTGTGTATGTGTGCCTGTATTTAAGGTGTCTCTATTTAAAAAGTGCTGATAGTAATGAAAGTCATCTATTAATAAAAGTAATCATAAGGTTAACTCTCATTTAATTAGAAATGTGTAATCTCTTCCCTTCCTACATTGTGCCCCACCATCAGACAGGTGATGCCCTCTGATTTATATAGGGGTTCAGAAATTGTGTGGAAGATAGGGAGAATTGAAATGCTGGAGCAGCCAGAGAGTTGAAGACAAAACAACCTAGCTCTCAACATGCACAAAAAGTAGAAGTGTGAGTTGGTAGCAGTACCATGCTGTTGGGCAGTCTATTTCACAAGTGTTTATAACAGGAAAGATACAGTGCCATCTTTTAGTGTGGGAAATAAACTGATTATAGCATGGATGACACTCAGTTGATGACCATGGTCACCAATAGTATCATTTTAGGATATCCCAGAATGCCAGTATGCAAAGGATAGCATAGTAACTTAGACATATGCATTCGCAGAGGAAAGAATTTCATCACTCTTGCTGCAGATAATCTACAGATAATGTGAAATAGACCTTATAGGATTGCTGTTGATATGGTAAGTTGAGGCAGTCCATGTGATACTGAAACAGGAGAGGTTCCCTTGTCCCCTCCCTGGCTCGCTTCTTCTTTTTTTTTTTTTTTTCCTGGAGATGGAGTCTCGCTCAGCCACCCAGGCTGGAGTGCAGTGGTGCAATCTCGGCTCACTGCAACCATCGTCTCCAGGGTTCAAGCGATTGTGCCATCTCAGCCTCCTGGGTAGCTGGGATTACAGGCACCCGCCACCATGCCTGGCTAATTTTTGTGTTTTGGTAGAGACAGGGTTTCACCATGTTGGCCCAGCTGGTCTTGAACTCCTGACCTCAGTTGATGCACCCACCTCAGCCTCCCAAAGTGCTGGGATTACAGGTGTGAGCCACCGTACCCTGCCCACAGTATAGTTTTGAATGCTTTAAATGTATTGCATGCAGCCTCTGTTTTAAAAACCCTGAGAGGTTGTTAGAACCATTAAAAAAAAGTTTTTTTTTTTTTTTAAGTTAAACTTTAAATTTGAGGTAATTATAGATTTATTTGCAATTGTAAGAAATAATACAGAGAGATTCCCTGTGCACTCTACCCAGCTTCCCTTATTGGTGACATCTTGCAGGACTATATAGATATTATCAGAAACTCACGCCTGTAATCCCAGCACTTTGGGAGGCTGAGGCGGGTGGATTGCCTGCGGTCAGGAGTTCGAGACCAGCCTGGCCAACGTGGTGAAACCCCGTCTCTATTAAAAATACAAAAAAAATTAGCTGGATATGGTGGCGGGCACCTGTAATCCCAGCTACTCGGGAGGCTGAGGAAGGAGAATCGCTTGAACCTGGGAGGTGGATGTTGAAGTGAGTCAAGATTGTACCATTGCACTCCAGCCTGGGCAACAAGAGTGAAACTCTGTCTCAAAAAAAAAAAAAAAAAAAAAAATCAGAACCAGGAACTTGACATTGATATAGTCAAGGTATCAAAGAGTTCCATCACCATAGGAATTCTTGGGGTTGCCCTTTTATAGCCACACCCATCTACCTTCCTCTCCCCACAACCACCCAACTCTCCCCCTTCCCCACCATTCTTTGTTTCTCTAATTTTATAGTTTCAAGAATATTATATAAATGGAATCATATAATACGTAAATAACGTGCTGTGATTGGCTTTTCTCATTCCTATACAGGTCTAATGGTGATGAATTCTCTCTGTTTTGCCTGAAAATGTTTTTAGTTTGCCTTCATTTTTGAAGGATATTTTTTCTGTTCATAAAATTCTGGTTTTGGCAGATTTTTATTTATTTGTTTTTTTTTTTTCAGTACTTGTGTTGTTCCATGTTTTCTAGCCTTCATTGTTTCTGATGAGAAGGCAGTGGTAATTTCAATTTCTTCCCCTTGAATATAATGTGTGTCCTTTCTTCTAGTTCTTTTCAAGGTTCTCTCTTATCATTGGTTTCCAGAAGTTTGTCTGTGATGTACTTGTGTATTATTTTATTGGCATTTATACTGCTTGGAGTCCATTGAGCTTTTTGAATCTGTAAATTTTTGTCTATTACCAAATTTGGAAAAATTTTGATTATTGCTTCTTCAAATATTGTTTTCTGCCTCATTCTCTCTATTTTCCTTCTGGAACTCCAATTATATTATGTTAGACTTGTTGCCCCACACATCTCTGAGGTCCTCTCTCCTGCTGCCCTTTTCTTTTTTAATGTATACATTTTATTTTGTAGAGATGGGGTCTTGCTGTGTTACCTAGGCTGGTCTTGAACTCCTGACCTCAAGCAGTCCTCTCAACCTTGGCCTCCCAAAGTGCTGAGGTTACAAGTGTGAGCTACCACGCCCAGCCAGCTCTTTCTTTCTCTAATCCTTTTTTCTCTCTGTATTTCTGATTGGATAATTTTTGTTGTTCTCTTTTCAAGGTCAGTAACTCTTCTGTCATTTCCAATCTGCTTTTAAGCCAGCCCACTGCATTGTAATGTCTGTTTCTCTGTCGAGATCTTTTTTTTTTTTTGAGACAGAGTCTTGCTCTGTTGCCCAGGCTGGAGTGCAGTGGCACGATCTCGGCTCACTGCAATCTCCACCTCAACCTCAAGAGATTCTTCTGCCTCAGCCTCCCCAGTAACTGGGACTACAGGTGCACGCCACCACGCCTGCCTGATTTTTATATTTTTAGTAGAGACGGGGTTTCACCATATTGGCCAGGCTTGTCTCAAACTCCTGACCTCGTGATTCTCCTGCCTTGGCCTCCCAAAGTGCTGGGATTACAGGAGTGAGCCACCACGTCTGGCCTGAGATCTATTTTTTCATTCATTATGATCACAGCTGCTTTAAAATTCCTGTTTGCTAATTCCGGTATTTGAGTAAACTCAGGGTTGGTTTCTGTTGATTGACTCTTCTCTTGAGAATGGGTCATATTTCCCTGTTTCTTTATATGCTGAGCAATTCTGGATTGTAAAGAACTAAATTCTGTTACCTCCCTCCAGAGAGCATTCTTTTTTTATTTTATTATTATTATTGTTATTATTTTTAAGTTAACTGTTTCCCTGTAGTGAGTGGCAACTTAAATTTCAGTTCAGTTCTTTTACCCTTAACTTGGCTGCTTGGGGTCTGCTCCATGCATGCGTGGTTCAGGGATCAGCTAGGTTTGTAGGCAGAGTTTGTACACAGATTTTTGGGTCTTCCCTTCTGTGGTTCTCTCTGGAATTTCCCTCTTTCACTTCCCAGCTGCTGTGGTTTGCCTTAAAATTTGCCCTCTGGTTTCTTAAGCTAGTAGGATTATGAGTTTTTGAGTTTTACCCACCTCTTATGACAGACAGGTACTTGCCTGACTGGAAGCCATAAAAAAGGGAAACTCACCCAGTATCATTACCTTCTTTGAAGTGCTGACCTTTTTCCCTACTTGAGAATCTTCTTGCTTTTTAATTCTCCAGACAAGCTCATACTTGTCTGCAGGAAAGTTGGTCTGAAGGGAGCTACTCTGCCGTGACTGGAAGCAGAACCTGTATGAACTAGATATAAAATAGTCTGTTGATAAAATCAATTTTTTCCCATTGTAGTTTCACAGATCTTTATATTATCCTCCCTATCACCTTCAAGAGGCCAGATATAAAAATGTCTTTAAACTAGGTGTGGTGGAGCATGCCTGTAAGGGAGGCTGAAGTCAGAGGATTGCGTGAGCCCAGGAATTTGAGAGCAATCTGGGCAACCTAGCTAGACCCTGACTCTACAAAAAAATTTAAACAATTAGCTGGGCGTGGTGGTCCCAGATACTCCTGAGGCTGAGGTGGGAGGATAGCCTGAGCTCAGGAGGTTGAAGCTGCAGTGAGCCGTGATTGCGCCGCTGCTCCCCAGCCTGGGCAACAGAGTGAGACCTTATCTCAAAACAGCAACAACAAATGTCGGTTTATTTCTGGCTTGGTCAAAGCAGAACAGATAAAAAACCTATTAAAAGTTCTTGTAAGGCATGTATGCTTTAAAAAAAAATCTGTTATGATTGATTTGAACTGTACTTCCTTGGAAGCAGATTCACAAAGATAGACTCACACGTAGTTGACTAATTTTGAAATTGTTCTTGGAAATGGGCTTTAGATCTTATATCCAGATCTGCTGATGTTTGTATAATCTATATGTGTTGGACAAATAATTAGTTATTGTTTCTAGGACAATAGGACAGTTGTGGTGGTGATATCATATTCCTAATATTGTTTGAATTTCAAAGGGTCTAAATAATTGAGAATTTAAGGTACCTGTGATACACAGGTTTCAGGAGGTGGGCCTATGTAGGTGTTTTTGAGGATTAAGTTTTCCTACTGTTTCTTCTTTTTTTTTTTTTTGAGATGGAGTCTTGCTGTGTCACCCAAGCTAGAGTGTAGTGGTGTGATCTCAGCTCACTGCAACCTCCATCCCCCGGGTTCAAGTGATTCTCCTGCCTCAGCCTCCCGATTAGTTGGGATTACAGGTGTCCGCCACTACGCCCGGCTAATTTTTGTATTTTTTAGTAGAGATGGGGTTTCACCATGTTGGCCAGGCTGGTTTGTAACTCCTGACCTCAAGTGATCCGCCCACCTTAGCCTCCCAAAGTGCTGGGATTACAGGTATGAGCCACTGTGCCCAGCCCCTTACTGTTTATTCTTAAAACTCAGCCCTAAGTAAATGATGAGTGAATCACTTCAGTAAAAAAAATCTTAGGTTTGTGAATCCCCTTCTCTTACCTTTTCTGGCACTCTTTGTAGAGCGGCTGAAATGAATATGATTTGTTTTCAGGGCCCTCATACTTCTTTATACATCTCCTTTCCCCTTATGGAGAAAATACTTTGCTCTTGCTACTGGTCCAGTCGAATTCACAGAAGGACGTTTGTCTAACTTTGGCACCCCGTATAGTCCTTTATTCAGAACCAGACTCTTTAACAAGACTTCTTCCCTTAGCTAATTTAAAGAAGGGGCAAATGTGGAGAGGTGGTTGTGGGGACAGAGGCTCTAACAATCACTTCTCCAGTGATTCATAGCCTTTCTCTGCCTTTTGACCACACTTCAGATCAGCTGGTCCTGCTCACCTTTGGCTCCATTCTTCATCTCACTTTTTAAAAGTTCTCCCCTTAATCACTCAGCTTTCCTGTCTTCTCACACACGCATGTCATGTCTTAGGGAGCTCCTTACAGCCATTTTAGATGAGATCAGGCGCATTTAGGGTGGTTATGGCCATAGACGCCTAGAGCCATTTTAGGAAGGCGTCTTTCCTTTACAGAGGACAGTGATAGTTGTCCTGATTCCTCTCTCTGTTGTGATATTTCGTGGTTTTTACTGAGGGGATTTTCTGGCTAGTTAGGAAGAAATGAGCAAACTGATAACTGAAAGTGAAGAAGCTTAGGAGGAAGAAACAGTTATCTTCTTTCAGACATAAATGCAGTTTAAAAATACATCCCAAGAATTTCAGACTGTAGACGAGATCATTATGTCAGCTGCTTGCTGCTTAATTACTTTGTACAGTAAGTGCAGGCTTACCGTGGGTGGGCTCTGCAGGTGTTACAGAAAGCTCTGAGACTAGCTCTACATAAGCTGTAGGACTTTGTTGCTGCAGCTATTACCAGCTGCCTGCTGATTTTTGCCAATCTTCTTTAGTGAAGATTACCAAATGTATTTTGAGGGATGAAATTTGCTCAAAAAGAAAGTTTCAGAAGAATTTGTTTGGAAGAAGGATCAGGAAATAAGAGGAATGAAATTGTGGCACTTGCTTTTAATAACAGAAAGAAGGTTGGGTCCTATCAGAATTTGAAAATTGTGAAAAAGTGAGCTGCTGCTTCTGATGGTGGACAAAACCTCAGAGAAAATAAAGGAGAGATTGTAGTTATAAAAGCAATAACTTTCTGACTGGAATTATTATTAGTTTCAGAAACAGGTGCCTTAGAGTTATTATAAACTTTTCTCTTTTAGAAACTTTTGAGGTGCCTTTGGGATTGATTTAGGGTAAAGGACTTTCTGACTTAGATGCATCTCATCCTGTGATGGTGAAGAATGCATTTTCCTTAATAATCACAAGTCCCTTTAGGTTCCAGACCAACTTAGAAAAACTATATTTGTAACAGAATTTATTCTATCAACTAGCACACGCAAACAGGACCCTGTGCAAGTGTACTCTGAATGGTTAGGCCATGTAGGTGAAAGATCTGGAGCCTCCCAGATAATAGCTTTCCAGTGAAATGGTTATTTGTATGTGTATGTTCTTTTTCCTGTATATTTGACATTGAGATCATTGAGGGTATGTGCTTTGTCTGGTTCATCTCTATTCCTCACAATATCTAAGTCCCTTGATTACTCAGTAAACAGGTATAGAATTCACTTGAATTGTCCTTGATTATGTTTCCCCGACACCTAAAATTTATTTGTTTGAACTGTTTATATGCATTTAATTTGTCCCACACTCCCTAATTCCTTAGGAAAAGCAATATTTGAGATAATATACTTTTAGATAAAAGCACTGGTGACTTTACGGTAATTTGGTATCAGTTGAGCTCTTCATTCTACTATACCATATTATAATGTTTTTCAAATTGAATTGTGATCATTAGTAGGCCTGCAGTCAGCATTTTTTGTTTTAATGATATAGAGTAGGAAATATGAGAGGACATTATATATATAGTAAAGGTAAGTATTATTTTGTGAAATTTTTGCTTTAGGTAAATTTACGTATACACATACATGTATGTGTTTATTGCTTCATAATGTAAAATGTAATTTGTACTGGAATAATGGTCAAAAAAGTTTGAATAACACTGCTTTATTGTAATACTCTGTTATTTCATTTATCATATAGCATTATGCCAGTACATACAGGCTTCTAAAGCCAGGGATGGTGCCAGCCCTTTCATTTCAAGTACGACTGAAGGTAAAAACAAAACAAAATTGAGAACACCCAAAGCTTTCTAATGGTTCTTACATATATCTCTCCAGTGGTATTTCGTAACCTTTGACCTTCTAACTTTCTTGTGCTTTTTTGACTACTAGATTTTTCAGATTTGTATCCCTCTAGGTGGTGGGTTCTTTGGTTCTTTCTCTCTTCACTTTAATGTTCTTATTTCAATATACTTTAGTGTTTTTAGGAGGGGGAATGGGAAAACAAAGGACAATTCCGGAAATTTCAAGTAATTCTGAATTGACAGAATATCTCATTAGATTTACCCTGAAATCTGCTTTGTTACATCTTTTCATTTCTTTGTATTTTTCCCAGAGATCTTTGAATTGCGTAGTTTATTCTGAATTTTAAGGAAAATATGGTTCTGTGATGTTTTTAGTTGACTTTAAGCAAATTAAACGTGGCTTTCAGGGGAAAAAAAAAGATAGATACAATCCTTATCATTCCTTGTGCTTTCTCACTCTCTCCCAAGAAAATTAACCATTGGGTTTGTAGTAATAATTTCATTTTGAAGGAGAACTTGACAGCTAGTGATGTCTAACATTAACCATGCTATACTTTTTCAGCTTCTTTACTGACCTAATAACTTTAATGCCTTTCCTATTCTTATTCTTAGATGGTTGGCATACTAACCTCCTTGCCTTCATTTCTGTACCTTGCTGGACTACCAAGCTCAGACATTTATAACCCTGTGACTTAAAGGGATTTTGTAGAGATGATTTGCTTCATTCTTTTTCTTACAGGAGAAAATTTTGAGCAGACACCATTGAGACGCACATTCAAATCTAAGGTCCTTGCACGATATCCTGAGAACGTAGAATGGAATCCCTTTGACCAAGATGCAGTAGGAATGGTTGGTATTTGTTAGCCACAAGTATGAGATAATTTACAGAGTAATTTATAAT
The DNA here is from genome assembly GCF_028885655.2 of Pongo abelii. Taxonomy (NCBI): domain Eukaryota; kingdom Metazoa; phylum Chordata; class Mammalia; order Primates; family Hominidae; genus Pongo; species Pongo abelii. The sequence continues at coordinate 68,096,763 of NC_071994.2, forward strand.
AGGATTGTGAGTTCAGGCTGTGGTAGCAGTGGTCCCACCAAATACCAGTAACTTTTGAAGAAAGGATTATAATGCATATTATTTATTATTCTGCATTTTGGTCAAAATACCAGATATTCAGAATATATTAAATATGCTAAAAGTTATAATGTGTTTCTGTTGTGTCAGAGAAATACATAGTATTGTGTCAGTGAACTTATTTTGTGGTCCTGATCTGTTGATTATTTATTGCATTGAGATTATATGATGAGTTAATTTTAAACTTCACTAGTTTAAAATTGTTTTCTCTCATTCTGCACTGTATATATCTCAGTAATATGACAGAAGTGGGTATTTTTGTTTCATCATAATTTTATTTTCATTTTTTTGTTTCATCATAATTTTAGATAGGACAGCATTTAAAAATCTCCTGTGGAAGAATATACCACTATGAGTAAGCTAACCTTTATTGAATATTCACCTTGTGCTAGGCACTCTAATAAGCATTTTACATGAATTAACTTATTTAATCCTCACAATACTCCTTACATGGGTAGTATTAAATAAACAGATACACACGTACATATTTTACAGATGAAGAAATTAAGATCCAAAGAGGTTAGGTAATGTATTCAAGCTCGCATGGCCAATAAGTAGTTGAGTTGGAGTTTGAGCACTGTAGTCTGGTTCCAGACCTCTGCTCTTAACCTTATCTTTGTACTGCCTCTATTACATTTGCTTTTGAGACAGGGTCTCACTCTGTCGCCCAGGCTGTTGGAGAGCAGTGGTGTGATCTTGCCTCACTGCAGACTCATCCTCCTGAGCTCAAGTGATCCTCCCACCTCAGCCACCCGAGTAGCTGGGAATACTGGTGCACGACACTATGCCTGGCTACTTTTTTGTATATTTTTTTACAGAAACAGGGTTTTGCTGTATTGTCCAGGCTGTTCTCAAATTCCTGGGCTCAAACAGTCAGCCCACCTTGACCTCCCAAAGTGCTGCGACTATAGGCGTGAGCCACTGCACCTGGCCTTCTATTACATTTTTAATAGCATTCTGTAGTTTTTAGAGGATGGTCTTGTTTGATGCACACAAAAACCCTGTGAAGTAGGGAGAAGAAACTATATTATTATTTCACAGATGAAGAAACTGTCTTTGAGAGCCTCAAGTTTTTTGACTCCTAGTCTAGCGTTTATTTCATTTTAACATGCTATATTCTAGAAATACCTAGCCTTTGGGAAGTCAAGTTTAAGGCTAATAGATATAATATAATATAGGTCCTTGTGTTTGTTAACCCAGGATATCATATTTTATTTGTATAGCCAGGTTCATGTAAAACTGGAAAATGGGAACTGATTGATTCAGGTCAGTTTGATTAACTATCCAAGTTTCTTTATATAACCCGTCTGAATTACAGTGAAAATAGTACATCTTTATCCTGATTATGTCATCTCCTTGGTTTATATGAAATGAGCATACTTTTTGATGTAAAAAGAAGTTTTACTAATGACAGAATTTTGTGAGGTGATAGTCCAATACTATTTACAAGTTTGTTTTATTTTTAGGTATATAGTTGCATCTATCTGGTTTTTAGATATATTTCTAGCATCATCTCCTAATATACATATCTTACTCTCTGTCATGCTGTCATGCTTAACCACCTACCATTTCCTAAATTCTCCAAGTTTTCTTTTATCTCCATGTCTTTGTGCATTTTCTTCTTGTCCCCAAAATACCCTTCTATCCCTTGTGTACTTGATGAACTCTAACATTACCTTTTTTTGGTGACAGAGTCTTGCTCTGTCGCTCAGGCTGGAGTGCAGTGCATGATCTTGGCTCACTGCAACCTCTGTCTCCTGGGTCAAGTGATTCTTATGCCTCGGCCTCCCCAGTGGCTGGGATTATAGGCGTGTACCAGCACACCTGGTTAATTTTTGTATTTTTAGTAGAGACAGGGTTTCGCCATGCCCAGGCTGGTCTTGAACTGCTGGCCTCAAGCGATCCACCTGCCTTGGCCTCCCAAAGTGCTGGGATTACAGATGTGAGCCACTGCACCTGGCCCATTTTTGTAGCTTTTTCTGATATTCCCAGGCTGAGTTATCTGTTCTGTGTTCCTATAGTACTTTGCATACACTTTTGTATATCCCTGATGACTGCATTATGATTTTATTTACTTGCATGTCTTGCATTAGAAAGAGAGAGCTTTAAGCCAGATACACGCTCAGCTTAGTAGGTGCTCTATAAATAAATAAATAGCGATGGTGTTCTGAAAGAGGATTGCCAGTGAGTGTTCTCACTGCCTGTTGCCTTGTCTTTTGCAGCTATGTATGCCCAAAGGGCTGGCATTCAAGACCCAGGCTGATCCCAGGGAGCCCCAGTTCCATGCCTTTATTATCACAAGGGAGGATGGCTCTCGGACATTTGGGTTTGCCCTCACTTTTTATGAAGAGGTGACTAGCAAGCAGATCTGCAGTGCAATGCAGACCCTCTACCACATGCACAATGCTGAGTATGATGTCCTACATGCTCCCCCTGCTGATGGCAGAGACCAGAGCAGCATGGAGGATGGTGAAGACACTCCTGTGACCAAACTGCAGCGCTTCAACTCCTATGACATTAGCCGGGACACTCTCTACGTCTCTAAGTGCATCTGCCTCATCACACCCATGTCTTTCATGAAGGCATGTCGGAGCGTGCTGGAGCAACTCCACCAGGCAGTCACTTCACCTCAGCCCCCTCCACTGCCTCTTGAGAGCTACATATACAACGTACTGTACGAGGTGCCACTCCCACCTCCTGGCCGGTCGTTGAAGTTTTCTGGAGTCTATGGGCCAATAATCTGCCAGAGACCAAGTACCAATGAGCTTCCCCTATTTGACTTTCCTGTCAAAGAGGTTTTTGAACTGCTCGGGGTGGAGAATGTGTTTCAGCTTTTTACTTGTGCCCTTCTGGAGTTTCAAATCCTGCTCTACTCACAGCGTAAGTCAGTGCTTACTAGAGCCTTCTGCCTGCCTCAGGCTTCCTTGCTTTCCATGTTCAGATACAGTGGGGCTGACTGTAAAGGTTAAGAGCTATTACAGTTTGAGCAAAACCCAGATCTTTTGCAGGTAGGTGGTGGATGGCAAATTGATAGATATGAGAGGGCCAGTATTTCTGATTAACTATCTTCATGGCCTTTTGCTGGGCATTCCAGTCTTGGAGGGGAACACTGCTTCCTATGTCCCTTCTGATTGAAGTGAAAAGAGGGGTGGGTAGGAGGTGATGGTCACAGGAAGCTGACTTTCCATCAATTCTGTTCTGTCATTCTACAGAGTTATTTCTGCCTCTTTCTCAGCCTAGTAAAATTGAGGATTCACAAAGGATAATCCTTTATATATTGAGAAAATGTGGGTGTGTTGCTTCTTTTTGTTGTTTGCTTAACTGAATTGTTTTTATAAATGGGAGGTTGAGTGTAAGCAGCATATTTGGACAAAATAGTAAAGTAGATTAGAAAGAAACAGATGCTTACTTAATGAGCCAGGCTAGTAACATGAAATTCGTTCATTCAGTACATATTTACTGAGAGTGCACTAGGTGCCAGGCGTTGTTGTTTCAAGGGTAGTGGTGTACAAGACAGAAAAATTGTTGCTATAGTGGAACTTAAATTTTAGTGGGAGAAGAGAGGTGCTTAAATAAATACATAAAATATGTAGTTTGTAAGGTATTTAATAAGGGTTATAAAGAAAAATAAAACAGGGAAAAGGATAGTATTTGGGGAAGAGAAGTTCCAGTTTATAATAGAGTGGTTAGGTAGGCATCCCTGAGTGATCTGTTAATATCTGTAGGAAAAGTATTCCAGGCAAAGGGCACAGGAAGTATAAACAGTCTAAGACAAGAATGTGCTTCATGTATTCAAGAACCAGAAGCTGGGTGGATGGAATGGAGTGAATGAGCAGGAGTGTAGTAGGAGATGGTGTTAGAGACTTAACTGGAGGCCAAATTGTATAGAATCTTGTAGGCCATTGCAAGGACTTTGGCTTTTATTCTTAGATGGCTCTTAGATAGCCATGAGAGTTTTCAATTTTTTTTACTTTTTATTTTAAAATAATTTCTAGCTTATGGAAGAGTTGCAAGGAGTGTTCAAAAGACTCTTGTATACCCTATCCCAAATTCACTAATTGTTAACATTTTGCCACATTTGCTTTATTACGATCTCTCTCTGTGTGTGAACATAACTGAACCATTGAGAGTTATTGTGACTCCTAAATACTCATGTGTTTATTTCCTAAGAATAAAAACATTCTCTTCAATAACTATCATTGATCAAATTTGGAAAACCTAACAATGAGACAATACTATATTAAAGTTTCTCTAGTACCCGATAATGTCTGTTATGATAATTTAAAAAAATTCCTTATTCAGGATCTAGTGCCATATCATGCATTGCTTTTAGTTGTGAGTTTCTCAGCCTTTGTCTTTCATGACACAGACATTTTTGAAGAGTACAAGCAAGTTCTTTTATAGACTGTCCCTTAATTTGGTTTTGTCTGGTGTTTTCATGATTAGATTCAGATTATAAATTTTTTGCCTAAAATACCATAGAAGTGATATTGTGCTTCTCTCAGTGCATTATATTAGGAGGCACATACTGTCAGTTTTCATGATTACAGGAGGCAGGCATATGATGTCATTTTGTCTCATTTTTGGTTATACTAATCTGCTCACTTGGTTAAGATGATGTCTGTGGTTTCTTAACTGGAAAGTTATAATTTTTCCCTTGGTAATTAACATGTAAGTCGTGGGGAGATACTTTGAAACTAATTATTCTGTTCTTCTTTAAAGTTTTGCCTAACCATTTTTTTTTTTAGTTTTTATTTTTTGTATTATATTTGCAGTTTATGGATGCCTAATAGTTTAGCATCTATTGATGATTCCATTCTGAATCAGTTATTTCAAGGATAGTAGCAAAAAGGTGATTTTCTTTTTCTTTTCTTTTTCCTTTTGAGACAGGATCTCACTCTGCTGCCCGGGCTGGAGTTAAGTGGTGCCATCATGGCTCACTGCAGCCTTGTCCTCCCATGCTCAAGTGATCCTCCCACCTCAGCTTCCCGTGTAGCTGGAACTACAGGCACGCACCACCATGCCTGGCTAATTTTTTATTTTTTGTAGACATGGGGTCTCGCTACATTGCCCAGGCTGGTCTCAAACTCCTGGGCTGAACCTTCTGCCTGGTTTCCCAAAGTGCTGGCTGGGATTACAGGCGCCACCGTGCCCAGCCTTAGAAATTTTTTTTTTTTTTTTTTAAAGAAATAGAGTCTTATTCTATTGCCCAGGCCAGAGTGTAGTGGCACAATAATGGCTCACTGCAGTCTTGATATCCTGGACTCAAGTGATCTTCCCGTCTCAGCCGCCCGAGTAGCTGGGACTGCAGGTGCCCACCACCATGCCTGGCTAATTAAAAAAAATTTTTTTTTTTTGTAGAACCAGGGTCTTGCTTTATTGCCCAGGCTGGCAAAATAGTGGTTTTTAAACTTTATCTGTATTTATTGATTGGCATTATACCATAATGAAGAATGTTTCTTTCTCCTTTGTTTGTTTATTATTGTATGGATTCATAGATTTTTATTTTAGTCAGGTTATAATTCACTATAATTATTTATTTTGATGCTCAAATTTCCCTGATTTGGTCCACGGGCAAAGGAATGGACCTCCACAATGGCAGGGCTTTTGCTTTTTGCTCATTGATGGATTCCAAGCACTAAAACTGTAGCTGGTATATAAGGGTGCTCAATAAATGTTGTTAAATGAATGAATAACTTAGGCTTTTAACAGGCTCACTCTGGCCATTATATTAAGGGTATAGGGGAGAATGGAATAAAGCAAAGAGTTCCGTTAAGAGGTAATTTGTAATAATCCAGGTGAGCGGTGATGTCAGTTAGAACTAAGGAGGTAACAGTGAAGTGGTGTGAAATGGTTGGGTTCTGGATATAGTTTGAAGGTGAAGTAATGGAAACTATGTTGAACTGAAGAGCGCATACCTCATATAAAGTGGATAGCCACTAATTAGCTCCAGTTAATTCCTTGTGGGTATACTGGCCTGATGTTACTAAATATTCCAATAATTCATGAGGACCCAGATTTTTTACATGAAATCTCTGGTTTTTAAATATTGGCAATAATGTTCTTTTTAAACACTGCAGGCCAAACAAAAAGCATCTGCTGGCTGAATGTAGTTCCTGAGGCTTCACTTTGCAACTTCTAGTTTAAGATACGAAGTTACAGCCTTCTGTCTCTGGGTGAAATATAGACTTGGACAAATCATATTGCTTTCCTAGCTGTTTCTTGGCTGGAGCTTCATAAAAATACTTTGAAATGGAGACTTAGTTGAATAGGGAAGAACTTCTCTGGTTTAGAACAGAACAGAGAGGAGGAAACCAAACTATATAGAGTGTTAGAAGATACAGTAGGCTTTTAGGCAGTGGGGGTGTTTAGAGGCAAGGAAAGGAGGATTGAAACAAATGTGATGAACACAATGGAAAAATAACATTCTTCCATCTGAGTTTTTTTTGTATTTCCTAGAATATGGTTATTGTATCCATAGTAAGAATTTTAAGAGGTTTGAATGTAATTGAGATGGTTAGTATGTAGAACTGAATTTAACTTAGGACCTAAAGTCATGCTCAGCATGGACAAGAGAAAGCTTTTTTCAGAAATTCCTGGATATTGCTGAGGCTGGCTGAGGCCACAGTGGAGTGGATTACTTTTCATTGGATGTAAATTATGCTTTTTGTTGTTAATAGAGTGCTTTAAACTATTTAGGTTGGTTTTCTTGAAGTAGTTTTTATTAATGATCCAAAGACATCTTCCTTGTATGGATAAAAATCACTCTGGCCAAAAACAAGCTATCACCACTGCAGTTGATTTTGCCTGCTGCATGTCCTGCCCTCTGAATAGAAAAGAGGTGTTACTTAGGGAAAAGGAATGCAGGCTGAATTGTTAGATTCTGAAAGTGTAACCCTTTGGAATGCTGAATTGGCAGTTTTAAGCAGTGTTTTCTTTTTGGTATAGGTCATTTTATTTACTTCTAGATAATATTTATTCTTTAGTCCATATAGAATTAGTGTTTTTTTAATAGCATAATTTTTAATTGGTTGTTTAAAAATTATTATTACTTTTTTTGAGACAGGGTCTTATTCTGTCACCTACGCTAGAGTGCAGTGGCACAATCATGACTCACTGCAGCCTTGACCTCCCCAGACTCAGATGATCCTCCCACCTCAGCCTCCTGGGTAGCTGGGACTACAGGCGTGTACTGCTGTGTCTGGCTAGTTTTTGTATTTTTTGTAGAGATGAGGTTTTGCCATGTTGCCTAGGCTGATCTTGAACTCTGGGCTTAAGCAATCCACCTTCCTTGGCCTCCCAAAGTGCTGGGATTACAGGCATGAGCCACTGTATCCGGCCTTATTTAAAAATTATATGCAGAACAGAAGCTTTATCTGAAGTGGCCTGATAGAGTAGTTGATTGGAAACCAAAAAAGTCAGTTAAGTCACAGAATCCTAAAAATGATATGTAGAATTAATTTTATAGTTAAACTATTTATTATTTATTATTATTTTTGAGATGGAGTTTGCTCTTGTCGCCTAGGCTGGAATGCAGTGGCACGATCTTGGCTCATTGCAACCTCCATCTCCTGGGATCAAGTGATTCTTCTCCCTCAGCCTCCCAAGTAGCTAGGACAACAAGCCTAGCTAATTTTTGTATTTTTAGTAGAGATGAGGTTTCACCATGTTGGCCAGGCTGGTCTCGAACTCCTGATCTCAGGTGATCCACCAGCCTCAGCCTCCCAAAGTGCTGGGATTACAGCGTGAGCCACCACACCCGGCCTAAATAATTTAACTTAAAACATATAACTGTATAGTCACTAATCTTTGATGAAGGGTACAGGCATTTTTCGTGATTATGAATTCACAAATCAGATATCTGCACTTCTTGCATAAACCACACCCATAATACATTGACTAGATTTCCTAGTTACTTTACTTTTCTTTCTTTTTTTTTTTTTTTTTTTTTTTTTTTGAGGTGCTGTCTTGCTCTGTTGCCAGGCTGGAGTGCAGTGGCGCAATCTTGGCTCACTGCAACCTCCGCCTCCCGAGTTCAAGCAATTCTCCTGCCTCAGCCTCCTGAGTAGCTGGGACTACAGGCGTGCACCACCACGCCCACCTAATTTTTGTATTTTTGGTAGAGATGGGGTTTCACCGTGTTGGCCAGGATGGTCTCGATTTCTTGACCTCATGATCCGCCCGCCTCGGCCTTCCAAAGTGCTGGGATTACAGGTGTGAGCCACCGTGCCCAGCCCTGGTTACTTTTTTTTTTTTTAAAGTGGAGTGATAACTTAAAGAACCTTGCAAAAGAACATGAGCAGAGACTACTTCTGGATTTTTGTAGTGTTCCCTAGTTTTTTATTCTTAATTGCTTCATGGTATGCCTAATTCAATTACAGTGTTTTTTTAGTGACTTTGTATTACTGAGTCTTCTAAAAACATTTAATTTTGTTTCCAGAGAAACAGGCATTCTTTCTTTTTGCCCTCAGATTTTACCATTTATTTACACAATATTTGGTTATGTGATATAATCCAGTAGTAAGTTCAACTAGCACAGGTTTGGGAACAAATGAGTGGGAGCAATGTATGCTTTACTCAGAGTGGGAAAAATCAATCGGTAAAGTGAGTTGGCTAAGTAGAGGTTGGTAAGAAATCTCGAATAATATTTTACTATCTAAAGTAGTCTTTTACTGTAAAAATAATGATTGCTTAAGGTATATAATTAAAACAATTCCAAAGGGAATCAAATATTTTCCTCTCTTTTTTTCATATAGTAGCTGGATATCAAATTTGTTGTATATCTTTAATGAAAATAATAGTTTTTAAAAACAAATAATATGTGCACAAATAATGCAGAGAAAGTTGAAAGTTCTCCCCAACTCCCTTTTTTTAAGACGGGGTCTCGCTCTGTCGCTCAGGCTGGAGTGCAGTGGCGCGATCTCCGCCCCCTATAGCCTCCACCTCCCGGGTTCAAGCAGTTCTTGTGCCTCAGCCTCCCGAATAGCTGGGACTACAGGTGCGTGCCACCACACCTGGCTAATTTTTGTATTTTTAGCAGAGATGGGATTTGCCATGTTGGCCAGCCTGGTTTCAAACTCCTGACCTCAAGTGAACTGGCCACCTTGGCCTCCCAAAGTGTTGGGATTACAGGCATGAGCCACTGCACTCAGCCCCTTTTTCTTTGATCTAGTATCCCATCCCTGAGAAGTAATCTCTTAATTTTTAAAAATTCCCTCTTTTCCAGTATTTTTAATGATACACTATATATATATATATATATATTCTGAGATGGAGTTTCACTTTGTTCCCAGGTTGGAGTGCAGTGGCGCGATCTTGGCTCACTGCAACCTCTGCCTCCCGGGTTCAAACGATTCTTCTGCCTCAGCCTCCCTAGTAGCTGGGATTACAGGCATGTGCCACTACACCCAGCTAATTTTTGTATTTTTAGTAGAGACGGGGTTTCACTATGTTCGCCAGGTTGGTCTTGAACTCCTGACTTCAAGCGATCCGCCAACTTTGGCCTGCCAAGGTGCTGGGATTACAGGCATGAGCCACCACGCCTGGCCTAATGTACTATTTTTTATGTTAGGTGTTGAATATACATGTATTAATTTTAATATTCTTTAAATTATACATATACACTATGAAATCTGTATGGTATATTAAAATAAAACTTGAGGCCAGGTGCGGTGGCTCACGCCTGTGATCCCAGCACTTTGGGAGGCCTAGGAGGACAGATCACTTGAGATCAGAAGCTTAAGACCAGCCTGACCAACATGATAAAACCCCATCTCTACTAAAAATACAAAAATTAGCTGGGCGTGGTGGTACACACTTGTAATCCCAGCTACTCAAGAGGCTGAAGCACGAGAATCACTTGAACCCAGGAGGCAGAGGTTGCAGTGAGCAGAGATCACACCACTGCACTCCAGCCTGGGCGACAGAGCAAGACCCTGTCTCCAATAAAATAATAAATAAATAAATAAAATAAAACTTGAAAAAAGGCATTTCAAGAGTGTAAAATGAAGGGTAGAAATTTACAGCATTAGAAGAGTGTACAGCGAAGTGTGCGACTTCTACCTCTGCACCCTGGTTCTCCTTCAGGGAGGTTACCACTGTTTTCTGCTTACTTGTAGATATAGCCGTGTATATACTATATACATACATTTTAAAAAGAACACAAATGGGAGCATACTAATCATTGTTTTGCAACCTCCCAGGATAGTTTATAATTGTTCGTAAATACGTAGGAGCTGCCCTGTAGTTTGTTCAGAGGGGGCTTATTTATAGAGTGATTCCAAGTCTGATGTCTTTATCTGCACATACAAGTCATAAAAATGGGCCGGGCACGGTGGCTCACACCTGTAATCCCAGCGGTTTGGGAGGCCAAGGTGGGTGGATCATTTGAGGTCAGGAGTTCGAGACCACCCTTGCCAACATGATGAAACTCCTTCTCTACTAAAAATACAAAAATTAGCCAGGCGTGGTGGCTCGTGCCTATAATCCCAGCTACTGGGGAGGCTGAGGCAAGAGAATCGCTTGAACCTGGGAAGCATAGGTTGCAGTGAGCCGAGATTGCGCCACTGCACCCTAACCTGGGTGACAGAGCGAGACTTTGTCTCAAAAAACAAAAAAAGTGCTGGGATTACAGGTTTGAGCCATTACACCCGGTTTAAAAGACATCCCTTTTTTTGTTTTTTGAGACAATCTCACTTAAAAGATATTCTTAATGCCCAGTAGATTCTAAGGGTTTTAGGAGCTGTGTGTTTCAGGAACCGGGGAAAAGACCAAATATATATATATTTATCACACTAGTAAAGTTATCTATAGGTTATGCTCTTCTTTGATTAGCTAGGAGCAAGGTGATAGGCAACTTTCAAAGCTTTATTATTAGTGAGCAAATGTAGGATGTTTTGGTAAACTTCTGCCTTAATACTTTTCAGCTTCTGTTCCCTTTGTACTGAGACTTCCTCATTTCCTAGAAAGTTTTTTGTTACTTACAACTACTTTATGAACCAAGCTGTGATTTAAATGGTGGAGTGGGTTTTTAGTGCATAACATCATTTTAATTCCTATGACAGCTCATTTGAAACCAACCATTCCAGGAGGATTTTACTCATATGATTTAAAAATGTATATTTCTGCTTTGTCCTTAAATGCCTGAAACCATCATGTCATTTGTGAATAGTAATTTGTAAAATTTAAGTTTTAGGCCAGGCACGGTGGCTCACGCCTGTAATCCCAGCACTTTGGGAGGCTGAGGCAGGCAAATCACCTGAGGTCGGGAATTCGTGACCAGCCTGACATGGAGAAACCCTGTCTCTACTAAAAAATACAAAATTAGCTGGGGTGGTGGCGCATGCCTGTAATCCCAGCTACTCAGGAGGCTGAGGGAGGAGAATCACTTAAACCCGGGAGGCGGAGGTTGCGGAGCCGAGATCGCGCCATTGCACTCCAGCCTGGGCAACAACAGCGAAATTCTTTCAAAAAAAAAAAAGTTTTAACTCGTCAATTTTATTGGCTGTACCAATATATTTATTAGTCATTTAAAAAAAAAAAAAAAAGGCTGGCTGGGCGCGGTGGCTCACACCTGTAATCTCAGCACTTTGGGAGGCCGAGGCGGGTGGATCACAAGGTCAGGAGTTCGAGACCAACCTGACCAAGATGGTGAAACCCCGTCTCTACCAAAAATACAAAATTAGCCAGGCGTCGTCATGGGCACCTGTAATCCCAGCTACTCGGGAGGCTGAGGCAGGAGAATCACTTGAAACTGGGAGGCGGAGGTTGCAGTGAGCTGAGATGGCGCCACTGCACTCTAGCCTGGGCAACAGAGCAAGACCCTGTCTCAAAAAAAAAAAAAAAAAAGGCCTAGAAATTACATTCTGAAGAGAAGCCAAATATTGATCATGAGCCTTCCCTTTAGGCTATGATCTCTGATCTGTAACAAGAGTTTTGAGTCACTAAAGTCAATCCTCTGGGTGTTTCAAGTTCTAGGGAAGCCTTTTTTTTTTTTTTTTTTTTTTTTTTAAAGAAGGAGTCTAGCTCTGTCACTTAGGCTGGCATGTGCAGCTGTGCAGTCTCGGCTCACTGCAACCTCTGCCTCCCAGGTTCAAGCAATTCTCACGTCTCAGCCTCCCGAGTAGCTGGGATTACAGGTGCATGCCACCACGCCCAGCTAATTTTTGTATTTTTAGTAGAGACGGGGTTTCACCATGTTGGTTGACCAGTCTGGTCTCTAACTCCTGACCTCAGGTGGTTCACCTGCCTTGGCCTCCCAAAGTGCTGGGATTACAGGCGTGAGCCACCATGCCCAGCCTTCTAGGGAAGCTTTTTATTGAAACGTTGAAATAACGTTTTTATGCTGTTCTCATTCAGGAAAGGTTGCCAGGTGTAGGGCAGACTTGGCTAGTGTGGAAAACCAGCTTCTGCATGCTTGGTGGTTCTTTGTGCTTGACTTCGCAGGCAAAGCTTACATAAGCTCCTTATAGGATGTTCTGCAGATGTACCTTAGTGAGAACTGAGCCTGTTTTTACTTCCATACTGAATGGAGACCCAGGACCACTGTTTGTTCAGTTCTCCTACCCCCTTTCTTAAGAGGATCTACTTAACATTCTGTGGTAGTATTTGGAGCAAGATGTCATTAATTATTTTTGTTGTATTTCCATATTAGATTTTATTATGAGCAAGGACCTGTGTGTGTAGGTTTATTTCTTTTTTTTTTTTTTTTTTTTTTTTTTTTTTTTTTTTTTTGTTTTTGTTTTTGTTTTTTATCTTTTATTTTAAGTTGGAGGGTACATATGCAGGTTGTTACATAGGTAAACTTGTGTCAGGGGGTTATACAGATTATTTTGTTACCCAGGTACTAAGCTACTTACCCAGTAGTTATTTTTTTTTTTTTTTTTTTTTTTTTTTTTTTTTCCAGCTTCAAGGCAAAAAGTTTAATAAATTAAAACATTCTTTTTTTTTTTTTTTTTTTTTTTTTTATACTTTAGGTTTTATGGTACATGTGCCCAATGTGCAGTAAGTTACATATGTATACATGTGCCATGCTGGTGCACTGCACCCACCAACTTGTCATCTAGCATTAGGTATATCTCCCAATGTTATCCCTCCCCCCTCCCCCCAACCCACAACAGTCCCTGAAGTGTGATGTTCCCCTTCCTGTGTCCATGTGTTCTCATTGTTCAATTCCCACCTATGAGTGAGAATATGCGGTGTTTGGTTTTTTGTTCTTGCGATAGTTTACTGAGAATGATGATTTCCAATTTCATCCATGTCCCTACAAAGGACATGAACTCATCATTTCTTATGGCTGCATAGTATTCCATGGTGTAGATGTGCCACATTTTCTTAATCCAGTCTATCATTGTTGGACATTTGGGTTGGTTCCAAGTCTTTGCTATTGTGAATAATGCCGCAATAAACATACGTGTGCATGTGTCTTTATAGCAGCATGATTTATAGTCCTTTGGGTATATACCCAGTAATGGGATGGCTGGGTCGAATGGAATTTCTAGTTCTAGATCCCTGAGGAATCGCCACACTGACTTCCACAAGGGTTGAACTAGTTTACAGTCCCACCAACAGTGTAAAAGTGTTCCTATTTCTCCACATCCTCTCCAGCACCTGTTGTTTCCTGACTTTTTAATGATCGCCATTCTAACTGGTGTGAGATGGTATCTCATTGTGGTTTATTTCAATTTGTGGTCCACAAGGGTCTCTTGGTTGTCTCTTGGACACCCTCAAGGGAATCACATTGAGCATACCCTTGCTGAAGTTTATTGTGATCGTTTCTAAATAAGAAATTGTATTGAAAGTTTTAACTTACTGTTTGGAAAGCAAGTGCCTTGTTTTTGACTGATTTGTGTGTGTGCTTTTTTTGTTGTTGTTGACCCAGATTACCAGAGACTGATGACTGTGGCGGAGACGATTACAGCTCTCATGTTTCCTTTCCAGTGGCAGCATGTCTATGTCCCTATTCTCCCGGCTTCTCTCCTGCATTTCTTAGATGCTCCTGTTCCATACCTGATGGGTTTGCATTCCAATGGCCTGGATGACCGGTCAAAGCTGGAGCTGCCTCAAGAGGTGAGATCTTGAGTGTTGGTGCCTCTGGCCCCAATCCAGGATTGGGGAGAGAAGGGCTTTGGGATGAACCCAGCATGCATGATGTTACCAAGTTTATTTTCTTTTATTTTGGTGAGTATGAATAACTTTTAAGGAAAAAAGTAAAAACAATGAATGTTTAGTTCAATTTATATCATCCCAGAGACGCTTATTATCTTTATCAACTGACATACATACATTATAATTTCTGTATTTATGCTATTGTTTTTGTTTTGTTTTGTTTTGCTTTTTAAGAGACAAGGTCTTGCTGTGTTACCCAGTCTGGGTGCAGTAGCATGATCGTAGCTTACTGTAACCTTGAACTCCTGGGCTCAAGTGAGCCTCCTGACTCAGCCTCCTGAGTAGTTGGGACTAAAGGAGTGTGCCACGACGCCCAGCTAATTGTTTTTTTATGTTTTGTAGATGCAGGGTCTCACCATGTTGCCCAGGCTGGTCTCGAACTCCTGGGCTCAAGTAATCCTCCTGCCTTGGCTTCCCAAAGTGTTGGGATTATAGGCATGAGCCACTGTGCCTGGCTAAGAAAAGAATTGATTTAAAATATGTATTTTCTATTCCATTCTAAAGTAGATTTAAAGCATGATTAGAAATAATATTGTTTTATTTTTAATTTTTTTAGAATTACCAGCAGAACTGGTATGTTACTTTGTGGCTGTTGTGAAACTACCTGCAGGGAAGTGCTTTCCTACTTTGAATTTCTTAGTCATTAGAAAGGCCTGGGAAGAAGACTTTGGAGTATACATACACTGGTGTCACCATGACTCTTTGTTTCCTCCCTCCACCACCATTTTTTGGGGGGTAGAGTTTTTTTTTTTTTTTGAGATGAAGTCTCGCAATGTCGCCCAGGCTGGAGTAAAGTGGCACAATCTTGGCTCACTGTAACCTCCGCCTTCCAGGCTCAAGTGATTCTCCTGCTTTAGCCTCCCAAGTAGCTGGGATTACAGGCGCCCACCATGCCCTGCTAATGTTTTGTATTTTTAGTAGAGTCGGGGTTTCACTGTGTTGGCCAGGCTGGTCTTGAATGCCTGACCTCATGATCCACCCGCCTTGGCCTCCCAAAGTGCTGGGATTATAGGCGTGAGCCACTGCGCCCGGCCAGGGGTAGAGATTTTTGTATATAAGTGAGGAATATAAGTGAGGGGCCCCAAGAAGAGGGCATTCTCATGGAACTGGATCTGGGCAGCACTGTGTCATTGGTCGTGACTGGGCAGCATCTTTGATGAATACCCTGATAATTAGACCATGTCTGTGATATTTAAATTATAGTCAAATGCATCTCTTTGCTCTTTTCTCTCTTCTTTAATTGTAGAATCAAAATGTCTTCCTTGTCTTCCTTGTAGCTTCTTCCATTTCTGCCCTTTTTTCTTCTTTGACTTTATAGAGCATTGTGCTCTTTGGGGTGGAACAAGATTAATTAAGGAAAAAAAGATCTAAATGATGGATAAAATCATTGAGTTGACATAATATTGGAGTTTTTTGTGTGTACTTGCTTACTGTACCATACATATACCTGAAGAGTGGACTGAAGAAAGAAGAGCTTTTTGTTGTTTGCTTTAAACAAATGTCTATTTAATATTGATACAACTTAAGTCAACCTAATTATAATTCTGTAAAGTCACAAAAAGAACAATAACAAAAAATTGTTGAAGGTGGAAGGCCAAAGAGGCAAGTTATGTGCATAAGTTAATAAATAGGCCACTAAGCAAGAAGCCAGATTTCTCAGTTGTATTTTCCTCTTTGGCATCAGCTTTCTTTATACTTGGGGCAAATTCTGATCCCTCTAGGATTTTTCAACATCATTCCCTATGTGCTTCATGTATATGGCTATACAGAGGGACCTCTGAGGGATCAACAGGTTTCTTAATGGGACTGTTTAAGAAACTGTGGGTTGTTTAAGAAACCCAAAAGTTGGCTGGGTGCGGTGGCTCACGCCTGTAATCCCATCACTTTGGGAGGCCGAGGCGGGCGGATCACCTGAGGTCAGGAGTTCGAGACCAGTCTGGTCAACATGGTGAAACTCCGTCTCTACTAAAAATACAAAAAAATTAGCCGGGCATGGTGGTGCACGCCTGTAGTCCCAGCTACTTGGGAGGCTGAGGCAGGAGAATTGTTGAAACCCGGAGCCAGAGGTTGCAATGAGCTGAGATCGCACCACTGCACTCCAGCCTGGGTGGATCGAGCCACTGCACTCCAGCCTGCGTGACAGTGTGAGACTCCACCTCAAAAAAAACAAAAGAAACCCAAAAGTTCTCTCTGTTCTGGGCTATCAGAGCCTCCATGTTGCTGTATTCCCCATCTCTGCTGCAAACTTTGCATCTGAGCTTCTGGCCTCCCCTGTAGTCTGCTTGGGAAGGAGTGGTGACAGTGGAACAGTAGAATTACCTGTGTGTGCTTCATAAGTGGTTCTTGGGTTTCAGAGTCCTAGTTCATTCACACTTTTCTTCTGAAGGTCACACATTTGTGGGAGCAGTTATATAGCTGGATATTTTGTATCTTGATTTTTAGCAGATAAGCTCTGGGGTATCTGAGCCTGTGTAGTTCCTGTGGAAAACCTTAGACTGGGGGAAAAGAGCTGGCTTTGAAAGACAACTTTGGGGTATCTCAGAAACGACATGTTCATAGTAAAAAATGCTAACAGTGCACAAAAGCATAAACAATAAAATTAAAATTACCTCAAATTTTACCACCCAGAGATAACTACTTTTGATATTTTGATACACATCTTTAAAGTATGTGGTATCTTTTAACTACAATCTTAGAAGGAAGCTTTGGGGCAGTGTATTAGTCCATTTTTACACTGCTAATAAAGACATACCTGAGACCGGGAAGTTTACAAAAGAAAGAGGTTTAATGGACTTAGAGTTCCATGTGGCTGGGAAAGCCTCACAATCATGGTGGAAGGCAAGGAGGAGCAAGTCACGTCTTACATGGATGGCAGCAGGCAAAGAGAGAGCTTGTGCAGGGAAACTCCCCCTTATAAAACCATCAGATCTTGTGAGACTTATTCACTATCACGAGAACAGCACGGGAAAGACCTGCCCCCATGATTCAACTACCCCCCACTGGGTACCTCCCACAACACATGGGAATTTAAGATGAGATTGGGGTGGGGACAAAGCCAAACCATATCACTCTGCCCTGGCCCCTCCCAAATCTTATGCCCTCACATTTCATAACCAATCATGCCTCCCAACAGTCCCCCAAAGTTTTATTTCAGCATTAACTCAAAAGTCCATAGTCCAAAGTCTCATCTGAGACAAGGCAAGTCCTTTCCTTATAAGCCTGTAAAATCAAAAGCAAGTTAGTTACTTCCTAGATACAATGAGGATACAGGCATTAGATAAATACAGCCATTCCAAATGGGAGAAATTGGCCAAAAACAAAGGGCTGCAGGCCCCATGCAAGTCTGAAATCCAGTGGGGCAGTCAAATCTTAAAGTTCCAGAATGACCTCCTTTGACTCTGTGTCTCACATCCAGGTCACACTGATGCAAGAGGTGGATTCCCTGGCTGGGCGCAGTGGCTCACGCCTGTAATCCCAGCACTTTGGGAGGCCAAGGCAGGTGGATCACCTGAGGTCGGGAGTTCAAGACCAGCCTGACTAACATGGAGATACCCCATCTCTACTTAAAACACAAAATTGGCTGGGCATGGTGGTGCAAGCCTGTTATCCCACCTACTCTAGAGGCTGAGGCAGGAGAATTGCCTGAACCCAGGAGGTGGAGGTTGCAGTGAGCCGAGATTGTGCCATTGCACTCTAGCCTGGGCAACAATAGCGAAACTCCGTCTCAAAAAAAAAAAAAAACCACAAAAAAAAACAGCAACAAAAAAAGTGGTGGGTTCCCATAGTCTTGGGCTGCTCCACCCCTGTGGCTTTGCAGGATACAGCCTCCCTCCTGGCTGCTTGTATGGGCTGGCATTGAGTGTCTGCGGCTTTTCCAGGCACACAGTGCAAGCTGTCAGTGGATCTGCCATTCTGGGGTCTGAAGGATGGTGGCTCTCTTCTCACAGCTCCACTAGGCAGTGTCTCAGTAGGGACTCTGTGTAGGGGCTCTGACCCTACATTTCCCTTCTGCACTACTCTAGCAGAAGTTCTCCATGAGGGCCCTGTCCCTGCAGCAAACTTCTCTTTGGGCATCCAGGTATTTCCGTACCTCTGCAAAAATCTAGGCAGAGGTTCCCAAACCCCAATTCTTGACTTCCATGTACTTGCAGGCTCAACACCATGTGGAAGCTGCCAAGGCTTGGGGCTTGCACCCTCTGAAGCCACAGCCTGAGCTCTATGATAGCCCCTTTCAGCCACAGCTGGAGTAGCTGGGATGCAGGGCACCAAGTCCCTAGGCTGCACACAGCATGGGGACCCTGTGTCTGGCCCACGAAAC
The DNA here is from genome assembly GCF_028885655.2 of Pongo abelii. Taxonomy (NCBI): domain Eukaryota; kingdom Metazoa; phylum Chordata; class Mammalia; order Primates; family Hominidae; genus Pongo; species Pongo abelii. The sequence goes on from NC_071994.2 coordinate 68,115,325, forward strand.
CACTTTTTCTTCTTAGGCCTCCAGGCCTGTAAAGGGAGGGGCTGCCGTGAAGACCTCTGATATGCCCTGGAGACATTTACCCCCATTGTCTTGGGGATTAACATTTGGCTCCTTGTTACTTATGTAAATTTCTGTAGCGAGCTTGACTTTTCTCCTCAGAAAATGGGATTTTCTTTTCTATTGCATTGTCAGGCTGAAAATTTTCCAAACTTTTATGCTCTGTTTCCCTTTTAAAACGGAATGTCTTCAATAGCACCCAAGAGACCTCTTGAATGCTTTGCTGCTTAGAAATTTCTTTTGCCAGATACCCTAGATCATCTCTCTTAAGTTCAAAGTCACACAAATCTCTAGGGTAGGGGCAAAATGCCGCCAGTCCCTTCGGTAAAACACAACAAGAGTCACCTTTGCCCCAGTTGCCAGCAAGTTCCTTATCTCCATCTGAGACCACCTCAGCCTGGATTTCATTGTCCATATCATTATTAGCATTTTGGTCAAAGCCATTCAACAAGTCTCTAGGGAGTTCCAAACTTTCCCACATTTTCCTGTCTTCTCCTGATCCCTCCAAACTGTTCCAACCTCTGCCTGATACCCAGTTTCAAAGTTGCTTGCACATTTTTGGGTATCTTTTAAGCAGTGCCCCACTCTACTGGTACCAATTAACTGTATTAGTCTTTTCTCATGCTGCTGATAAAGACATACCTGAGAGTGGGAAGAAAAAGAGGTTTAATGGACTTAGTTCCTCGTGGCTGGGGAAGCCTCACAATCATGGTGGAAGGCAAGGAGGAGCAAGTCATGTTTACATGGATGGCAGCAGGCAAAGAGAGAGCTTCTGCAGGGAAACTCCCCCTTATAAAACCATCAGATCTCCTGAGACTTACTCACTGTCACAAGAACAGTATGGGAAAGACCTGCCCCCATGATTCAACTGGGACCCACTGGGTCCCTCCCACAACATGTGAGAATTTAAGATGAGATTTGGGTGGGGACACAGCCAAACCATATCTGGCAGGGCTGGGGAAATTCACCTGGGACTGTATAAGGGGGCATCATCAGGGTAGTAAGGTGGGGCAAGCTTGGTTTATAAAAAGGACTTTCTCCAGAGGGACAGAGAGTGTACGTTTCCTAGCCCCCCAAATCAGAATTCATCAGTTACTGCCGTCTTTGGGCATCAGAAGTCTGTAAAAAGCTTTTTGTTCCTTTTTGCACCAACACATGAGCTCAGCTGGCCCTGAGCAAATGAAAGTGCTGAGCTGCCTTTGTGAGGCATCCTTTGTCTTATGCTTCTCTTTGGAGCTTTGTTGTCTGAGTTCAGGAAGGAGGCATTTCATCCACAGCTATATTACAGAATTAAGCAAAGGATATTAGAGTAAAGAAAGGGGTACCATTTTTTTTCTATCTTGGACCCCTCTTTCCTACTTTTCCCCCATTTTCTCAGGACACTCCTTCAATAGCTTTTTCCCAGTCATCTGTGTGTTGAACTCCTTTTCAATGAATAACATGAGGATAGACTGGAGAAACAGGCTGGCTCTTTTTTGGTATTAGGAATTGAGCATTGAGAAAGATCATTGTGACCTTGAGCGGAAGATATTTGGGAGACTTCTTGGGATTTGGGGGATCCATGTGATCACTACCTCAGAGCAGCTAAGTGTACCCATAATCCCTCTCAACAAGGCAGGAGGTTAACAGAGGAAAACTGATCACTTGGCGTTCAGTACCTCTTCCAGGCTACTCTCCCCAAAGCTGTTATGTAAGAAGTAACCCCTCGTCAGCTGAGGAAGGAGGGTATATGAGGAGTTCCTAGTATTTTGTAAGTGCTTCTGTGTGCCAAAGCCCCTCTGTATGGTGGGAGGAAACAGCATGAGGCTATTGTATGAGTCTAGTAATTGACTATTGTATGAGTGTAGTAATTTGCTTTTTTACCACTCCCTCCTTTAGCCCAATTCTTCTTTTTTTTTTTTTTTTTGAGATGGAGTCTTGCTCTGTTGCCTAGGCTGGAGTGCAGTGGTGCCATCTCAGCTCACTGCAACCTCTGCCTCACGGGTTCAAGCAATTTTCCTGCCTCAGCCTCCTGAGTAGCTGGGATTACAGGCACACACCGCAATGCCCGGCTAATTTTTTTTGTATTTTTAGTAGAGACGGGGTTTCACCATGTTGGCCAGACTGGTCTTGAACTCCTGACTTCAAGTCATCTGCCCGCCTCAGCCTCCCAAAGTGCTGGGATTACAGGCATGAGCCACCGCACCCGGCTCTTTTAAAACTCAGTCTCTAGGGGTATATTAACTTCAACCAATTTTTGCAAAGAATGGCTAGTGGTGCCTACTCAGAGGCTTCTATCTTAATCTAATTCATCTCTGAAATGTGCATGGGCATATTTCTTCTCTACCCATCTCTGACCAAAGGTTTCCACAAATGTGGAGACAGCATTTGGAGTTTTAAAGATTCTTTACAGACTCTATATTTGGTTCACAGTAGTGGGAGAAAAGCCAACCAAGCATTGTTTAGTAGATGTAGTTATTTCTAGCTGTTTCTGTGTTTCCTATTGGAGAAACTGCTTTCTTCTTCTGAGGAGAGGGTAACTGAGGAGGAGGTAAATGATTGCATTGTGTGCCTTTCGTGGGTCACAGTGCCTTGTTTTGTTAGGTGTATGGACAGAGCTTATGAGGCAGGTGATCTTCATGACTAGATGATTTAATTCTGTCTTTATCTCTTCTAATGGCTCAGCCTGATGACATAATTTTAAAATCTTAAAGGAATAAGCAAAATGTAGCCTATTTTTAGGTGTTAAGTTAAACATTTATTGGCCTTTTAACTAGGTGGGATTCAAAGTTGTTATCCAGTGGAGGAGCTCTAGAGAGTGAAATTTAAAGTGATTCTTACAGTCTTTGAGTTTTTGACATGGGAAAGCTCTCTTTCTTATAGATTGGTAGACAGAGTAATTTATGGACTCAGCAAATGTTTATTGAATGACACACACATGGACTTGTTAAACATGCAGTTTTAATAGATTGAGAGTTTATGGAATAGTTATATTAAGCTGGACTTACGCCTACCCTTCAGTGTCTTCTTTTTTATTTTTTATTATCACAGACAGAGACAACACAGACACACAGAGGCAACACACAGAGATACAATAGACACACATGCACAGACACATAAACATCCAGAAAACACACACACACAGACAACACAGACACAGATACACACACAGAAATACACAGAGAACTCACACAGAGGCACAAAGACACAGAGACAACATACACAGCCACACACACAGATGCAGACCACACATACAGGGACAACACACACGTAGACACAGACATGTACAGAGACACACAGATACACAAATATACAAGCAGACACAGACACACATACATCTTAAGTTCTGGGCTACATGTGCAGAACGTGCTGGGTTGTAACATAAGTATACACGTGCCATAGTGGTTTGCTGCATCCATCAACCTGTTATCTACATTAGGTATTTCTCCTAATGCTATCCCTCCCCTAGCCCCTGCAGTGTCTTCTTTTAGAATACGACTTGTTGGCACAGGGAGAAACAGATCAATGAAACAACATTTAGATATGTAATAGGGATACACGCTCAAGAAAGAGCTATTTAATAATGGAGCTGGAAAAATTGCTTATCTGTAAGGGAAAAAAGTAAACCATAACAAAATCAACTTCAGATGGATTAAGAAGTTAAATGTCAAAAGCACAAGTTTAAATCTTGTGGAAGAAAATATTAATAAATACCTTTCTGACTTCTGGCTAGGGAAAGAGTTTTGTAAACAAGTTATAAAAAGCACTATCCATCAAAGAAAATAAAAGATTGATAATTGGATTTTTTTTTTTAATTGGTCCAGAGTCTCACACTGTCGCCCAGGCTGGAGTGCAGTGGCACGATCTCGACTCACTGCAGACTCTGCCTGCTGGGTTCAAATGATTCTCCTGCCTCAGCCTCCCAAGTAGCTGGGATTACAGGTGTGTGCCACAATGCCCAGCTAATTTTCGTATTTTTAGTAGAGATGAGGTTTCGCCATGTTGATCAGGCTGGTCTCGAACTCCTGACCTCAGGTGATCCACCCACCTGGCCTCCCAAAGTACTGGGATTACAGGCGTAAGGCACTGTGCCCAGCCTGATAAATTGGATTTTCTAAATGAAGAAAAAGACACCTTAAAGATAAAAACTGAAGAAATATATAACATATATAACCTACAAAGAGTTAATATCAAGAGAATATAAAGAATTGCAAGTGGATAAGGTGATAAGCAACCCAATAGAAACACGGCATAAGATATGAACAGGCATTGCATAAAAAATGCACATTTCTTAATTTCTCTTAATTTCTTAATCAGGGAAGTGAAGTCAAATACACGATACAATGCCATTTTATGCTCATTTTGTTGGCAAATTTCAAGAAGTGTGATAATACCAAGTTTTGGGAGGGATTTGGATCAGTAGGATCACTTTAGTTTGCTGGTTAAAAATGTAAATTTTTGCAACCACTTTGGAATACAGCTAGGCATAATTTTCTAAAGTGGGATATTTGCATACCTTACAACACTGTGGTTCTACTCCTAGGATATACCCATATATAAAATCTTGCAGGAGTCTAAGAAAACATGTAATAACAATCAGTGTAAATACAGTAAACAAAAAACAACTCAAATGTCTTTTTCTTTTTTTAAAGACGGAGTCTCGCTCTGTCGCCTAGGCTGGAGTGCAATGGTGCGATCTCGGCTCATTGCAAACTCCGCCTTGCAGGTTCACGCCATTCTCCTGCCTCAGCCTTCCAAGTAGCTGGGACTATAGGCGCCCGCCACCACGCCCGGCTAATTTTTTGCATTTTTAGTAGAGACGGGATTTCACCATGTTGGCTAGGATGGTCTCTATCTCCTGACCTTGTGATGCGCCCGCCTCGGCCTCCGAAGGTGCTGGGATTACAAGCGTGAGCCACTGTGCCCGGCCCAAATGTCTTTTTTTTTTTGAGATGGAGTTTCACTGTTGTTGCCCATGCTGGAGTGCGATGGCGTGATCTCGGCTCACTGCAACCTCTGCCTCCCAGGTTCAAGTGATTCTCCTGCCTCAGCCTCCCTAGAAGCTGGGATTACAGGCGTGAGCCATGGCACCCGGCCTCAAATGTCTTTTAATAGGAAAACTGATCAATACATTATGTTATATTCATATGGTGGAATATTATAAAAGAGTGAAAATGAATGAAGTATGGCTACACACAACAAGATGGTTGAATCTCAACCTAATGTTGATTGAAGTTACTACCAAAAGACTGCTTAAGGAATGATAATCCTTGTATAAAATTTAAAAACCTGGCTGGGCGTGGTGGCTCATACCTGATGCCACCCAGTATTTTGGGAGGCTGAGGTAGGAGGATTGCTTGAGGCCAGGAGTTCAAGACCAGCCTGGGCAACACAGTGACACTCTGTCTCAACAACAACAACAATTAGCCAGGTGTGATGGTGTATGCCAATAGTCCAAGCTACTTGGCAGTCCAGGAAGTCAAGGCTGCAGTGAGCTATGATTGTGCCACTGCACTCCAGACTGGGCAATAGAACAAAACTCTGTCTCAAAAAAAAAAAAAGTTAAAAACCTATATGAAATTTAAAAATATGTAAAAATTTAAAGGCATACATACATATACAATAAATTAAAAATCAAAAGGCAAAAAGATAATAAACGTAGAATTCAGGATAGTGATTACCTGGGATCAGGGATGTGTAAGTTGGGCTGGGCATGGTGGCTCATGCCTGTAATCCCAGCACTTTGGGAGGCTGAGGCCCGTGGATCACTTGAGGTTAGGAGTTTAAGACCAGCCTGGCCAATGTGGTGAAACCCCGTCTCTACTAAAAATACAAAAATTAGGCAGGTGTGGTGGTGTGCACCTGTAGTCCCAGCCACTCAGGAGGCTGGGGCAGGAAAATTGCTTGAATCTGGGAAGCGGAGGTTGCAGTGAGCCATTACACTCCAGCCTGGACACCTCAGTAAGAAGACTCCATCTCAAAAAAAAAAAAAAAAAAAAAAAAAAAAAGGAATGTGTAGGTTGGGGGATCAGATTGGGGTGGAGCACATAGTTAAGTAAAAGTACTGGCAATGTTCTGATTCTTGGGTTGGGCTGGAAAAAAAAAACTACCTAAGTTTCTCCCCAGAAAATTACCAGTTTATATTCCCAATAACAACGTATGGAATTTTTGTTTCCTAGTAAGTCAGCACTGGACATTATAAATCTTTAAAATATTTGCCAATCTAATAAGGTGAAAAATCTTTTGTTTACATTTCCTGGTTCAATTGAAATTGAACATCATCTCATATATTTGAAGTTAATCTTCTGTTTGCCTTTCATATCCTATTTTCATTTTTAAGTTGGACTAATTGTCTTAATGATTTCTTTGGTTATGAACTTTTTACATGTCATGTATAAAAATTATCGTTTCCTAGATTGTTTTATCTTTTAATTTTTTTTTTTAAGAAATGGGGTCTTGCTGTCTTCCCCAGGTTGGTCTCAAACTCCTGGCCTCAAGTGATCCTCCCAACTCAGCTTCCCAAAACTCTGGTATTACAGGTGCAAGCCAACATGCCTAGAGTATCTTTTAACTTTTTTTTATGGCAGTATTTATCTTTATGGTTCTAGCCTTGTGTTAAAGTTTAGAAAGCCTAACTCCACCCTAAGATAGTATAGTCATCTTTTATATTTTATTTTTTAATTTTATTTATTTATTTTGAGAAAGTCTTGCTCTGTCACCCAGGCTGGAGTGCAGTGGTCTGATCTCAGGTCACAATAACCTCTGCCTCTCAGGAGGCAGGAGAATCAAGGAATTCTCCTGCCTTAGCCTCCCGAGTAGCTGGGAGAGGCTGGTCTCAAACTCCTGACCTGAAGTGATCTGCCTGCCTTTGCCTCCCGAAGTGCTGGGATTATAGGTGTGAGCCACCATGCTTGGCCTATATTTTCTTTTAATACTTTTGGGGGTTGATTTTATTTTTTTACTTTTGTTATGGAAAATATCAGATGGATGTAAGGGTAAAGAGATTAGCATCCTTCTTTTTTTTTTTTTGAGACAGAGTCTTGCTGTGTCACTCAGGCTGGAGTGCAGTGGCATGATCTCAGCTCACTGAAACCTCCATCTCCCAGGTTCAAGTGATTCCCCTGCCTCAGCCTCCTGAGTAGCTGGGACCGCAGGTGTGTGCCACCACACCTGGCCAATTTTTGTATTTTTAGTAGAGACAGGTTTTTGCCGTGTTGTCCAGGCTGATCTTGAACTCCTGACCTCTAGTGATCTGCCTGCCTCGGCCTCCCAAAGTGCTGGCATTACAGGCGTGAGCCACCACACTGGGCCGCATCCATTATTATTCAACAATCATCAACTCATGGCTACTCTTCTGTGTATATCCTCCTCTCCACTCCACCTAGTGGATTATTTTAAAGCAAATCCTACACAGCATTATTTTGCCATCCAGATACATTCAGTATGTACCTCTAAAAAAGATTTTTTCCTGTTTTCTTTTTTTTTTGAGACAGTCTCACTTTGTTGCCCAGACTGGAGTGCAGTGGCGCAATTATAGCTCATTGCAACCTTGAACTCCTGGGCTCAAGCAGTCCTCCTCAGCCTTCCAAGTAGCTGGAATTACAGGCATGTGCCACCATACCCAGCTACTTTTAAAATTTTTAGTGGAGACGAGGTCTCGCTATGTTGCATAGTTTGGTCTTGAGCTCCTGGACTCAAGCCATTCTCCTACCTCAGGCTCCCAAAGTGCTGAAATTACAGGTGTGAGCTACCGTGCTCGGCCCATAGGACTATTTTAAAAACATAAAAGTGGCTTTTAAAAAAATTTAAATTTTCAACATCTCTCAATTTTTATTTATTTGAAACAGAGTCTCAGTCTGTCACCCAGGCTGGAGTACAGTGGCATGATCTCAGCTCATTGCAACCTCTGCCTCCTGGGTTCAAACGATTCTCGTGCCTCAGCCTCCCATGTAGCTGAGATTACAGATGTGAGCTATCATGCCTGGCTAATTTTTGTGTTTTTAGTAGAGACGGGGTTTTGGCATGTTGGCCAGGCTGGGGCTTGAACTCCTGGCCTCAAGTGATCCGCCCACCTCAGCCTCCCAAAGTGCTGGGATTACAGGCATGAGCCGCTGTGCCCGGCCTCAAATTTTATGTTTGAGTATAGTATTATGTTAACCTATTTATTTATTTATTTAGAGATGGAGTTTCGCTCCCGTTGCCCAGGCTGGAGTGTAATGACGCCATCTTGGCTCACTGCAACCTTCACCTCCCGGGTTCAAGTGATTCTCCTGCCTCAGCCTCCCGAGTAGCTGGGATTACAGGCATGTGCCACCAAGCCTGGCTAATTTTGTATTTTTAGTAGAGACAGGGTTTCTCCATGTTGGTCAGGCTGGTCTCGATCTCCTGACCTCAGGTGATCCGCCTGCCTTGGTCTCCCAAAGTGCTGGGATTACAGGCGTGAGCCACGGCGCCCAGCCTATGTTAACCTTTTTAGATGGACAGCATTTGTCCCCAAAACATCTGTTGAAAAATTCATCTGCAATGCATGGATCTTGCATTAGGCCATTCTTGTATTGCTATAAAGAAATACCTGAGACTGGAGATACATATATATGTGTGTGTGTGTGTATATATATATATATATATGTGTGTGTGTGTGTGTGTGTATGTATGTGTGTGTATATATGTGTGTGTGTGTGTGTGTGTGTGTGTATATATATATATATATATATATGCCATTCTTGTATTGCTATAAAGAAATACCTGAGACTGGAGATATATATATACACATATATGTGTATATATATACATATATGTGTATGTATATACACATATGTGTATATATATGTGTATATATATGTATTTATATATGTATTTCTTTGAGATGGAGTCTCTCTCTTTTGCCAGGCTGGAGTGCAGTGGTGCAGTCTCGGCTCACTGCAACCTCCGCCTCCAAGGTTCAAGCGATTCCCCTGCCTCAGCCTCCCAAGTAGCTTGGACTACAGTAGCGAGACTGGATAATTTTTAAAGAAAAGAGGTGTAATTAGCTTATTGTACTGCAGACTTTATAGAAAGCATGGTGCTGGCATCTGCTTGGCTTCTGGGGAGGCCTCAGGAAGCTTACAATCATAGTTGAAGGTAAACGGGGAGCAGGGATGTCACATGGCCAGAGCAGGAGCATGAGAGAGAGAGTGGTTGGGAGGTGCCACACACTTTTAAATTACCAGATCTTTTGAGAACTCATTGTCACAAAGATAGCACCAAGCCATGAGGGATCCACCCCCGGGACCAAAACACCTCCCACCCGGCTCCACCTCCAGCAGTGGAGATTACAATTCAATATGAGATTTGAGCGGGGACAAATATTCAGGCTATATTCAGGTCTATTCAAGACCTTTTTTAGTGGATTATTGTTTTTGTCTATTTTAGAATCTAGTAAGGCAAGTCTCCCTTCAATGTTCTTGGCTATTTTTTTCTTTTATTCTTCCAGACAAAATTCAGAATTAGTTAGGAGATAACACCCTTCAGAAAAAAATCTTGCTGAGATTTTGGAAATATTTACATTCAATTAGCAAGTAAATTTGGGATTCTTAGCATCTTCTCATGGATTTTTTTCTATCCATTAATATTGTATATATGTCCATTCAGATTCTATATTCCATGATGATTATAACAATGTTGATTAACATTTATTATGTACTATGTGCCTGACACTGTGCTAAATCCTTGACATTTATTGTCATATAATCCTCAAAACAAATCTATGACATTGGTAATATTATTATCTCTGTTACATGAATGGAACAGAAGCACCCTTAAGCATTTAATAATGTACTGCAATGAAGGCAATGTTGTCTTGGCTAGAACAGATTCATGAGTATAAGATAAATATACAAAAATGAAAGGCTTTTGTAATTTATACCTGCAAGAACATTCCAACAGGGACAAGAACTACAAAGTATTTAAATATATATGTACACACACATTTTTATTGACACATAATTATATATATTTACAGGGTATGGTATATTTCAGTACATGTATGTAATGATCACATGGGGGTGTATGTAATGATCAAATGGTAATTAGCATATCCATCATTTCAAACCTTTTTTATTTATTTGTATTGGTAACATTCAAAATCCTCTCTTCTAGCTACTTGAAAAAATACAACAAATTTTTGTTGAGTGTAGTCACCCTACAGTGCTATAGAAGACTGCATTTCTCCTATCTAGCTATAATTTTTTATTGGATAATCAGTCTCTTGCTATTCCTCCTCCTTGCCACCCTTCCCAGTCTCTGGTAACCACTCTTCTATTCTCTACTTCAGTGAGATCAACATATTTAGCTCCCACATATACAAGTGAGAACATGTGGTATTTATCTTTCTATGCCTAGCTTACTTCACTTAACATAATATTCTCTAGGCTCATCCATATTGCCATGAATGACAGGATTTCATTCATTTTTATGGTGGAATAGTATACCATTGTTAAACTACAAAGTATTTAAATTAAATGTACAAGACCGCTAAAGAGGAGAAGAGTAGATGGTTAAGAGCTTAAGCATATGACTGAAGTCAGGGTAGCTGAGTTCAAGTCCCAGTTGTACTAGTTAATAGCTGTGTGACTTTTGGCATGTTACTTAACCTCTCTGTGTCAGTTTTTGTCTGTAAAATAAGGATAGCTAGATACTGCTGCATTACTGTGGGGTTTTTTTGTTAGTTTGTTTTTTGAGAGGGAGTCTCACTCTGTTGCCCAGGCTGGAGTGCAGTGGCACCATCTCAGCTTACTGCAACCTCTGCCTCCTGGGTTCAAGCAATTGTTCTGCCTCAGTCTCCCGAGTAGCTGGGATTACAGTTTCCCATCACCACACCTGGCTGCTTTTTGTACTTTTAGCAGAGATGGGGTTTCACCATGTTGGCCAGTCTGGCCTCAAACCTCTGACCTCAGGTGATCTGCCTCAGCCTCCCAAAGTGCTGGGATTACAGGCATGAACCACTGCTCCTGGCCCCTAAATTGTTTGTTAATCCAGATTATCTACCTCATCAGCAGTGTATGAGCACTATCTCTTTACATTCTCTCAGAAGCAATTTCAAATCCAGAAGGAAGCACAGAAAGAACAAAGATCAGCCACTAAACCTTACAAATTAAGACTGAGGCTCAGAAAGAGAGAATGGTATATCCAGGGTCATAGAGGGAGGTCGTAACAGAGTCAAATCTGGAACCTAGACTTTTTGAACTCACTCCTAGGGTTCTTTTCACTGAGTATAGAATTCACAAATTCACCAGGCATTTATTTTTTATTTTTTGAGACAGAGTCTCACTCTGTTGCCCAGGCTGGAGTGCAGTGGTGTGATCATGGCTCACTGCAGCCTCAGCTTCTTGGGCTCAGGTGATCCCTCCTACCTCAGCCTCTCAAGTACCTGGGACTGTAGGTGCATGCCACCATCCCTGGCTAATTTTTGCATTTTTTTTTGTAGAGACTGGGTTTCTCCGTGTTGCCCAGACCAGTTTGGGCAACAGTCTGGGTTCAAGTGATCCGCCCATCTCAGCCTCCCAGAGTGTTGGCATTGCAGATGTGAGTCACTGCGCCTGGCCTTTACCAAACATTTAATGAGTGTTTACCATGTGTGAGACTTTTGTGTTTGATGCTAAACATCTATGACATTATAAAATCTTCACCACTCTAACATAAATTGTTTATCTCTTTATCTCCATTTTACAGCTAAGGAAATAGAATCAGAAAGGTTAAGTAACTTTCCTAAGGTCACACAACGAGAATGTGGCAGGGTAAGATTGGAACTCAAGTCTGTCTTATTTCTGAGCCCTATATTCCTTATACTGTATCTCAAATGTAGCCATTTCAGGTGTTTTGTTTTTGCCCTCTTGTTCACTAACCTTTCTAAAACTTCTTCCCGTAATGCTCTGGAGTTATTCATACTCCTCATCCTGATTTGACTTCCAGGCTAACCTCTGCTTTGTGGACATTGACAACCACTTCATTGAGTTGCCAGAGGACTTGCCACAGTTTCCCAACAAATTGGAGTTTGTCCAGGAAGTCTCTGAGATTCTCATGGCATTTGGAATTCCCCCTGAAGGGAATCTTCATTGCAGTGAGAGTGCCTCCAAGCTGAAGAGGCTTCGGGCCTCTGAGCTTGTCTCAGACAAGAGGAATGGGAACATTGCTGGCTCCCCTTTGCATTCCTACGAGCTTCTTAAGGAGAATGAAACTATTGCCCGGCTGCAAGCCTTGGTCAAGAGGACTGGGGTGAGCCTGGAAAAGGTAAGATGTGTATATGAGTCTGTGACATGTGTGATCTGTGCTAGGGTGCTGTCCTGGTGAAGTAAGGTATGGGATGAGAAAGCACCCAGTTCTGGACAACTCATATTTGTGAGCAGTGAAAGAATGTTCTGTATGGGGGACTCTGAATTCCATCTGGCAGATGTTATCCTAGCAAATGCTACTTTAATCTAAATCTGGGTAGCTTCCTCTTTGAACATCAGGGAGAGTCTGCCATCATTCTATGTGAACACTACAGCACAGTGATTGGAGACAGCATGATAGTAATCTTAGTGTTCAGACCTCTTTTATTTTTTGAGAGAGGTTCTTACTCTGTCACTCAGGCTGGAGTGTGGTGGCACGGTCACGGCTCACTGCAGCCTCAATCCCCTGGGCTCAGGCGATCCTACTGCCTCAGCCTCTCAAGTAGCTGGGACCACAGGTGCATGCCACCACACCCAATTAATTTTTTTTTTTTGTAGAGACAGGGTCTCACTATGTTGCTCAGCTAGTCTCAAACTTCTGGGTTCAAGCAGTCCTCCAGCCTTGGCCTCCCAAAGTGGTGGGATTATAAGTGTTAGCCACCATGCCAGGCCCAGATTTCTTTTAGATCCATTGCCCTTTGAGTTTCACAGCAACCTAAGGCAGATAGAATAGGTTTTATAGCCAAAGAAACCAAGGCTTAGAGAGCCTAAGTGTTTTGCGTAAAATTAAATGCCTAATACGTAGCTGAGCTGAGTCTAGAAACTAGTCCTCTTGAATTCTCACTGTTTAATTACTTTCGTAAGTTACTTATAAACCAATGGGCCAATGTAATAATCTTGTTGGGCTGTTTTTTAGTGAAATATTTCATTTTTTCTGCTTTAGTGGAGCAGATTTTTTTTTTGCTTAGTAGAGTAGATATTTTTCAAAAATCATGGGCAGTTAAAGAGGAACAGAAATATTTGGTGAGATTAAAAAAGTTTTTTGGGCTGGATGCGGTGGCTCACGCCTGTAATCCCAACACTTTGGGAGGCTGAGGTGGGAGGATCACCTGAGGTTGGGAGTTCGAGACCAGTCTGACCAACATGGAGACACCCCGTCTCTACTAAAAATATAAAATTAGCCGGGCGTGGTGGTGCATGCCTGTAATCCCAGCTACTGGGGAGGGTGAGGTAGGAGAATCACTTGAACCTGGGAGGCGGAGGTTGCGGTGAGCCGAGATGGCACCATTGCACTCCAGCCTGGGCCACAAGAGCGAAACTCTGTCTCAAAAAAAAAAAAAAAAAAAAAAGAAAGGTTTTTTTGCAGAAAGAAGGAAAGTGATATGAGATGAGGGAAAAAATAAAAAATCAAGAGAGCCAGAATTTAACCTTGTTGCTTTGTTAAATTGACCTCCCACATTCCTTCCTTTCTCCCTGACCTTTGAGATAATTAGCACCTTTTCTTTCATGGCAGAATCTCTCTCTGCCCATAAAGATCTTATCTTCACTTTCATTGAGTTGTTGGATATCTTTAAGTGAAACTCTTTGACTTTTCTCTCCTCCGTGTCTGAGTCCCTTTCCTTTTATTTATTTATTTTTTCCAGTTTTTCCTCTTTTGTTCTCATCATTTGCTACTAAGTAAATGAGCACTGTAAAAAAAATCAGATAAAAAAATCAGGGATTGCATTCCTTGGGTTAAAAGGAAGAAGTGTATGTGTTCTCAACTGCTTTTTCTTTTTTCGTAGTTGGAAGTGCGTGAAGATCCCAGCAGCAATAAGGATCTCAAAGTTCAGTGTGATGAAGAAGAACTCAGGATTTACCAGCTAAACATTCAGATCCGGGAAGTTTTTGCAAATCGTTTCACTCAGATGTTTGCAGATTATGAGGTGTTTGTCATCCAACCCAGCCAGGATAAGGAATCCTGGTTTACCAACAGGGAGCAAATGCAAAACTTTGATAAAGTGAGTGTAATCCTGCTTGGGAGGTGGTGAGGAATGAGAACTTGCCAGTTATGTCTTGAAGAAGTAATGGAAAATTACTCAAAGAAGTAATGGAAGATTATTATACTCTGGAAACAAGTTTATGGTCCATTTGATGTTGGTGCATTTGATGTTGATAAAATAGGTCTTGTTGCTTATGAATAGATGTGCTGATTATTATTATCAGATAATTTACCTTCAGCCAAAGGGATCTCTTAAAGCAAAGATAGACATGTAGAGTGAACATCAGGATTCTGGGAAGATTGGTTGACTCAGTAGGTTACCCAAGTGAGTTTGTTCCAGTGTCAAAGTTTCAAGATATCTGAACTTACATGAGTGGTTTTTTTTTTTTTTAAGTGTAGAGATTTTGCAGCTTGGTTTTCTTAAAGACCTAGGCAGCTTCAGAGAATAATTAACCTACTGGATCCCTTGGGCACGTTGACATTACCCTTTTCCCTGTCAATTACTGCTTCTTTTTGGTCCCACCAGGCATCTTTTCTGTCAGATCAGCCTGAGCCCTACCTGCCCTTCCTTTCAAGATTCCTGGAGACCCAGATGTTTGCATCTTTCATTGACAACAAAATAATGTGTCATGATGATGATGATAAAGACCCTGTGCTCCGGGTATTTGATTCCCGAATTGACAAGATCAGGTTGTTGAATGTTCGGACACCCACTCTCCGTACATCCATGTACCAGAAGTGTACCACTGTGGATGAAGCAGGTAAGGCCTCCTTGGAACTGTACATTCTAGCCTCTTGGATTATGTCATTAACATGTCCCTTTTCCTAAATATGCCAGCCTCTTTATCTGTTTCTGCCTTTGTGTATGTGGTTCCCATTGCCTGCAGTCTTCTTCCTTGTTTTTTTTTTTTTTTTCTTTTTTTGCCTGGTTATCTTCTCATCCTTTAACACTGTTAGTTAGGAATGGATCTCACTGTATGTAGTAGAGACCCTAATCAGCAGTGGGTTAAACAAATAGGGGGTTATTTTTCTTATATTAGCAAGAAGTACACAATTGGTGGTTGCTGGTGTTGGCTCAGCTGCTCAACAATGTAATCAAGAACTGAGATTCTGTCTTTTTATTCAGTGAATCCTTGTTGTTGGCTTTTATGGTCATACTGTTGCCTCATTTTTTTTTTTTTTTTAAAGGATGTCAATGAAAGCCTCATGGTTACAGAAGCTCTTTCTTTTCTGCCCTTTTTTCTGCGTGTGTGACAGGGTCTCCCTCTGTCACCCAGGCTAAAATGCAGTGGTGTGAACATAGCTTACTGCAACTTTGAACTCTTGGGCTCAAGTGATTCTCTTGCCTCAGCCTCCCAAGCAACTAGGACTACAGGCATGTGCTCCCACGCATGGCTAATTAAAAAAAAATTTTTTTTGTAGAGACAAGGTTTTGCTGTGCTCCGTCTGGTCTTGAATTTTTGCGTTCAAGTAATCCTCCTGTCTTGGCCTCCCAAAGTATTGGCATTACGCACATGAACCACCACACCCAGCCCCAGCCCCAGAAGCTTTTTGTATTCACATTCGAGGCAAGAAGAGGGGAAGGTTGATGCCAGCTGTATTTGCCATTCCACCTTCTTTTTCTTTCTTTTTTTTTTTTTTTTTTTTTTTTTGAGACAGGGTCTTGCTCAGTTGCCTAGGCTGGAGGGTAGTGGTGCGATTATGGCTCACCACAGCTTTGACTTCCTAGGCTCAAGCAATTCTCTCACCTCAGCCTCCCATGTAGCTAGGACTGCAGGCGCATACCACCATACCCGGCTAATTTTTTATATTTTGTGGAGACAGAGTCTCGCCGTGTTGCCCAGGCTGGCCTCGAACTCTTGGGCTCAAGCAGTCCTCCCACCTCTGCATTCCAAAGTGCTAGGATTATAGACGTTAGCCACTGTGCCCAGCCTATTTTTCCCACTTTTATCAGAAAGCAAAAGCTTTCCCAGAAATTTCTAACAACTTTCATTGTCTCATAGGCCAAAATCATATTATATGATCACCCTCAAGTGCATGGGAAGCTGTGAAAGTAAACATTGAACTGGGTATAATGTTACCCTGAACAGTATGAAGGTCTATAAGCGAGAAAGAAGGGGTGAATTAATTACGAGTAAGCAGTTGATGGTATTTGCCACACAAACCTAGCAGATGTGTTTCCTTCTCTATGAAGCCTTCTCTGATGCCCCCAGACTGAGTCAGCTGATTCTGCCTCTGTGTTCCTGTGGTGCTTTGTGCATGCTTTTACTCAATAATCTCTACTTTTTCTAGCTATCATTATTAGGGAACAACTTAAGGACGGAGATTGTATTTACTCATTTTCTTACCCCCATTCTTCTGGCATTGTACCCAGCACGTAGGGATGTTATAATCTACACAAATGATTGAACATGTCCTTTTGTTTAGAGGACTCATCTACATCAGTTTAGCTAGAGAATGGTTTCAGCTTGAAGTACTAGATTAAGTAGTGTGTTCACTTCCCTGCAGGATGTTCAGTGTCCTTGTTAAGGCATTTTTGTATATTTTGGTCATTCATTTGCTGCATTTTATAACTACCTACCAGATGCCGAACGTATGGCAAGTCTTCAAGAAATATTTGCCAAATGAATGAATATGCCAGGCTTGTTTCTAGGCTTTGAAGATATAACTGCTGAGAGTTTAGACAAAGTCTTGCATTTTCTAGTTCAAAGTCTTACATTTTCTAGTTCAGGAACCTATGTTCTAACTGAGTTAAAGTAGTCTAATTTCATGGACAACTTGTCCTCAAGCCTTTGCCAGAAGGACTGTCATCTTAATGAGGGTCCTGGAACAGGAGTGAAAGGTAAAGAGAGAAGACTAGAAAATGTAAGGGAGACGTGATTTTGATTTGTGTGTGCCTAATTTCTCTTAACAGTGTCTTTTTGAGAACAAAATCTTTTATTTTGATGAGGCCCAGTTTATCAGTTGGATTATGCTTTTATTGTATCTAAGACATTTTTGCCCTACCAAGGTCACATAGAGATTTTCCCCTATATTTCCCTGTAGAAGTTTTTATAGTTTTAGGTTTTACGTTCAGGTCTCTGATCCATTTCAAGTTAATTTTTTAAGTAATATAAGTTATGGGTCCATTTTTTTTCATATAGATATTCATCTATTGAAAAGACCATCCTTTCTCTAATGAATTGCCTTTTTGCTTTTGTCAAAATGTTATTAGTCTGTATATGTGTTAGTCTACTTCTGGATTCTCTGTTCTGTTTCATTGATCTGTTGGTCTACATTTATACCAATACCACGCTGTCTTGATTACTGTAGCTTACATTAAATGATTACTGAAGCTTATATTAAATCTTGAAATCAAGTAGTGTTGATCTTCTAACTTTGTTCTTCTTTTCAAAGTTGTTTTGGCTATTCTGGGTTCTTTGTATTTCCATACATATTTAGAGTCAACTTGCCAACTTCTGCAAAGAAACCTTCTAAGATTTTGATTGATATTTGACATCCTAACAGTACCAAGTCTTCTGATCCATTAACATGGCATATCTTTCTATTTATTTAGGTGATCTTTAATTTTTCTCAATAGCATTATGTACTTTTCAGGGTACAGGTTTTATATGTCTTATCAGATTTTTCCCTAAGTAGTTCATATTTTTTGGTGTTATTTTAAATTGTTTTGTGTTAATATAAATTTGGTGCTATTGTATTGCTTTCTTAATTTTAATTTCTGATTGTTCATTGCTAGTATATAGAACTATAATAGCATTTTGTATGTTTATATTGTGTCCTGCAACCATACTAAACTAACTTTTAATAGCTTTTTTGTACATCCATCAGATTTTCCACATAGACAGTCACATTACCTGTGAATAATGATAGTTTACTTTTCCTTTCCACCACCCTGGATGGATGCCTTTTATTTCTTTTCCTTTTCTTTTTCTTATTTATTTTTTATTTTTTCTGTATTACACTGGCTAGAACCTCTAGTACGAAGTCAAATAGAAGTGGTGAGAGTGGGCATCTTATTCCTGTAAGTTTTTCATAGATAACCTTTAGCAGTTAAGGATCTTACTAGTTTGTTCAGAGTTTTTATATGAGGTGGATGTTGAATTTTGTCAAATGCTTTTTCTGTCTCTATCGAGGTAATTATGTGGTTTTTAGCTTTAGTTTGTTAATATGGTGAATTATATTGATTTTTTCTTTTTTTGTTGTTTTAATGGTGATGGGGTCTTGCTCTGTTGCTTAGGCTAGAGTGCAGTGGTGTGGCCATGGTTTTCTGTAACTTTGAACTAGTGGGCTGAAGGGATCCTCTTGTCTTAGCTTCCCGAGTAGCTAGGACAATAGATGTGTGCCACCATGCCTGGCTAATTTTTAATTTTTTTTCTAAAAAAAAATAATAATAAAAAAAGGAAATAACCTTCTTTATTTAGAGTAATATTCTTTACTGTGAAATCTATTTTATCTGATATTAATAACTACTCCAGCTTTCTTTTGACTAGTGCTAACAGGGCATATCTTTTTCATTATTTTACTTTTAATCTATTTGTGTCTTTATATTTAAAGGTTATTTATTGTAGGCAGCATGTAATTGGGTTTTGCATTTTTATCCAATTTGACAGTTTCAGATTTTTAACTGAGGTCTTTAGACCATGTACATTTAATGTGATTATTGATATTGCTGGGTTTAAGCCTGTCATTTTGCTGTTTGTTTTCTATTTGTCCCATCTGTTCTTTGTTCCTTTTTCTTCTTTTTCTGCCCTCTTGTATACTAATTGAATATTTTCAATTTTTTTTTCTTTTTTTTTTTTTTTTTTGAGACAGAGTCTTGCTCTGTCACCCAGGCTGGAGTGCAGTGGCGGGATCTAGGCTCACTGCAACCTCTGCCTTCCGGGTTCACGCCATTCTCCTGCCTCAGCCTCCCGAGTAGCTGGGACTACAGGCGCCCGCCACTGCGCCCAGCTAATTTTTTGTGTTTTTAGTAGAGATGGGGTTTCACCGTGGTCTCGATCTCCTGACCTCGTGATCCGCCCGCCTTGGCCTCCCAAAGTGCTGGGATTACAGGCATGGGCCACCGCGCCCGGCCTTTCAATTTTTTTTTATGATTTCATTTTATCTACTTTGTTGGTTTACTAGCTATAACTTGTGTTATTTTAGCAGTTGATTTAGGATTTATAGTACACATTTAACTTATCACAGTCTACTTTTAAGTGATACAATATCACTTTCCACATAGTATAAGAACTGTACAGAACTGCCAGGCACAGTCATGTGCACCCGTAGTCCCAGCTGTTTGGGAGGCTGAAGGGGGAGGGTTGCCTGAGCCCAGGAGTTTGAGTCCAACTTGGATCACATGATGAGACCCTGTCTCTAAACAACAACAAAAAAGAACTTCACAAAACTCTATTTCCATTTCTCTCTTCCTAGCCTACGTGCTATTGTAATTTATTTTACTTTTACATATGTCATAAACCTAACACTACGTGGTCATTTTTGTTTAAACAGTCAATTACCTTTTAAAGAGATTTGAATAATAAGTACAAAATCTAATACATTAACTGTGTAGTTAGCATTTCTGGTGCTCTTCTTTCTTTTCTGTAGATCCATACTTCCATCTGGTTTTATTTTCCTACTGCCAAAAGGACTTCCTTTAACATTTCTTGTAGTGTAGATCTGCTGGTGGTGAATTCTTTCAGCTTTTGTAATTCTTTCGTCTTTGAAAGGTATTTTCCCTGAGTATAGGTTAATAGTTTTTTCCTTTCAGTACTCTAAAGATGTTGCTCCAGGCCAGGTGCGGTGGCTCACGCCTGTAATCCCAGCACTTTGGGAGTCAGAGGTGGCAGAACACTTGAGGTCAGGGGTTTGAGACCAGCCTGGCCAACATGGTGAAACCCCGTTGCTACTAAACATACAAAAAAAAAAAAAATTAGCCAGGCATGATAGTATGTGCTTGTAGTCCAAGCTACTCAGGAGGCTGAGGCACAAGAATTGCTTGAACCCAGAAGGTGGAGGTTGTAGTGAGCCAAGATCGCACCACTGCACTCTAGCCTGGGTGACAGAATGAGACCCTGTCTCAAAAAATAAAAAATAAAAAAAAGATGTCGCTCCTCTGTCTTCTCACTTTGTAATTAGTTTATTTTCATGCTGCTATGAAGAAATACCCAAGACTGGGTAATTTATAAAGGAAAGAGGTTTAATTGACTCAGTTCCGCATGGCTGAGAATGCCTCAAGAAACTTACAAGCATGGTGGAAGGCACCCCTTCACAGCACAGCAGGAGAGAGAATGAGTGCCAGGAGGGCAAATGCCAGATGCTTATAAAACCATCGTATCTCGAGAACTCACTCACTATAGCGAGAATAGCATGAGGGAAACCGCCCCTGTGATTCAGTTACCTCCCACCGGGTCCCTCCCACCACACGTGGGGATTATTACAGTTCAAGGTGAGATTTGGGTGTGGACATGGAGCCAAACCATATTACACTTCCATTGTTTTCTGATAAGAAATCTGCTTAATTTTGATTAATTAAGATCAAAATTAATCATCCTTAATTTTGATCTTCTCTATATACAAAATGTCTACTTTCTCTAGCAGATTTTAAGATTTTCTTTTTATCACTTATTTTGAGCAATTTGATTATGATGTGGCTTGGTGTAGTTTCCTTCATGATTCTTGTGCTTGGCACTCATTGTGCTTTTTAGATTTGTGGATTTTTTGTTTATATCAAATTTGTAAAAATTCTGGCCGTACTTCTTCTAGTAATTTTTCTGTTCTCCCCATCCCTATTTTAGGGCTGCAGTTACACATACGTGTAATATCTGAGATTGTGTAAAGTTATCCCAGTACCGCTGATACTGTTTTAATGGCAACAGTTTTTTCTCTCTCTCTGTGACTTCTTTGGGATCATTTCTGTTGCTATGGCTTCAAGCTCACTTATTTTTTCTCCTGCATTGTTGAGTGTGCTTTTAACCCAGCCCGTGTATTTTTCATCTCAGATATTACAGCTTTCATCTTCAGAAGTTTGAGTTCCATGTTTCTAGTTTTTGTTGTTGTGGTGGTTTGTTTGTTTTTAAGAGGTTCTGCTTTGTTGCCCAGGCTGGAGTGCAATAGTGTAATTATAGCTCGCCATAACCTTAAACTCCTGGGCTCAAGTGATCTTCTGGCCTCGGCCTCCTGAATAGCTAGGAATAAAGGTGTATGCCACCATGTCTGGCTCATTTTTTTTTTTTTTTTGAAGAGATGAGGTTTTACTATGTTGCCCAGGCTGGTCTTGAAGTCCTGGCCTTAAATGATACCCTCACTTTGGCCTCCCAAAGTGCTGGGATTACAGGCGTAAACTACCAGGCCCTGGTAATCTTTGATTAGATGCCAGACACAGTGAATTTTACTATTTGAGTCCTGGACACTTCTATATTCCTATAAATATTCTCAATCTTTGTTCTGGGATGTAGTAGTTAAGTTACTTAGAAATAATTTGATTTCTTTGTGTTTTCCTTTTTCCTTTGTGTTTTCCTCTGGCAGGACCAGAGCATCCTTTAGGCTGTGATTAATTCTCCACTACTGAGGCAAGACCCTCTGAGTACTTTACTCAGTGTCCCATGAGTGATTAGATTTTCTAGTCTGGCAGGTGGGGACCGGCATTATTCCCAGCCCTGTGTGAGCATTTTGTATTGTTTCTTCTAATCCTTTCTGGTGATTCTTTCTCCAGCCTTGAGTAGTTTCTTTACTTGCGTGAACTGACCCATTACCCTGCTGAATGCCCTGCAGATCCCCTGGATTCTCTCTCTTCTCTGGTACCATTCATATGAATTCTAGCCACCTTGGTCTCCTTAACTCAGGGAGTCCACCAGTCTCTGCCTAGAACTCCCCTCCCTGAGCCACAGCCTGGAAGCTTTCTCTAAGCAGTTAGCTGGGATAGTTCTAGGGGTTACCTCATTTGTTACCTGTTTCTCAGGGTCCTGTCCTTCATTGCCTGATGTCCAGTATTCTGAAGTTTATCATTTTATATATTTTGCATGGGTTTTTTCCTATTAGGCAGGAAAATCAGTCCTTTTACTCCATCTTGGCTGGAAATAGAGGAGTAGCTAGATTCTTAAAGAATGTTTGACTTGATTTATTTGTGTGTGTATTTATGTGTGTGTGTGTGTGTGTGTGTGTATTCTCATCCAGAGAAAGCAATTGAGCTGCGTCTGGCAAAAATTGACCATACTGCAATTCACCCACATTTACTTGACATGAAGATTGGACAAGGGAAATATGAGCCGGGCTTCTTCCCTAAGCTGCAGTCTGATGTACTTTCCACTGGGCCAGCCAGCAACAAGTGAGTCAACCCCAGGGATTCACTAATCCAGCTCCCTAGCTGTAATAGGGTCATCTAGTATCTGGGCTAGGGCTGTTACCCCCAGAAGACCTTGTAATTTTCTAAAGCAGATATGGAGAAGACCCAGACTATCTAGGTTGTTTGCTTGTTTGAACAAGTATGTGACAGAATATCTTTCAGTTCTGCCTCCACTATGCAGATTGGGATAGCTCCATATGTCTAGGACCTGCAAAAAGCTGCAGATGGGTTAAAATCATCTCATGCCTGGATCCCATTCAACAGCAAGCTAGCATTGTATTTAATAAATGGCAGTTGAAATAATCAGATCCTGAACTGAAAAGTAGATAAGTTAGCAGAATTACTCATTAGTTACTTTTGAAGATGACTGTATCAAAGGCCAGATAGAGTTAAGCGAATATAGTTTCAGATCTATATGTCAAGTGTTTGTAGATGTTTCAAGAGAGACATGTTCCATGAGGAGGTATCTCTCTCATGTCCAGTCACTCATCTTTAATCTGCTCTTCCTCAAGGTCTCTGAGCTGTCTCTGGTGACTTCCTGGTCATTTCCTGTGTCCAGCATTGACTCTTAGTCATTCATGTTTTCTCCTGTTAGTTGACATTGCTTTTTAAGTGAGACATTATTAATTGCCTGCTTTGGTTCTGATTGTGTTAGGTGGACAAAAAGGAATGCCCCTGCCCAGTGGAGGCGGAAAGATCGGCAGAAGCAGCACACAGAACACCTGCGTTTAGATAATGACCAGAGGGAGGTAAGATAACTTAAGAATGACAAGGATGACCTTGCTCTCATGCTATGCACTCCTCTTTCTCATTTCCTGTTCTCTGATCTGATTCAAATGTCTCAGCAATGACCTCACCCCATAAAGAAGGGTTAATAATAGGTCTAGTTCCTGATATCTAATGCTGGGCCTGGGTTATCACAAATCAGAATGTAGGATGTTTTGCAAATTCCAGCTAGCTACTAACTGTGTTGTAATTTCTCATGCATGATGCTTCCTGGGGAGTTCGATAGGAACCTCAGAAGTTAAGAGTCTGAAACTTGGGAGAAATCCTTTAAAAATTGGTGTGAGTTTTTGTTTGTGTGTGTGTGCGCGTGTGTATATAGGAAAAAAGTTAATTTTTTTAAATTCTTTTTTTGTTTGAAACAGAGTCTCGCTTTTATCGCCCAGGCTGGAGTGCAGTGGAGCGATCTCGGCTCACTGCAGCCTCCACCTCCTGGGTTCAAGCGATTCCCCTGCCTCAGCCTCTTGAGTAGCTGGAATTACAGGCACCACCACCATGCCCAGCTAATGTCTGTATTTTTAGTAGAGACGGGGTTTCACCACGTTGGCCAGGCTGGTCTCAAACACCTGACCTCAGGTAATCCGCCTGCCTCAGCCTCCCAAAGTGCTGGGATTATAGGTGTGAGCCACTGTGCCCAGCCCGGAAAGAAGTTAATTTTGTTAGAGTTTTTTTCCTACTGTTTCTTACCTTAAATTAAAACAGATAATCTTGACTTTTTTTTTTCTTCTTCTTCAAAAGACTAAAGGAGAGGAACATTATTATCGGGTACCTGGAAACCCAAGATTCTTGAATTTACCTCCTGAATTTTCATTGCTTGTAAGCTGAGTTTCTCAGCTCTACTGTAACTTGCTTCTTAAGTTTCTAGTTACAAACTTCAGGTTGTAAACCCTGCCTTACTTAGTTGCAAAGAAGTTGTGAAAATGAATGTTAACTTCAGAAACCTATTTCAGTAACTTATCTTTGAGAAAAGACCCTGTAATTTTCATCTTGCACAGAGAGAACCCAAGAAGGCATACTGTTTTCATGTGTCTGGCAGCTCAGTGAATTGGAAAATAAATAACATATTCTCCCTTTGCTATGTTTTTAATGAATAAATTAAAATTGTAAGATATGGTTATGAATTTTCAACTGCTGATTTATAGGATACAGTTGCACTGAGATTTTTTTTTTGTGAGAGTAGCATAAGAAATTTTGGTTATTTGTGTTTTTTTAAAAGTCTGTCTTCTACCTAACCTCCTCATTACTATTTTCAGCAGTGTTTATTGACCACATTTTCTTGGTCAGAATCACTGAGTGTATTAGTCCGTTTTCATATTGCTGATAAAGACATACACCAGACTGGGCAATTTATAAAAGAAAGATTTAATGGACTCACAGTTCCACATGGCTGGGGAGACTTCACAATCATGGTGGACAGCAAGGAGGAGCAAGTCATGTCTTACGTGGATGGCAGTGGGCAAAGAGAGAGCTTGTGCAGGGAAATTCCCCCTTATAAAACCATCAGATCTCATGAGACTTATGCACTATCAAGAGAACAGCTCGGGAAAGATCTACCCCCGTGACTCAATTACCTCCCACTGGGTCCCTCCCACAACATGTGGGAATTGTAGGAGCTACAATTCAAGCTGAGATTTGGATGGGGTCACAGCCAAACCATATCACTGAGGTATCAAGGAATTCTTTGCTAAAGCAAAAAAAAAAAAAAAAAAAAAAAAAAAAAAAAAAAAAAAAAATCACTGAGGTAAACACTTTGAAATACAAAGGTGACAAAAGAGGTTAGTCTTGTCCTCAGGAAATACCAGTTGATATAAGGGAGCAAAGTCAGATAGAAAGATAACTTCAAGAGAATAAGCTTTTGAAATGACCATATGAGGAGCAAACCAATGTTTGATTACTGATTAGAGAAAGCAGAGGTTACTTCTACTTGGGGTCATCATCAAACAAGATGATTTGGAAGAGGAGCAAGCATCTCTTTAAGCCTTAGAGAATGATGGGATTATTAGAAGAGCTTTTATTTTATTTTGAAATGGGGTCTTACTCTGTCACCCAGGTTGGAGGGCAATGGTGTAATCTTGGCTCACTGCAACCTCCGCCTCCCAGACTCAGGTGATCCTCCCACCTCAGCCTGTCTAGTAGCTGGGACCACAGGCACACGCCACCATTCCCGGCTAATTTTTTTGTTGTTGTTGTTTTGTTTTGTTTTTTTGTATTTTTGGTAGAGACAGGGTTTCTTCATGTTGTCCAGGATGGTCTCAAACTTCTGAGCTCAAGTGATCCACCCGCCTCAGCCCCCCAAAGTGCTGGGATTACAGGCGTGAGCCACTGCTCCTGGCTGTTTTTCTTTTTTTTTTTTTTAATTTTTCATCTCCCTGGAGCTATAAGAAGAGCGTTTCAAGTAGAGGACATGGCAGGATCTAAAGTTTGGTGTGTAAATGTGTAAAGAAAGCTGTGGGCAGAATATTTTGGAGGAGGGTGGTATGGAGATAGCTAGCAAGTTAGGAGACAGGTAACTGCAGTCCAAGTAATAGTAATTGGACCCTAACCTTGGGGGGTTGGTAGTAGAGATAGATTAAGGGGCCATAAGATAGAATGGACAGAGTTATGCCACTGGAATAAATATGGGGGAAGGGAGAAGTTTAAGGTAAAAATGGTGGTTATGAACCTACTGAGAGGATATCAGAGTGCATTTTACTGCATTGATGTGGGTTCTGTGTTAAACAACATATGAAGAAGAATCACCAGCACATTATACAAAATTAATTGCAGTTGTTGTTTTGAGTGTGCAATCTTATTTTCCAGGCCTTAATTTTATACTTTATGATAGAACGGGTAGATATCTTTGATATGGGCAGAGGAGTTAAATTCCTCTCAGCTTGGTGGGGGAAATTATTTTCTCAATGTTACTCAGAGATTTGAGATTTGCTGTAGTCATGTGTTTTTTGACTCTTGTATCTTTTTTTAATTTAATTTAATTAATTAATTAATTAATTTTTATTTTTATTTATTTATTTTTTGCGATGGAGTCTTGCTCTGTTGCCCAGGCTGGAATGCAGTGGCGCGATCTCAGCTCACCACAACCTCCACCTCCCGGGTTCAAGCGATTCTCCTACCTCAGCCTCCCGAGTAGCTGGGATTACAGGCATGCATCGCCACACCTGGCTAATTTTTATATTTTTAGTAAAGACGGAGTTTCACTATGTTGGCCAGCTGGTCTTGAACTCCTGACCTTGTGATCTGCCCACCTCAGCCTCCCGAAGTGCTGGGATTACAGGGGTGAGCCACTGCGCCTTGCCTGACTCTTGTATCTTTAAATCAAAGGTAATTATACCATTCAGGGAGTGCTTTACATCAGCTAAAACAGAAACCATCATCTCAGTTTTTCCCTTTAATACAAGAATTAAATTAAAAATTTTCTGTTCCTAACTATCTGAGCCTAGAAAGAGGCAGCTAAGAAAGTGCGAGAAAATAAGCTGGGCATGGTGGCTCATGCCTGTAATCTCAGTACTTTGGGAGACTGAGGCAGATGGATCACCAGGTCGGGAGATAAAGACCATCCTGGCCAACATGGTGAAACCCTGTCTCTACTAAAATACAAAAAATTAGCCAGGTATGATGACGCGTGCCTGTAGTCCCAGCCACTCAGGAGGCTGAGGCAGGAGGATCGCTTGAGCCTGGGAGGTGGAGGTTGCAGTGAGCCGAGATCGCACCACTGCACTCCAGCCTGACGACAGAGCAAGATTTGTCTCGAAAAAAAAAAAAAAAGAAAATGTGAGAAAATAATGCCCTATTCAGGCACCCATCAGTACTGCTGACCTTTGGTTTATGTACATGGACACAAAGGGTCTTTATTTTTCTGTTTGATATAGAAGTACATCCAAGAAGCCAGGACTATGGGCAGCACTATCCGCCAGCCCAAACTGTCCAACCTCTCTCCGTCAGTGATTGCCCAGACCAATTGGAAGTTTGTAGAGGGCCTGCTGAAGGAATGCCGCAATAAGGTAAGCTGTGGACATCTCTGTATGTGTGCTATTTCTGTTAGCAGCCAAGGTAAGACCAAGGATTGGCTCTGACCACTCCCTCTGGATTTTAAAAATACTGTGGCTGGGCGTGATGGCTCATGCCTGTAATCTCAACACTTTGGGAGACCATGGCAGGAGGACTGCTTGAGCCCAGGAGTTCAAGACCAACTTGGAGAACGTAGTGAGACCTTGTCTTTACAAAAGTATTAAGATGGGCATGGTGGCACACACCTGTAGTCCCAGATACTTAGGAGGTTGAAGTGGGAGGATTGCTTGAACTTGGGAAGTCAAGGCTACAGTGAGCTATGATGGCACCACTGCACTCCTGCCTGGGCAACAGAGCGAGACTCTGTCTTAAAAAAAAAATCGTTAATATAATGAGACAGTACTAATTTTAAGATCCTGTTAATTTGAAATTAGGTATATTTGTTTTAAATAAAATATACCATTAATTGAGAGCATGCATACTTTGCTTGATAAAAACTTAATGTATATTCTATAAAAGTGAACAACAAGCCGGGCACAGTGGCTCACGCCTGTAATCCCAGCACTTTGGGAGGCTGAGGCAGGCAGATCACGAGGTCAGGAATTCAAGACCAGCCTGGCCAACATGGTGAAACCCCATCTCTACTAAAGACACAAAAAATTTAGCCGGGCGTCGTGGCATGCACCTGTAATCCCAGCTACTTGGGAGACTGAGGCAGGAGAATCTCTTGAACCCGGGAGGCGGAGGTTGCAGTGAGCCGAGATCGCCCCACTGCACTCCAGCCTGGGCAACAGAGCAAGACTCCATCTCAAAACAAAGACAAGATCTCACTATATTGCCCAGGCTCGTCTTGAACTCCTGGGCTTAAGTGATCCTCTTACCTCAGCTTCCTGAGTAGCTGGGGTTACAGGCATAGTTTTACATTTTCGACATTTTATAGTACTTTAAATCAGACTAGTCTTCACTCTAACTTACTTCAACAGATTAGTCTTACGTATATGCAGATGTTTTTGCCCCTTTATTTTAATCTGATAGCAATGTTATCTTATATCTAGAAACAGAAATTTACTGGGTACCTACTATGTGCCAGGCTAAAATGTGTCATTCAGTTTAAGCTTAGATTGTTTGGATGTTTCTCTGTTCTACAAAGACATTCATTCTTAATTTTTAATGTTTTAGTTACGAATTTAAATGTCTTTTCTAATAAAAAGAATCTTTCAACCAAGTCAGCATACCATAATTTTAGGGCAGTTCAACTAACTCAGTCTCTACTACATCCTATTTATTTATCAATGGAATAAAAATAGTCTCCTGCACTTTCAGTTCTAGGTGGTGCCCATTTGAAGTGATGTTCTTTATAGGAGGAAATAAAATATGCTGTCTCTTGCAGAAGAAATTATTACTGTTTAAAGCTAGATTGGCAGGGCACAGTGGCTCATGCCTGTAATCCTGGCACTTTGGGAGATTGAGGTGGATGAATCACTCAAGCCCAGAAGTTTGAGGCCAGGCTAAGCAACATGGCAAAACCTCATCTCTACTAAAAAAAAAAAAAAAAAAAAAAAAAAATTAGGCATAGTGGTGCACACCTTTAGTCCCAGCTACTTTGGTGGCTGAGGTAGGAGGATCATTTGAGCCCTGGAGGTCAAGGCTGCAGAGTGAGACCCTCCTCAAAAAAAAAAAAAAGAAAAAAGCTGATTAATATATCAGTACTGATATTTTAAATTCAGGTTAAAAAAAACTCTGGCCAGGCATTGTGGCCTCTGTGTGTGTGTGTGTTTGTGTAAAACTTCTGTCAGTTCACGCTGAGTAATTAATATCTGTGATTTTTTTTTTCCATACAATTTTGTCTCTTCTGCCTTTCTACTATGAAGAACATTGGTGATGCTGCATTTCTGCATTTTTTTTTCTAAGCTGCTGGACTGTCATTCTTTTTTTTTTGAGATGGAGTCTCACTGTGTCACCCAGGCTAGAGTGCAGTGATGCAATCTCGGCTCACTGCAACCTCTGCCTCCCAGGTTCAAGCAATTCTCGTGCCTCAGCCTCCCGAGTGGCTGGGATTACAGGAGTGCGCCACCATACTTGGCTAATTTTTGTATTTTTAGTAGAGACAGGGTTTCATCATATTGACCAGGCTGGTATTGAACTCCTGACCTCAAGTGATCTGTCTGCCTCGGCCTCCAAAGTGCTGGGATTACAGGTTTGAGCCACCACAACTGGCCTGGACTGTCAAAATTCTTAAGTCATGAGATGCATGACCTGGCTGTGACAACTACCTATTCCTAGCCAATGATGACTGTGAAATACATATCAATTTTAGACATGTTAATATGTAGGAAATGTACATCTAGAATTGAAGAAATATAGTAATCAATGTAACATCACAAAGTATTGGCTTGCACA
This sequence comes from Pongo abelii, assembly GCF_028885655.2. Classification (NCBI taxonomy): domain Eukaryota; kingdom Metazoa; phylum Chordata; class Mammalia; order Primates; family Hominidae; genus Pongo; species Pongo abelii. Next base: position 68,145,047 of record NC_071994.2, read on the forward strand.
TGGGGCAACAGGCTGTTGAAAGTATAAATTGGTATGATGATTTTGGAAAACAGCATAGTATTGTTTAGTAATTCTTCTCCTAGGTATATTCCCTAGAGAAACTTTTGGAGCATGTCCCAAGAGATATGTACAAGAGGTTTACAGCAGCATTCTTTTAATAGCCCCAAACTGGAAACAACCAATCAGTTGAGAAAGCCAATCAGTAAGAGAATTAATACATATATTGTGGTATATTCATATGGTGGAATGCTATACAACAATGGAAATGGATAACAGTTATACACATCAGTGTGGATGAATTTCACAAATATAAACGAGTGAAAAAGCGAATCACAAGCCAGGAGTATCAGCACACACCTGTAATCCCAGCTACTTGGGAGGCTGAGGTGGGCGGATTGCTTGAGCCTGGGAGTTTGGGCCCAGCCAGGGCAACATGCCAAGACCCAGTCTCTTAAAGAAAAAAAAAAAAAAAAATCACAAAAGAAACATGCGTGCCTATAGTCCCAGCTACTGCGGGGGGCTGAGGTGGGAGGATCAGTTGAGTCTGGGAGGTTGAGGCTACGTGAACCATGTTCGAGCCACTGCACTCCAGTCTAGGCAATAGAGAGAGACCCTGTCTTAAAAAAAAAAAGATACATACAGGCAAACCAAACCATATATTTTAGGGTTAAAAATACAGGTAATAATTTTCTTGCTTTTCTGTAGTTTCGTTGGGTAAGTGGTCGCTTCTAGAGCGGGAAGGTGAATGGAAGAGGGCATGTAGGGTGCTTCAAAGGTATAAACAGACAGTATTTATAAATAAAATACTGGCCAGGCACAGTGTCTCATGCCTGTAATCCCAGCACTTTGGGACGCTGAGGTGGGCAGATCACTTGAGGTCGGGAGTTTGAGACCAGCCTGACCAACATGGAGAAACCCCGTCTCTACTAAAAATACAAAATTAGCCAGGCGTGGTGGTGCATGCCTGTAATCCCAGCTACTTGGGAGGCTGAGGCTGGAGAATTGCTTGAACCGGGGAGGCGGAGGTTGCAGTGAGCTGAGATCGTGCCATTGCACTCTCCAGCCTGGGCAACAAGAGTGAAACTCCATCTCAAAAAAAAAAAAAAAAGAAAGTACTGGCCTGGTGCTGGTCATAATGATGTAATAGCATATATATATTATATATTTCACAATAAAAAGGTTAAAAACAATAACAGCGGAAATAAATATGCCGAAATATTAAGAGTTGTTGCTTCTGAAAAGTAGGATTGGGGTGATTTGTTTTCCTTTTCTTAGATTTTTATATATCACAAATTTATAGCATAGTTAAATCTTACTTTCAAACTTGAACTCAAAGTTCAGGCAGATATGGGTTCAAAGGCCAGATCTATTGCTACTTTGCTGTTTCATTTTGGGCAATATATATATATATATTTATATATATAATTTATATATATTTATATATAATTTATATATATTTATATATAATTTATATATATTTATATATAATTTATATATATTTATATATAATTTATATATATAATTTATATATATAATTTATATATATAAATATATATTATATATATAATTTATATATATAAATATATATTATATATATAATTTATATATATTTATGTATATAATTTATATATATTTATATATAATGTATATATTTATATATACATTATATATATAAATTATATATATTTATGTATAATTTATATATATAATTTATATATTTATATATAATTTGATATGTATATATTTTATATATATTATATATAATTTAATACAGTGCTATATTAAGTATAGATTTTGGGCAACTTACTTAAGAGAATTATACTATACTTAAACAGACTATAAATATACTGTATTGTTTTACATATATAAACATATATAAAACATATATATAAACAGACTATAAATATACTATATTGTTTTATACTATGTATAAATTTAGTATATTGATTACTATATTTCTCAATTTCCTTATTGGTAAATTGGGAACAATAATAATAGTTACCTCATAGATTGTTAGGAGGCTTAAATGAGATAATGAAATGCTAAGTACAATGCCTGACACAGTACTTAATAAAAAATGTGATTATCATTATGCAGTGTGTGTTTTCTTGGTTATGATCTTACAATAAGCCGTTGAAAATTTTTATGTAAAATAAATTACCTCCTCAATTTTTGTCCCCTTGACAGTTGTTTCAGATATGTTTCTACGTTGTATGTATGCTTAAAGGTTTGTTTAGTAGGGTCATTTAAGCAGTGGGAATCAGAGAATGTCAGAGGTGAGCATGACTGAAGGGTTTATTTGTTTCTTTCGTAAATGCAAAAACTGAATACAGAGTGATGAAATCACTGGCCAGGAGTCATAAAGATTGCTGTGTTCTTATCCTTTCCTTAACTACATTTTTTTTTTTTTTGAGACAGAGTCTCGCTCTGTCGCCCAGGCTGGAGTGCGGTGGCGCGATCTCAGCTCGCTGCAAGCTACGCCTCCTTGGTTGACGCCATTCTCCTGCTTCAGCCTCCTGAGTAGCTGGGACCACAGGCGCCCGCCACCACACCCAGCTAATTTTTTTGTGTTTTTAGTAGAGACGGGGTTTCACCGTGTTAGCCAGGATGGTCTCGATCTCCTGACCTCGTGATCCGCCCGCCTGGGCCTCCCAGAGTGCTGGGATTACAGATATGAGCTACCACACCTGGCCTTTCTTAACTAAATTTTTAAAGCATGCACTCCCTTGTAACTTGACCTATATGGGTATAAATATATTCTGTGTCCTTGGGGCTAATTCATCCTGTCCTTCCCAGCCAAACAGATGTACTGTGCAGGCTGTCAGAACCCTCTCCGGTTATATGTAATCCTGCTCACTGTGGTTATTTAATCCTGTTGACTGCTTCCTTGTAGACCAAGAGGATGCTGGTGGAAAAGATGGGCCGAGAAGCTGTGGAGCTAGGGCATGGGGAGGTGAACATCACAGGGGTGGAAGAGAACACCCTGATTGCCAGCCTTTGTGATCTCCTGGAAAGGATCTGGAGTCATGGCCTACAAGTGAAACAGGTAATGGATGTCTTGCCTCTCACTGCTGAGCAAATTGTCTTCCTGTTTTCAGTTACTAGCTTTCCCACACTCTTTTTGTCCAGCTGACTGGCTTTGAAGAATGGTGCACAGTGCTCTGGAGTGAGATTTGAAATAAACAAATAAATAAATGTGATCCAAACTATTTTCCTTAAAGATAAGCTTTGTAAATCTGTGTGTTTGTCAGACTTTTAAAAAGAGGCATCTTTCTTCCTGGGGGTAAAGCTGAAGGCCAACCTGATAGGTCCTGTTTGGCAGCTGGCCCTAGTGTAGAGATAGACCAGAAAGAGAGAAGTTGCAGCTCAGGAAGTACCAATCATACACTAAAGGTTCTTCACTAATCATATATTCACAGTGGAAAAAAAGTCTGTCATTAACATTTCTTTTGTATGCAGATGGTTTAACTAAACATTTGAGAGAAGGCCTCAGGAAGTTGAGTAAGTTTGATTTTTCCACTTAATACCCAGAGAATTTCCTTATTTCAAAATACTCTGTTTTCAATTGGTAGTCAAGATAGATACCTTTTATTTTTATGTATTTTTAAATTTGAAAATAACTTGAAATTTTTTGAAAAGAAGTTTTATCATGCAAAAATTAGAAAATACATATTAGTATCCATTAGTATTTCTCAAGGGCCTACTATGTCAGGTACTGTTGTGGGCACTAGAAATACCTCCGTGAACAAAACAGACCAAGATCTCTTGCCTTCCTGTGTCATTCTAATGGGTATAGCAACAATCTTCCACACATGTTCTTCAGAGCATTCTTCTGTGTACATATGCCCATGCGTATATAGCTATATATTTAAAAACCCAGTGGAACCACAGTGAGATACTATTTCACATCCACTGGAGTAGTTAAAATAAGTAACAAGTGTTAAGGATGTGGAGAAATGGGAACTTTCATACATTGCTGATGGGAATGTAAAATGGTGTAGCCACTTTGGAAAAACAGTCTGGCAGTTCCTCAAAATGTTAAACAGTTCTTATATGACCTGGCAAGCCCACTTCTAGATACATACTCAAGATAAGTGAAAACATATGTCTACACAAAAACTTGTATACAGATGTTCATAGCAGGCCAGGCGCAGTGGCTCACACCTGTAATCCCAGCACTTTGGGAGGCCAAGACAGGTGGATCACTTGAGGTCAGGAGTTTGAGACCAGCCCTGATCAACATGGTGAAACCCCATCTCTACCAAAAATACAAAATTAGCCAGGTGGTGGTGCATGCCTGTAATCCCAGTTACTTGGGAGGCTGAGGCAGGAGAATCACTTGAACCCAGGAGGCAGAGGTTGCAGTGAGCCAAGATTGCACCATTGCACTCCAGCCTAGGCAACAAGAGTGAAACTCCGTCTCAAAAAAAAAAAAAAAAAAAAGTTCATAGCAGCATTAGTCATAATAGTGTCATCATATGAGGCTATTATGACCCAAATATTTATCAGCTGATGAGTGGGTGACCTAAATTTGGTATATCCATATATTGGAATATTATTGGGCAATAAAGGGAATAAAGTACCTACATGTGGTACAATATGGATGAGCTCTGAAAACATACTAAGTGAAAGAAGCCAGACACAAAAGGCCACAGTTTGTATGATCTCATTTATACAAAATGTCTAAAATAGGCAAATCCGTAGACAGAAAGTAGACTAAGGATTGCCAGAGGCTAGAGGAAGGGAGCAATGGGAAGTGACTACTAATGCATATGGAGTATCTTTTGGGGGTGATGAAAATGTTCTAGAATTAGATAGTGGTGATGATTGCACAACTCTATACTAAAAACCAGATTTTTTTGTTCAGAAAATTGCATACTTTAAAAGTGTGAATTTTATGTTAATATGAATTATATCGCAATGAAGTGGTTTTTTAAAAAATCCAAATGAGTTAATACTGTATGTAATGCTTTGCAGCTTGCTTTGTTCTTATCTCATATCTTTTCTATGTCCTTAACTAATTTTTAGATGATAGTATAGTAAGTGTTTAAGAGCTTGACTATAAAACAGACAGATCTGGGTTTGAAGTATGATTTCCACTTAATAACTTTATGAAACTGAGCAAGTTACCTAGCTTCTCTAAGCCTGTTTCCTTATATGTATGATTGAATTTTATTTTATTTTATATTAATTTAATTTAATTTTTAAGACAGAGTCTTGCTTTGTTGCCCAGGCTGGAGTGCACTAGCATGATCACTGCTCACTGCATCCTTGACCTCCTGGGCTCAACTGAGCCTCCCACCTCAGCTTGGAGACTCTTGGAGACTGAGACTACAGGCGTGTGGCACCATGCCCAGCTAATTTTTTTTTTGGTAGAGATGAGGTCTCCCTATGTTGTCCTGGCTGGTCTCGAACTCCTGGGCTCAAGTGATCCTCCTGCCTCAGCCCCCCTAACTGCTGGGATCACAGGCATAAGCCACTGTTCCCTGCCTGATGGAATTTTAAAAGTACCCACATCCATTGGGTCCTTGTGTGGATTCGATAATTAATGTAAAGCACTAAGATCAGAGCCTGGTTTCTGGCTCTCTGAATGTTTGTGGTTATTGTAAAATCTCAATTTTAATGACTACATCTGTTGTATAGATGTGTCATACTTTAATCAATCTCTTATTATTAGTCATTTAGGCTAATTCTGGTTTTTTGGTATTGTAAATAACACTGCATTTATAGAGTTTTTTAAATGTTAAAAATTGTGTATTGCATCCCTAAAATTTTGAGACTGGTGTAGTAGCAACACTATGAACTGTGAGAAAGACCTGGGTTTGAATCCTGGCTCCACTGGGATGACTTTAAATAAGCAACTTGCACTTTCTGAAATCCAAATCCATGAAAGATAGATAGTTAATAAAAACCTATCTTTCAGAATATTAATTGTTCTACCATAAAGACATATGCATATGTATGTTCGTTGTAGCACTATTCACAATGGCAAAGTTATGATTAACCTAAATGGCCATCAACGGTAGACCAGATAAAGAAAAGGTGATACATACACACCATGCAACACTACACAGCCATAAAAAAGAACTAGATCATGGCCTTTGCAGCAACATGGATGCAGCTGGAGACCATAGTCCTAAGTGAACTCATATAGGAACAGAAAACCAAATACTGCTTGTTCTAACTTATAAGTGGGAGTTAAACATTGAGTACACATGGACACAAAGAAGGGAACAACAGGCACAAAGGCCTACTTGAGAGTGGAGAGTGGGAGGAGGGAGAGGATTGAAAAACTAACTGTGGGGTACGAGGCTTATTACATGAATAATGAAGTAATCTGTACACCAGACCCCTGTGATATGCAGTTTACCTATATAACAAACTTGCATGTGTGCCCCTGAACCTAAAATAAAAGTTAAAAGAATTAAATAAATACCTTTCAGCTGTGATCATTAGCGGCAATGAAAGGAAATACCTGGTGTGTGATGAGTATCCAACATATGACAGCTATTATTATGCTGGGTTCTGTATGGAAGGGTTTGTTTCTTTTTCTCTGTAACAAGTGAGTAGAATACATATAATCCTTTTATCATTTTCCATAACATTTAGCAAGCCTGGCACTATAGTTGAGCTCTTTTAGCTTTGAGGTAAAACATATATGCCAAAAACTTTTAAATATTTACTGCAAAAATTTCTAGGTAGTTAGTGAAGCTTCTTCCTGCATTTTGAAAAATAGTACCGTATCATTATATGTTCTAAGTCTGTGTTCTATTGTATTCTGCAGTAATTCTCTCCGTAGGAGGAATTTATTATTCTGCAGGAATTATCACAGTAAGAAGATCTTCCTTCCATCCTTCCTTCCTTCCTTCCTTCCGTCCCTCCGTCCCTCCTTCCCTCCTTCCACTTTCCCGCCCCTCCCCTTCCCTCTTTCCTTCGAGTCTCGCTCTGTCATGCAGCCTGGAGTGCAGTGGTATGATCTCAGCTCACTGAAACCTCCAGATCCTGAGTTCAAGTGATTCTCCCACCTCAGCCTGCCAAGTAGCTGGGACTACAACTCCGCACCACAATGCCTGGCTAATTTTTGTGTCTTTTTTTTTTTTTTTTTTTTTTGAGATGGAGTCTCGCTCTGTTGCCCAGGCTGGAGTGCAATGGCGCAATCTTGGCTCACTGCAACTTCCACCTCCCTGGTTCAAGCAGTTCCCCTGCCTCAGCCTCACGAGTAGCTGGGATTACAGGCTCAGGCCACCACGTCCGGCTAATTTTTTTGTATTTTTAGTAGAAGTGGGGTTTCACCATGTTGGCCAGACTGGAATTTCTTTTAGAGTTCATTTGAGCCCCCTCTTATTTTGGAGAGATAGGCTGCTTGTTTGGTGAGAAACTAGTGCAAAATAATGGGGGCTTTTTAGTTGAGGTTCCATTTTGTTCTGAGTCCTGGCTTTTGGAACTCTGGAAGTGAAGCAGTGACAATGTCACCAGAGGAGAGTGAAGATCTGTTCTTGCTGGCATGGCGTTAATGCCCTTAGGGATACATGTTCAGCTGGAGGTTGACCCTGATGATCTTTGTTGGGTTCCTAACACCATGTTCTCCCTAGGCCTCCGTTTTGCTGGCTTCTTTATCCTGCTGAGACATTCTTCAGTTATCTTCCAGTCCACCGGTCACACCCTGGTTACCTGCTGTCCTTTATCATACACCCAGATTGTGACTAAATTTGCTCTCAGAGGGTGATTTTATTATGCCCCTGTGGGGGTACCTTCCTAAGCAACCACCCATTATTATCTGCTTGGAAAGTAGAGAGAACCCAAACAGCATTTTTGCTGCTGGCCTCTTAAATTTTGTTACTAGCCTTGACTGCTTGGATGTAAGGCTGCCTGCAGCAAGTCTTCATAAGAACCTCTGTTATCCTCACCACTCTCTTTGGCTTTCAGTGACATCTTCCAAGGAGATGGGCTTCCACCTATAGTATGTTTTTCTATCAGATAGAGGTTTGGTTTTTCATACTGGTTTTGTAACTGCTGCCATTTAGGGTTGACACATGAAAAGGAGTTGTTACTTATCTTTCTTGCTTATGACATTCTTGTAGAATCTGATGCAGTTTATTACGTGTCCATGTCCATAAATGGATAGTCAGGCTGTATTGAACCTTGCAATACCAATCAGACCCTCTGCAAAAGAGGAAAAAGAGTAGGCCATGTCTCTTGAACTAGAAAGACCAAAGAGCAGCCCAGTTGCTGCTCTTCCACTCCTGCCCTTGCTCTTTCTCCTCACCTCTGTAATCATTGTGAGCCAGGGGCTTCCTTCTTCCGGTATAGTGGCCTGATTTTGCCTTTGTCCTTGGCTCTTTGGTGTTATTGCATGTCAGGCTCTCTGGTCACCAGCTGTACTTAATGTATGCCACATTCAGACAGTTCTATTAATTTCTCTTAGGCTGCTTTCCTAGTCTGGCTAGATGCTGGGGAGCCTACTTTCTAATGGTTGTGGTAGATGGAAGGATGAATGGATTTCTAGAAGTTGAATTACTAAGTCAAAGACCATAAATATTTTAAGCTCTTGTATTATCTGTTAGATACATTAGTAGACTTTTTTTTTTTTTTTTAAATGGAGTCTCACCCCGTTGCCAGGCTGGAGTGCAGTAGTGCCATCTTGACTCACTGCAATCTCTGCCTCCTGGGTTCAAGCAATTCTCCTGCCTCAGCCTCCTGAGTAGCTGGGATTACAGGCGCCTGTCACCATGCATGCCTAATTTTTGTATTTTAATAGAGATGGGGTTTCCTCCTGTTGGCCAGGCTGGTCTCTAACTCCTGACTTCAGGTGGTCCACCCACCTCAGCCTCCCAAAGTGCTGGGGTTACAGATGTGAGCCACTGCGCCCAGCCAACCTTCTTTTTTTTTTTAAGTTTTTTAAATTAAAATTTTTTTTTTCTTTTTGGCTCCCAACAGGAATCAGTAGACCTTCTTAGAAGCAGTGTATAGGATTTGTAAATCTCATTAATGTTGTTAGACATTTTTTTTCAAATATTTGTTATTTGGATGAATTAAACCTGGTATTTTCTAATTTTAGTTTTTATATATTTTAAAAATTGTCTTTGAAGTTGTTGGGTTTTAAGTTTATGAATTTTGTAGGAAATACAAACATACAGCCGGCTTATTTTGACAGCTTGCTGATCTATAGTGAGGGTTTCCTACCATTCATATGTTTGATTTTTTTTCCCCAGAGTAGATCAAGTTTGTGAATAGAAACAAAATAGACCCTCAGTATTCTCATGGGGTATATCTTAAGACCTTAGATCTTCACATTCATTCCATAGCACAAAATTTTCCTCAGAAAGTATAACTTAAAAAGTTAAATGATCTTTTCAGAAGCATCTCGTGTAGCATAGTTATTAAGAGCAATGGTTTTGACATTAGATAGACTTAAGCTTGAATCCCAACACTCTGCTTACTAATGGTGTGACCTCTTACAAGTTACTTAACCTTTCCGATCCTCAATTTCTTCTTCTTTACAGAAAATAGGGATCGAGATACCTACCTTGTTAGACTGTTGGAAGCATTAATTAAAATATTGTATTTTGAACATCTGACATAGTGCTTAGTTCATAGTAAGCCTCAAGACCTGGTAGCTTCTATCATTATTATAGAACCAAAGTCATTTATAAAATTATTGTAATCTTACTAAAACAAACATACCACCTTTATATTATTTTATTATCTACATGGGAACATTTACCATGAATCTGAAATAAAGTTATCACTTAACAAGGGTTATGATGTACTGAACGATGATTAGAAAGAGACAAAGTAGTTGCTGGGTGACCAGCTGGGCTCACTCATTACCCGGGTGAATTGCTCCCTCACATCAGGCTTGCAAATACTATTCAGGTTTGTGCCTTGGTAAAATGACAAATTGCTACATGTCTCAAATGGTTTAAAGTGCAGTTCTTACCTTTCCAAACACCAAGGTTCTATTATATTGACTGTAGTTTATTTCAGCCATGCAGTTAAGTACCAGCCTACCTTTCTGCACATTTCTTCAACTATACCTTCAGTAGTAAATCCTTGCTATAGTGATGACTTACTCTCCCTGGCCTGCACTAACAACTTACAAGGTAGCCAAAGATACCACAGTTTCCCCCACTTAACAGAGAAGGAAACTGACATTCAGAGAAGTTCACCAAACTGCTTTGCCTATTTCACCAAGTAGCAAAATCAGGACTAGAACAATGTTTAAAGGAATAACTTTAAATATTTTAGGAAATTCAGGAGCTAAGATGGAAGCTTATAGGCTGGATATCCACTCCTCTGTGCAAAAGCCATCAAGCTGACATAAAACCAACAGACCATTTAGAGGATGATTGGTCATTTGCTTCTTTTTTTTTTTTTTTTGAAGGGGAGCCTCACTCTGTCACCCAGGCTGGAGTGCAGTGGCATGCTCCTGGCTCACTGCAGCCTCCACCTCCCAGGTTCAACTGCCTCTACCTCCCAGGTTCAAGTGATCCTCTTGCCTCAGCCTCCCGAGTAGCTGGGACAGCAGGCGTGTGCCACCACTCCCAGCTAATGTTTGTATTTTTAGTAAGGGTTTTGCTATGTTGGCTAGGCTGGTCTCAAACTTCTAACCTCAAGTGATCCGCCCGCCTTGGCCTCCCAGTGTTGGGGTTGGGATTACAGGTGTGAGACACTGTGCCTGGCCTGCTTTTTTCTTTCTTTCTTCTTCTTCTGTTTTTTTTTTGTGACAGCGTCTCACCCTGTCGCCCAGGCTGGAGTGCAATGGCGCGATCTCAGCTCACTGCAACCTCTGCCTCCCGGGTTCAAGCGATTCTTCTGCCTCCTGAGTAGCTGGGATTATAGCCACGCGCCACCACATCCTGCTAATTTTTGTATTTTTAGTAGAGACTGGGTTTCACCATGTTGGGCAGGCTGGAATCGAACTCCCGACCTCAAGTGATCTGCCCGCCTTGGCTTCCCGAAGTGTTGGGATTACAGGTGTGAGCCACCGTGCCCAGCTGCTTTTTTCTTTCTTATCCACTGGTCCCTTCCCAGGCTCTCTTTCCCATCTCATTTCTATTCCCAGTAGGGGACCCTTTCCTTTTTCTGTTACCTTCCATTGTTTGTATTTCTTCTGGATTTTAGTAAATTGATATATTTGCATACACTGTGTCCTGGAGGTACATTGAAACAAGAAACAGTACATTTATTTTTTTAGCAAAAGCTTCTATCTATATGTTGAAAGCCTTGACCCCTGAAATCTAAACTGATAGGTGTTTCTCCCTTGCATTGGTTCCAGGGGAAATCAGCCTTATGGTCCCACCTGTTACATTATCAGGACAACCGGCAGAGAAAACTCACATCAGGAAGCCTCAGTACCTCAGGTAAGATAGTCTCTGCATTGGAGAGTCTGCCTTCTCTCCACTTTTCCATCACCCACTGGAGTGATCACTTTGAAGCAAACTATTCCAGGTCAAAGAAGCCTTTGCTCTGGAATGTTTTCTCTTTTAAATATGGAGCCACCAGACTCTCTGAACCACCGAGCATACCAAAACCATGGCATTTGCTTTCATTATGTATTTCTATACCCTTTTTATTGGCAAGATAGAAAATTTATATGGGCAAGGGGCCAGTCTCAGAATGAATATGGGTTTTACTGTGGTACTGGTGTCCTGGGTTTGGAGCAGGCTGTTTTTAGAGTCTTTTGTTTTATTTCTCTGACATGAGCATTATGATTATCTATCCCGTCAGTCAAGAGAATTGCTGGTCAGTGTCCTTCCTTGGACCTCCTCAAAGTCAAGTCCTGGTGTGAATGATCCCTTATACTTCCTTTTTGTTTCTAACCTAATAAAAATGTCAGAGTTTGTGGCAACTCCAGAGGTCATCTAGTCCAGGACCTTTATTTTACAAGAGGAGGAAACGAGTCTAGAGAGGAATTGAATTTACTTAAGATCACAAAGTGAGCTCATGGAAGAGGCCAGAGAAGAGCCAGTCATCTTATCTCCTGCTCTGATGTTTAGACCATCCTACAGTGTCCTTTCCAGGGTAATCTCCCTCCTTCTTTTACTTCTTGGGTGCATTTCCCCTTCACATCATCCTTTTTCTCCACTCTCTGCCAGAACATTTGTTTACCTTTCTTGGATGCTTTTATCTTAATGGTAAAGGCGAGTTAAACGGGGTAAAAAGATGGGCATGAACTCATTGCCCTTGAACTAGTTGACCTTAACTAGCACTGAACCTGGGGAGATAATTGGCTAAAAACTAGGGACAAGAGTTCTCCAGGTAGGCTTATGAGGAATTTTTTTTGGCCCGCTTTCTGGATGTGTAAAAGCAGGTTCTTATTAAGAATGCTATAGAAGTCATTGCTGAGAAATAAACTGTAGCCAAAAATTCTCAACAGCTTGATGATGAAAATACTAAGTTTTAAACATTAGGCCAGACATGAGGATATAAAGGCATTATATCTTCTCTTCTCCTAGAGGTCCTGTCATTCTGGAACAGAACCAGAACATTCTTGTTCTTTATACATTCTCTTGGGCTTTTGTAGGCTGCTGTGAAGCCAGAACAGGATGTGAGTAGTGGCTCCAAGTGGAAGCACTGCTTCTATGGATCATGATGAGAGCATGGTAGACTAGGAGCCACGAGATCTGTGTTCCAGTACTGACTTTGCTGCTTGGTGACGTAGGCAAAGCAGCTAACCTCTCTGAATGTCATTTTCCTTCTCTGTTAAGTGGGGGAAATTGTGATATCTTTTTTGCCTACCTTATAAATTGTTAGAGAATTAAATGAGATAGTATCCATAAAAATGTAAAATTTGATCTCTAGTAGGAATTTCATAAATATTTATGAAACGATCAATTAAAGTGTTACCATTGTAACCAACTGTTTCCCATAGCAATTCGTGATTTAAGATAAGGGAAGGGTAGTCAGCTATTTGGATATTCAGATCTCTTTGGACATGACCAACTTGTTTATTCTAGGAATACTTCTTGATTCAGAACGTAGGAAGTCTGATGCCAGCTCACTCATGCCTCCCCTGAGGATCTCCCTGATTCAGGATATGAGGTCAGTATGGGCTCACATGTAATAAGCCACTAAAATTCTGTTTTCAGTTGCTGCTTAGGTGTCCACTTTAAGTAACAAGGTCTCAGTGTCTGCTACAGCATCTCAGCTAACATGGAAGCCCTCCTAATCACAAAGCCTTGTGTTTCATAATACATTTGTAAAGCTATACAAACAGTTGGGTTTCCTGGCATTTCTGGAGGTGAGGGAGCATAGGAGAGTATCTCAGACCCTAAGAGCTCAGAGTTAGCCTGGCTTTTTAAGGGCTGTACTGTCTTTTTTCCTCCCAAAATATGGTGAGCCTATCTGATAAAGCTACATGGAAGCCCAGTATTTGGAGAATATAGAGATAGGCTCTCCCAGGGTGGGATAGGGCTGTCTCAGCAGGTCTCCTTTGGCTTTACAGGTAAGTTATTGGCAGTGAGTTCATCTCCCATCCCACCCTCCACTTCCTTTTTACATTCTTCCTCCAGGCACATCCAGAACATTGGGGAAATCAAGACTGATGTGGGAAAGGCCAGAGCATGGGTGCGACTGTCCATGGAAAAAAAGTTACTTTCCAGACACCTGAAGCAGCTCCTCTCAGACCATGAGCTCACCAAGTAAGGCTGCTCCACCAGGAGTAGAAGCAGTCTCCCAGGAATGGAGGGAAGAGATTGGAAACTTGTGTGGGGAGGGGGAGTATTCAGTGTGACATTGCTGCTGCATTCAGCTAACCTCTTTGCTTATGAAGGTTTTGCAGTATTTCCTCTTCTCCCTTTTTATCAGTAGAAGAATACTTCCGCTATATTGGTTCTCCCTGTCTTAACCTGCATGCCCAAAACTAGCTTTCTTAGAGAGGTAGTGAAAAGGATGAGGTCTTCCTCTCCTTCCTGTATTCAGGTGACATGTATACCTCTTGGACATAAGGCATTTCCTTTGTCTCTTTCCTGTTCTGGGGAGCAAAGGATTGGAGAATTAAAAGGAAACTTCTGAGATGTCCTTTTCTCTCTCTTGTTCAACACATCATACCCTTCACCCTCTCAGGATGTCTGTAGCCTTTTCTTGTCTGTACTTCTGCATGACCCTAGTCCCTGTCCACACTCTACCTGGTAAACTTCTTCAGGGCCCAGTTTTCTTTCCCAGAGTTTTCCTGGACTCCCCAGAAACGTGGTTCATCCCTCCTCCAGGCATGCATAACATTTGTTAGAATATTTGTTCATCCCCTTTTCACCACGATGTGTTGTATTATCATTGTCTATTTGCTTGCTACTTACTGAAGTTTGCTTTCATTGAAGGCATAAACCTGTCCCTTTTCCAAGGCTGAGCATGTTGCTTAGCATCCACTAGGGATTCAGCCAGCCCACATAAAAGGTGTGCATAGCTGCACAGACAGGAGGTGGACAGCCTATGAAGAGTATATCTTGATAGAATGTCCCTCAGTCTCTGGGATTTCCAGCTAGCCCCCAAGACTGTTTGTAGCTTGGAGATGGGATAAGGTGGAGGTAGAGTTGTATATTCATGGGGGCTGTATATTCATGAGACCCATTGAATTCTAAATTCCAAAGGAAGAAATGAGTTAGCTCCCATATAGGGAGCCTAAACTCTTTCTCCTTAACTTGTCTGCAGTGACTAATACCATGTAGTGCCCCCTTTACCTTGAAACTCACTTTATGTGGCTGCCATGACCTTAAACCATCTTGTTCTCTTTCTCCCCTTACTCTTTGCACAGTGTTGGCTTTCACCATCTTCAATTCTTTGCATGCACACACTTTCTTTGTTGCTTTCTCGCTTGCTCTCTTACTTGGTGATCTCACCCATTCTCATGACTTCTCTCACCTCTAAGCAGGAGTTGCCCACATCTGAAGTTCTAGCCCTGACATGTCTTTTGAACTCCACTCCTGCATTTATTTCCATTCTGATATTCTACCTTTAGCTCAGAGAGAACAAAAGCAAGCTTCACAGAGTCTTCACCATAACTACTTTACTCTCAGATTTTTTGTTAATGTCACCGCTGTGCTCTCTGAAAAGCTTACCCCCACTTCTTCTCCGTACCTACATTGAAAATTTGGAGTCGGTTTTGACTTCTTGCTTTGCTTTATCTCCCACATACAGATTTCAGGTTCTTCACCTCTGTCCCACCTGTCTCCTTACCATTTTTACTGCACAGACTTAGTTTAATCCTCACTTCCCTTTCACTTCTCATCTGCACTAAATTTAAATTTCCTGAAGTTGGTCATGGCTGTCTCTTTTTCTAGGGCAAATTGCAGAAACCCCTTACTTACTGGGCAGGTTGCAAACTCCTTAGTTTAAAATTTTAGGACCTTCCTTCATTTGAATAGCCTTTTTTTTTTCATTTGACACCTTTGGTACAATAGCCTAACTTAGTCTCATTGCTAACTGATCACTTCCCTGAACCCTCAACTCCAGCCAAACTGGCTTCCAAACCTGTCTGTACAACAGTTGTCTAAATTTCTGCTGCCCTTCAGGTCCCTCTTGTTCTAGAAGGCCTTCCAGGACCACTGAAGCATATGGCTCTTTGAATTCCCAGAAACAGCCTTTTGTTTGATTATTCATTGTGAGCAGTCCTATACCATGGCCTTTACCTGATTTATTCACTTAGATTGCATTTGAGGATAGGCGCTTTCCTCTCCAGCACCTGGACATAACAGGCCTGGGTTGATAAATTATCTGTTGAAAGTGCCTTATAAACCTGGCTAGGTAGAACCTCACAGTTCTGAATTCTATACCTCTCTGGCCATGGTGATTGCAGCTTGGGCAACCAGGACAGTTGTCTTCTTTTGTTCTTTGTGTTGAAGGCCTGCACATTTGGCTCTGGGTGTCTCCTCTATTTGGGGGAAGATATCATTGCTTTGAAGCTGCAGAAGGCCTGGAATGTCAGGCAAAGGAGTTGACCTCTGATGAATAGGCAGTGAAAATGAAGGGAGAAAGTTTGAAAAAAGGGGAAGGATATGATCTGCATGGCTCTTCCTTGCCTGTGACCTGGATCAGAGGCGGGAGCAGAAGCCTGCCCTTTATCGCCTCTGAATCTGTCCTGGGCTTACACCTCCCATTCAGAGCAGTGTTCTGACTTCTGGCTCTCAGATCTACTCTGGGTTCGAAACTAGGCCTGATGATGAATGGTGACCACAGACCTTCATCCACTGCCACTCACATACCATACACTAGCTGACAGCCTAGCTAGAAGCCTGAGAAGACCTGTGTCATCCTTGATGGAATTTCATTCCAGCCCTTAGTTTAGAAAAGGAGATTTCATGACTTCTGACACTTGACATTATAGTAACATCAGCATACCTTGGACACAGGCAGTATTTGATTTTTGTTGTTCCTGCTGTAGCTTAAACCGTTGTCCCTCTGTCCCTTAGTTAGAGTAGCTAGCTTTGTTCCTTTATAGGGTGAACCTAAGGAACTTGAGGCTTGACATCTTATGCTTCCCTTAGCTGTCTCCTTCCAGAACTGAAAATTCTAGTTTCTTTCCCTTCCTTTTGGTCGGAGACTGATGTGTTGCCTCCTCTCCAACAGAAAGTTATATAAGCGCTATGCCTTCCTGCGCTGTGATGACGAGAAGGAGCAGTTCCTCTATCACCTCCTGTCTTTCAATGCCGTCGATTACTTTTGCTTCACCAATGTCTTCACAACTATCCGTGAGTAGCCCTGTGCTCCCAGCTGGCCTTCTCAAGGCAGTCTTTATGAACCTGCCTGAGACTCACTCATTGTCCCCTTTTTAAAGAAAGAAGATTATCCCTTGTACTTTCTATTTGTCTTTTGCCTCTGTGGGGAGAGAGGTGCACTTGCCCTCCTTGGAGGTTGTGTTTTCTCTGAAGTTTCTCATTCTTGTTCTGAACTGGAGAGCTCAGTCTTTTTTGCCATTGTGTTGTCGGTGTTGTCCTAGGCACTGCTCTGGGAGCCTAAGCTGATGAAGGTGGAGTGGAGTCAGTTGAGCTGATGCAGTTTACCTCCCTCCCTGCATACCCACAAAGAATCTCCCTTTTATTTTCACCTGAGAGGCTCACTTGGCATCACAGAATGTTTCAGACCAGGCTGAAGGGAAAAAGAGCTCTTTCCTGAGGTAGCAGAAAGAACTCCAGATGCCAGTGGGAGATTTGAGTCTGGGCTCAGCTTTGGCTAACTCATTATGTGTCTGTGAGCAGAATCTATCCTGCTGTGAGTCCCAGTCTCTCTATTTACAGAATAGGGAAGAGGTTTCAATATGGTCTAATTCCCTTTGAGCCTCATCTTTCCCTGATGCCAGGATTCTCTACTGGGTGGAGGGTAGTCTCTGAGTTTGCCACATGTCTAGTTCTTTGGCCAGTTACTCAGCAGCATGGACTCTTGTTTCTATCTGATGCTGCGTCTTCCCTTTTAGAGACTAGGGCTATGGGCTTAATGGAAATAGCCCTGGACTGGAATTTAGAAGACCCGAGGCAAACTGTTTCTTTCTCTGTGCCTTGGAAAAAGGATTGCAATACTTCCTCTTCAAAGATTGTTATGATTGTTATTAGGGTTCATGAGATGATAGACTGAAGAGTGCTCTAAAAAGCAGTTCAGTACAATGTTAGGAGTTGGGGATATTGTTTAACGAACAGGTTCATTTAGCTCAGAGCCTGCAGATAGGCTTGGATCTTTGATGTTTGGGTGATAAGCCTGAGAGGAGTGAAATTGAGGAGGGGCCGTGGTGTAGTTGGCTAATATTCTACATCAGCCAGGGACTAGGTCCTGGGGCTCTGTTGTTCCAGGGCTCTGTTTGAGCTGAGATAGGAGCTACAGTTGTGCCAGCTTGCCTGGAGCAGGTCAGAGTCCCATCTGGTATGGGAAGGAGTCCTGATTCTCCTCAATACTTTTGTGGCTTCCCCTAAACAGTGATCCCGTACCACATTCTGATCGTACCAAGCAAGAAGCTGGGGGGCTCCATGTTCACTGCCAACCCATGGATCTGTATATCAGGAGAATTGGGTGAGACACAGATCCTGCAGATTCCCAGGAATGTGCTAGAGATGACCTTCGAGGTATGTGTTGTTTGGGGCCACAGCTCTGTGGGGATCTGAGTTTGCAACAGCTGCTTTGGGGAGTTTTCTGCAGGGTTTTTCAGAGGGCTTGCTATGTACAGTGTAATGCATCAGCATAGCTGACCTTCCTGAGATGATCTGAGGCTGGAGCCAAAGACTGACCCTGAGGAGGGGGACCCCACCCTGTCTAAACAATGTCTGTTTAGAAGGCACTTACTTGTCTGGACTTGCACATCTCTCCATGCATAGTGTGTTGAGAAGTCCCCAAGAGTTCTTTCAGCTACTCAGCCCACCTGTTCCCAGAGACCTCAGAACCCACTTCCAGAACCTCTTGCTCCCAGACCCTATTCTTCTAGGTAGAGTGTTTTCTTTCTCAGCCTTGGGCGCCCCCATGAGATAGTGCTGTACCGCAGTTCTGGCGGTATGTAGAGCCATGACCTCTAAGCCTGCAGATGCTGAGGGGTCAGGTTGCAGGCAGCCAGTCAGATCTGTGCCTCCGAGAACTACTGTTCTTTTCTCTGATTTTCCTGACCTACCTCATCTTCTCTATTCTCTAATAGTGCCAGAACTTGGGGAAGCTTACTACTGTCCAGATTGGCCATGATAACTCTGGGCTGTATGCCAAATGGCTGGTGGAATATGTGATGGTCAGGAATGAGATCACAGGACATACCTACAAGTAAGTGTTCCCTCAGGCTATAAGGTAGAAGGGCAAGGTGTGTCTATAGGAGATCTTTGATGCTTGGGTATGTGGAGTTCCCAAGGAGACCCTTTAGGTTGTGATAACCTGAGGCAACTTCCTGTTTGGCTCTGCCTCATACACTTGAAAGTAAGTAGAAGGAGGGTTTCTTCTGTGTTTTTTTGAGACGGAGTCTTGCTCTGTCACCTAGGCTGGAGTGCAGTGGCGTGATCTTGGCTCACTGCAGCCTCTGCCTCCTGGGCTGAGGCG
Source organism: Pongo abelii (assembly GCF_028885655.2). NCBI lineage: Eukaryota > Metazoa > Chordata > Mammalia > Primates > Hominidae > Pongo > Pongo abelii. The sequence goes on from NC_071994.2 coordinate 68,164,043, forward strand.
ATTCTCCTGCCTCAGCTCCCCGAGTAGCTGGGATTATAGGCATGCGCCACCATGCCCAGCTAATTTTGTGTTTTTAGTAGAGACAGGTTTTGCCATGTTGACCAGGCTGGTCTTGAACTCCTGACCTCAGGTGATCCGGCCACCTCGGCCTCCCAAAGTGCTGGGATTACAGGCATGAGCCATCAGGCCCAGCCAGAAGGAGGGTTTCTAGGTGAAGATGTGTGGAATTGCTGTGCCCAGATCCCAGGCCACCTATGCCACTCAGGGGGTTTCTCTGATGATACATGGTGGAACCAGGAGAGCGTTGAAGGAGTCTCTATCCTGGTTTCAGAGCCTATCTCCAGGGATTGGCTTTGTTGATGGCTCTGGCTGTGAGCAGCAGGGAGGGGCTGGCTCTCTGACAGTCCATTGTCTGACCTTCAGGTTCCCGTGTGGCCGGTGGTTAGGGAAGGGCATGGATGATGGAAGCCTGGAACGGATCCTAGTTGGGGAGCTGCTCACATCCCAGCCTGAGGTGGATGAGAGGCCATGCCGGACCCCGCCACTGCAGCAGTCCCCCAGTGTCATCCGGAGGCTTGTTACCATCTCACCCAACAACAAGCCCAGTAAGTGGGAGGAGGAGGGGTTGGGCCCTCATGCCATACAGTCTAGGGAATGGGTGGATCTCTGTGAGCCCTGATAATGGCAGCCTGGATCCCAGCCTGTGCAGCTGCCTCAGGAAGCACTTCTGCTAACAAAGCCACCACACGCATATGGCACCCTCCTCTTATGAATCATTGAGAGCATTTGGCTTTCTCCTTAGAGGGCTGGCAGGAGAGGAGAGAACTCATGCTGCCAAACCTGGGCGCTGTATATATTCATGCATGATCCATTAAAGGAGAGGGGTCTACTTTCTGGCCTTCCCCTTCCTGATTCCTGGGCTTCACAGCCAAGGCATAGCTCTCTTTTGGTTGCCCGCAATTCCAAGGTAAAATGGAAAATAAACTTTACCAGCATTTCTTAGAGATAGAACTCTAAGGTGTTAGCTTTTGTGTTTTTCCCCCAAGATTTGCGGAAGAGCTAAATCAGCAAAGCTGGGTGGGCAAGAGCCTCTGCTTCCTAGGGTCCAGCTGCCCTGCCTCTCCTATGGGCCCTCCCCATGTCCTCAGTCTCCTGCTCAGGCAGCTAAGCACTGTTAGCCTCAGAGATTGGTTAGGGATGTCTGCTTGATTTTTATTAGAGCTGAACACTGGGCAGATCCAGGAGTCCATCGGGGAGGCAGTCAATGGCATTGTGAAGCACTTCCATAAGCCTGAGAAAGAGGTGAGCCTTCCTGCCCTCCAGTCCAGGGACTTACATTGAATAAGAGAGAATAATTTTGTTTTTCCAATTATCTTGTTATGCTCTTCCAGGCCCATGTGCTGTGGACACCCTAGAGTCTTGTAGAGTGTGTGCCTCAGCTAGTTGGAGATGGAGCAGACTCCTTCCTCTGGGGGCCTTTGCCTCAGGTTACCCTGTTTTCCCTCCATACTAATGACCCAATAGAGTCCCTGGGCCCCTAGTGAACAGTGCCTATTCCTGTCCTCTTCTAGATTTGCCTGGGTCTCCTTGAATAGTGGCCACACTGGCTTTGTCCTCCAGTGGAGAATCTCCTTGTGTGTGACCCAGATCCATCATCTCTTCTTTCATCCATTTATTCAACAGCTCTTCACTGGGAGCTGCTCTGAGCCAGGCACTGTGCCAGGTGTTAGGGAAACAGACAAAGTCCTGGCCTGTCTTTCGCAGCCCTTCCAACTCTGGGCTGTGGGTTTAGGGATGCAGTGGTGGGAGGGCAGCACGGCTGAGACAAGCCTGGCACCCTCCCCTGTTTCCTTACGTAGCGAGGCAGTCTGACGCTGTTGCTCTGTGGAGAGTGTGGCCTTGTCTCGGCCCTGGAGCAGGCTTTCCAGCATGGATTTAAATCGCCCCGGCTCTTCAAAAATGTCTTCATTTGGGATTTCCTGGGTGAGTTGAGCTGGAGTATGAGGGTGGGAGAAGCATGTAGAGATATAAGGGGACTCACCAATATAGCATGGGTGCTGACCACTCTGAGAGGCAGAACCCAAATTAGATGACTCTCAGATCTCATTTGTTTGCTCTGGTTTTTCTTGAAGGGAATGACAAGAGCTCTCCTCCCCTCCTTGGTAAATGCTTACCTCTTGAGAATTGGACAGAAAAGATTCTTCTAGACATGTGTTATTTAGTATGGACTTAGTCCTGAGTCCTCACAGTTTCTCCTTATAGATCCCAAAGCCCAAGTTGAGCGTATTGGAGCCCCAAGCCCTATGTTACACCCATATGGAGAATTTTCATGCAAGAAACCATCCTCAGAATTTTTTGTGTCTTTAGACTAGGGAAAAGGAACATCTTTATATCAAGGGCCACATAAATAAATTTAAAAAACAAGAAGGATAGGGAAGCTAAGGATCATTTTGAAACATGACCAGTGACATCAGAACACTTGTGCTATTCTCATTAAGTTACCTGCGTGGACTTGGAGAGGCCCATGGCAAGTGGCCTGTAGGACCATCAGGTGTTGAGAGCCTTTTCACTGGCAAGCTTTTCTACTCTTCACAGAAAAAGCACAAACCTATTATGAGACATTGGAGCAGAATGAAGTAGTCCCTGAGGAAAACTGGCATACAAGAGCCCGGAACTTCTGCCGATTTGTCACTGCAATCAACAATACTCCCCGGAACATCGGCAAGGATGGCAAGTTTCAGATGCTGGTGTGCTTGGGAGCCAGGTACTGCAGACCCAGGGCCCAGAGTGCACAGCCTTGGTGGTGGTGTTGGAGGCCTGGTGTAGTGCAGGGGTGAAGAATGGCTCATCAGGTGCCCTTAGGGAGATGAGGCCTTAGAAGGTTTCCTAGAAGCCCTGAATTTCCTTTGTGTATCGTGTATGGTCACACACTGCATAAAATGTGCTGCATAACAACATTTGTCAGTGATGGACTGTTTATGGGATGATGGTCCTATAAGATTATAATATTCTGTTTTTACTGTACCTTTTATAGTTTGAGATATGTTTAGATACCCAAATACTTAACCATTGTGTTTTAGTTGCCTACAGTATTCAGCACAGTATTCCTTCATTTTTATTCTTCAGGCTGCTTTGGCAGGAAGCTCCAGAAGAAGTGTAGAAGAGCAGGCCTGGGGGCTGGTGACAGGGCTGTACCAATTTGTAGCTTAGGAGCAACAGGCTAGACGTATAGTAGGCTCTACCATCTAGGTTTGTATGAGAACCCTATAAAGTTCACACGGTGACGAAACTAATGACACATTTCTCAGACTGTATCCCTGTCATTAAGCAACACGTGACTTATGTGTGTGGTGATCTGTCGGGGTAGGGATGAGAGCGTGTATGTAACTCGGGGCGGAGGGGCCCCATTTTGAAAGGAAAGATCAAAATCACACCACTCGGAAGTTTGAAGCAGAGTATATCTAGTTATTCCTTCATTAGACATTTAAATAGCCTTATGGAAGTTGGTAGGAAGAGAGCTGAATAAAACGTGGCCCCTTACCATTTATTTATTTATTTATTTATTTATTTATTATTTATTTATTTTGAGATGGAGTTTCGCTCTTGTTGCCCAGGCTGGAGTGCAATGGTGCGATCTCGGCTCACCACAACCTCCGCCTCCCGGGTTCAAGTGAGTCTCCTGCCTCAGCCTCCCGAGTAGCTGGGATTACAGGCATGCGCCATCACGCCTGGCTAATTTTGTATTGTTAGTAGAGACGGGGTTTCTCCATGTTGGTCAGGCTGGTCTTGAACTCCTGACCTCAGGTGATCTGCCTGCCTTGGCCTCCCAAAGTGCTGAAATTACAGGCATGAGCCACCATGCCCGGCCACCATTTAGAAGCTTACTTGTCCTAATTAAATACAGAGCATGGAAGAAGGTTTTGAGGGTCCAAAAATGAAGTGTACATTCATACAATATGCTGAAAAGGTAGAGGAAAAAGATCAGAGAAGACTTCAGGGAGGAGTTGGTATTTAAGTGAGCCTTTAATGGAAGGAAATAACAGAACGTGGCAAGGGCAGTAATAGGAAACATAGTTGAAAGGAGGATAGGGCCCCTGAGCTGGGACAGAGAAAGATTCTTTTCATATTAGTACAAAGTTGTTTCATCAGGGGACTGAAGTAATATTAATCTGATATGATGGGCGGTATGCATTAGAGTGGACAAGATTGTTAGGGGCTATTCCTGTAGGTCAGGTGAGAGAGCATGAAGCTCAAATAAACTTAAGGCGGTTTATTCAGGCTGCATAAAGGGAGAGAACTGGCATAGTGGTTAAAAACAGACTCCAGAACCGCATTCACTAGGTTCAGATCTCAAGTTATCCATACTAGCCATGTGATCTTGGACAAGCTACTTAACTTCCATCTACCCCACTTTCTTCATCTATAAAGTGGAGATAATAATAGTACCTACCTCATATCATAGGGTTATCATGAAGATTAAATCTCTTATGTCAGTGCCAGCACATGTTGAGTGCTGTGTGAGGTTAGTGCTTATTATTATTCCTGGTGGTGGTAGCTGTGGGAGGAGAGAAGCTCTGGGAGACACCAGTGGTGGGGCTGTCTAGGAAGGGTGAGGGAGGCAGGGGAGGAGGAGGCCTGGGGGCTCGTGACAGGGCTGATTTGGGTCAGGTTTGTTTGGTGTCCTGGAGCTGAAAGACCTCTTTGCCAGTCCCTGTTTGGGAAAGGGGGGTGTGGGGAGCTGTCAGCTTCTCCAGCTTCAGACTTAGTTCATGATTTCCTCCTTGGCCTTGCACTAACTGTCTCTCTTCCTTTTCCTTTGCCCCTCTGACCGGCCTGGACTGCTCCCGCTCTGCCAGAGATCACCTCCTACACCACTGGATTGCCCTGCTGGCTGACTGCCCCATCACTGCACACATGTATGAGGATGTGGCACTGATCAAAGACCATACACTTGTCAATTCCTTGATTCGTGTGCTGCAGACATTGCAGGAGTTCAACATCACGCTGGAGACATCCCTTGTCAAGGGCATCGACATCTGACCTCCCAGCACCAGCCAGCAGCAGGACTGAGACTCACCCTGCAGCTCTGATCTTTCTTCCCAAAGGGACTTAAGCGATTGTGCAGGAGTAGGAGACAAAATGTACACTCACTGTAAAAAGAAAACTAGAGGATTTTTGGAATAAATAATCTATTTTAGAGTTTATTTGCTGATTTGCTTTTTACACACTTTCATGTGAAAGAGTGATAGGGAGAGGGAGCGAGGCTGGTGCCGCTTATTTTGAAGCTGGTGCCCTCCCTCGCCGTGGCCACATGCTGGAAGCCTGAGGCCTCCCTGGACTGAGCCTGTGGCACTGCGTGCGGGACAGTTATGTTTCCTTGCCCCGTCGCATTAATGAGGCCCTTCCACATCATTTTTAAACTAATGTTTTCTATATTAACATTATTATGGATATTTGGCTTTCATAGGCCACACACAGGTGTGCTGCGCGGGAAGCCCCATACTCCAATCAAAGGAATTTTTAGTAGTGCCTCTAAGCAAGCACTGATGAGTCAGTCCCACATATTTTCTTTTTTGTCAGTATTATTCGGGAAGGAGACATGCCAGGATGTGTCATCGTGCCAAATACCACATTTCCTGTTGGCACAGTTTCACAGAAGTAAACATAAGCATGTTTTAACAGGTTTTTCTTTTCTTTTTTCTTTTTTAAAATGTTTTATTTATTTAACCCGCCATTGTGTGTTTTTAAGTATTTTTTTAAGGAAAGGAAAAGCTTGTCACAATCTAACTAGCTATGTTATTATTATTAAATTTATGTTTTGCAACTTAGAAACCAGCTACAGTATGGCCCACTTAATAAAACACCTGAAACAAAACTGCATGGATCACTGATTTTTATGGAGGTTTGTGAGCAGTGGGTGGCTGCGGGTGCAGTTGGGTCCATCTGTGAGGATGGTCTTGTGGCATCACCTCTCTCTACCTGCAGGCTCGGGGTTGTGGCCTGCCCAGGATGCCCCTGAGGGCCTGGGGTCTCCTGGGTCCTTCTGCTCGCAGTGCTAGGAGCTTTCCTAGCTGTTATGTGGCTGATTCACAGGGATACAGACGCGGTTCTTTCCCCACTCCACAGAGGAGACTGAGACACAGGAGGGAAAAGACCTGGCCAGGGGTGCAGAGGTTGTCACTTGACTGAGACAGGATGGGCCCTTTCTTGAGAGGGTAAGGGAGACCAGGTGTGGGAAGCTGGGGGTCGGGGGAAGCTCTTGAAAGAAAGGTTTGCTTTCCTGGGGATGGCAGGTGGGAGACCTTTATGAGAGGTCCGGCTTCCTTCATTTTTATTCTTTAGGCTGCTTTGGCAGGAAGCTCCAGAAGAAGTGTAGTGTGATCAAATCAGGCACCTCAGACCAATCAGTGCCCTCTTTTATGCTTCCCTGGTTTGCATGCACTTTCCCTTTGCCTGGAATGCCTCCTCTTCACCCACTTTGTGTTTGTTGTTCAGGGTTTACTTTAGCAGTCACCTGCTGTGAAGTGTTCCCCAATCTCCCTAAGCAGTTAATCATTCCATCCTTGTGCTCCTTCATTTTCTTAGATGCTGGCATCTCCTCTCTGGATTGTCATTGCCTGCTTTCGCGTCAGGCTCAGCCCCTGCACCGTGAGCTCCCAGAGGGAAGAGGGGGATCTTTTGTCTGTCTCCATCCCCTGGGCCTGGCAGGTGGTAAATGCTTCTGAAGAGATGAGGAAAGGGCCTAGAGAGCTGCAGCGCAGCGTCCTGCCTGCAGAGGGGGTGAGAGGCCGCACTGCAGCCGTCTGCCTGGAGCCCACGGACAGAGCTTTAGTTCTTTCGGAGAAGGCGGAGGAAAGGGGAAGGAAGGTAGGCAGTACCTCTGGAGCAGGAAGTGGGATTCTTGGCTGGGCAGGAAGGGCAGCATGGAACTCAGCTGTATGTGTTTATATTGGGCCTAGGCCTGAGCTTACCTTAAGCCAGGTGCTGGGACCAACTATTTCCTTGCTCTTTCTAACAGCTGATCCTACTCGCTTTCTACTGTGTTTAGTTTTGTAATCTTCTGCAAATCCGTTTTGGAATGATGTGTGATATAAGAGAACAGACCTGTTTAGTAGCTCAAGATTTCAAGGACACTTGAGTCAACTGCATTCTTCTGTGTAGGGCCCAGCCAGGCCTCTCCAGTGGCCCTGGGTAAATCAGGTGTGTTTGGTTCACTCAGCAAGCAGCCCTGCCTGCCTCAGCTTCTGCACGTGCTCTGCTTCAGAGCTTCCCAGACTCTGAGATTTCAGGGACTGATAAATAAACAAGCAAGCAAAGGAACTCTGTGAATTACTATAAAGCAAGCACCCTTGTAATCACCACGCAGGTCAAGAATAGAACTTTGCCAGCCCCCCAGGGTCCTCCATGTTCCCCCTTCCCCATCACAGTCCCAGCACCTCCCTTCTTCCATCTTGACTTTTATAAGTAATAATTTCGTTGAGTTTCTTTATTGTTTTGTCACCCAAATGTGCATCCCTACATGCTATAGTCTTACTGTCCTTTTAAAAAAACTTGATACATCTTTTAAGTCTCTTTTAATCTAAAGGGTCCCCTCCACCCCTTTCCTTTTCTTACAAATTGTTGAAGATTTTAAGCCATTTGATCTGTAGTTTTTCACAGCCTGGGTTTTTGCTAATTTCATGCCTGTGGTGCAGTTCAGTATACTCCCTTATCCTCAGCATTTCCTGCAGATCAGCAGCTAGATCTAGACAATTTGCCTCAGGTTGATCCCTTTGATAAGACTCTAGGTAGTGGCGTGCTCATTTAGCAAGAAGCACATAACATCTGTTTTTCACTTTTGTTATGTTAGCAGCCACTGATGCTCAATGCCTACATCCAGCAAGTAATTCACTGGGGATTGCAGCATGGGGATATTCTAATCTATCATTTTCTCTTCATTTATTAGATGGAATAATTTTATAAGGACACATTGTCTCTCATCTACTGTTTGATTTCCCAGTAGAGTTTGTGTGGGAAAGGCAGATAAGTGCTTAATTCTTTCCTTTTATTTACCCAACTTTTAAGATATGAACTGGTTCTTTGTTATCCTCAGAAGGTGACTGTTTTTTAAACAAGGGATTATGAACTCATGAGTTTAAATGTATTTGATAGGCTTCATCTCATTGCAATTATTATCTTTATTGTCCTGCCTTTGGCCTTTGGGAGCCTCTTTAAGTTGGTTCCTGAGTTGTTTTGACACAACTCTAGTTGTCTTTGATATCTGGTTTGTTTTCTGGTATTGCAAGATGTTCTAGGCTCACTTTATTCATTTTCTGTCCTAGACTTGGAATCAGTCATTTCTCCAAAAAGCCCTGGTTTCCTTAAGTGGGAAATGGTATTGCAAGACCATAATTGGACACTAGAAATTCTCACTGTTACTGGTAGATCATTGGTTCTAGGCCTATTCAGTAGACAGAGCTTTGATTATATTTAAATATAACATTTTTATACATTTAATATAGACATCTAGAAATAAAGATATATAGTAAATATGTATTTTTAAAGAAAGTGAAGGTCTTGGAATATGTATTTTTAAAGATAGTGAAGGTCTTGGAATTATATATGTTAAATGCATATATAAATATGTATGTGTACATGAGTGTGTATACACACATGCATCTATGGTACCCCATGATTTTACAGTGTTACTTCTGATTCCAATTCAGGATTATAGGGTGCCTTAGTCCGTTTAATGCGGCTACAAAGGAATACCTGAGGCTGGGTAATTCATAAAGAAAAGAGGCTTAGTCGGCTCATGGTTCTGCAGGCTTTACAGGAAGCATGATGCCGGTACCTGCATCTAGTGAGGGCCTTAAGCTGCTTCCACACATGGTGGAAGAGGAAGGGTGTGCAGAATCACATAGCAAGAGAGGGGTGAGAGAGACGAAGGAGGCTGGGCTCAGTGGCTCACACCTGTATTCTCAGCACTTTGGGAGGACGAGGTGGGTGGATCACTTGAGGTCAGGACTTCAAGACCAGCCTGGCCAACGTGGTGAAACCCCGTCTCTACTAAAAATACAAAAATTAGCTGGGTGTGGTGGCGGGCGCCTGTAATTCCAGCTACTCGGGAGGCTGAGGCAGGAGAATCACTTGAACCCAGGAGGTGGAGGCTTCAGTGAGTCGAGATTGTGCCATTGTACTCCAGTCTGGGTGAAAAGGGCAAAACTCTGTCTCAAAAAAAAAAAAAAAAAAAAAAAAAGAGTGGAAGGAGATGCTAGACTCCTTCCAGCTCTCACAATAACTCATAGAGCAAGAATTCATTCATTACCATGAGTGTAAGAATGACACCAGGACACTCATGAGGGGTGTCCCTGCGTGTCCGCCCATGACCCAAACACCTCCTATTAGGCCCCACTTCCAACAACAGGGATTACATTTCACTACGAGATTTGGAGGGATCAAACCAAACTATAACATACTTTTACTTTTTTTTTTTTGTTTTTGGAAACAGCGTCTCACTCTGTTGGCCAGGCTGAAGCACAGTGGCACAATCATGGCTCACTGCAGCCTTGACTTCTCAGGCTCAAGTGATCCTGCCTCAGCCTCCTGAGTAGCTGGGACTACAGGTGTGCACCACCACACCCAACTAATTTTTAAATTTTTTTGTAGAGACAGGGTCTCGCTACATTGCCCAGGCTGGTCTTGAACTCCTGGGCTCAAGCAGTCCTCCTGCCTGGCTTCCCAAAGTGTTGGGATTACAGGCGTGAGCCACCATGCCTGGCTTAACTTCTTATATATTACATCTGTATCTCTTTTTTCCATAATGAGAACCCTAGGTTTGAAGGGCAGAGAAATTGGTAGAATAAGAAGATCCCCTAATTAACCATTTGCTTTATCCCACATTATAAACACAGCCATCTCAGAATAACAATACTAATGCTTCTACTACCAATTATGATCATGGAAAACAGTTAAACTTTTTTTTGGTATGTTATTCCCATCCTTCCCCCTCAAGCCTGGCCCACCCCTCTGCCCCACCCTTTTCTTTGAGACAGGGTCTCTGTCACCCAGGCTGGAGTGCAGTGGCACAATCTTGGCTCACTGCAGCCTCAACTTCCCAGGCTCAAGCGATGCTCCCACCTCAGCCTGAGTAGCTGAGACTACAGGTGCACACCACCATGCACAGCTAATTTTTGTATTTTTTGTAGAGACGGGGTTTTGCCATGTTGCCCAGGCTGGTCTTGAACTCTTGGGCTCAAGCAATCTGCCCGCCTCAGTCTCCCAAAGTGCTGGGACTACAGGCGTTAGCCACTGCACCCGGCCAAGCCCTTATTTTTTATTTTTATTTATTTATTTGTGGCTCGCTGCAACCTCCACCTCCCAGGTTCAAACAATTCTCCTGCCTCAGCCTCTTGAATAGCTGGGACTACAGGCGCGTGCCACTACTCCCGGCTAATTTTTTGTATTTTTAGCAGAGACAGGGTTTCACCATGTTAGCCAGGATAGTCTCAATCTCCTGACCTCGTGATCCACCTGCCTTGGCCTCCCAAAGTGTTGAGATTACAGGCGTGAGCCACTGCGCCCGGCCAGCCCCTATGTTTTAGTAGATGTACTCTATCTTTGAGAAATCATATATTATTTCTGTCAACTTGGGTTTTTTTGAGAAGCAGATGCCAAGACAAAGGAAGCACCTGTGAGGGCTAAAGAGCAAGGGAGCAAGAGTAGGCAGGGACAGGCTTTAGATCCAGAGGCCAGGCTGACCCCTGGGAGAGGACAGAGGGAGGAAGGACTGGGAAGGAAGTCTTAGACCACAGACCAGCACTGAGAAGAATCTCAGTCAAGTTGATGGGAAGTCCCTGAGCAAAAAGCTGCTCATAAGAGGAATCCACTTTGGGCAGGACTGGGCACACCAGTAATCCTTTTGTGCTCAGTTGTTGTCTAGGAGCAGAGCCTAGAGGAAGTGTGGCTTCTGCATTCACAGGGGAAGCAGCTGGGGGCTGCCATTAATTATGACTCCTCTGGGCACTTTGTCAGGTTTTCTTGAAGGAGATTTGAGTGATGCAGCTCCACAACCTGCACAGTCTGCCCCTTATACTGCACAGATCCTCTTTTCCACAATGCACCCATGTTTCTTTCCCTGGTTTCCCGAGGGGAAACCTAGAAGAGGGAGCTTTGGGGAACAAATTACAGTCCCCATTGATGAAGTTAGTCTTGGGGCCACGATTGGTACTTACCTTCTCCCTTCTGTGCTATCCTAAGTTCCCATCACCTTCAGCTATCACTTCAGTGGGGCTTGGCTTGCTTAGTGGTATAACCTCAACCTTCATTCCTGAGAGGTCCAAGCCCTTGGTTGTCATACTCTTCTTGACCAGGGTTGCTGCAAATGTCCACTTACAGTTACAACTGGACAAGGGAGTACCAAGAGATACCCAAATGGATCATTTGGGCTTCACATTATTTTACCCCCTACTGATGTATAAAAACAGTGCTACCACCTCCTGCTATTCAAGCTCAGTGATCTCTGCCATGATGGTGACTCTTTTCTTGTCTACTCATTCTTAGATACAAGGAGTCCAAAGTACCCTGGTGGCAGCCAGAGTTCTGTAGTTCAGTGGGACTTAACAGGTGTAGTTGTGTCCCTAGCAAGAATATGCCCCCTTTGGGGATTAGTGTTTCCAACCCTACAGAACCTAGAGTTCAGGGACAGGAGGCACAACATTCCCCAGTGGGTCCTTGGAAGTGACGGTAAGTGTAGCCACTCTTGCTTCTGCCCCTAGGTTCCTGGACCCATGCATTTTTCCTGTAGGGGACATAGCAGGAAGCTGTAATTTAGCTGTGATTATAGCTCTCTGATTTAATGCATGTGCTGGGTCCTGAAGGATGGCATCCAGTCCTTGCAGATTATTGCCTCCAGGCGAGTGCCCTAGCTGTGCCTTCAGTAAGCCATTCTGGTGCTCTTTCAGATTGGCAGCTTCTGGATGGTGCAGTATATATATATATGAGCAGTAGATTCTATTGTCATAGGCTCACTTGCTCACCTCCATTGTGAAGTGGGTCCCTGGTTGGATGCTATGCTGGATGGAATTCCATACCTGTGGATCAGTTACTCTGTAAACTTCTGAGGATACTGGTGCCGGCTAAGGTTCTGTAGGCAGAAAAGGCAAGCTGATTCCCAGGATAGGTCTCTATCCCTGTGAGGATAAACTGCTGGCCTTTCCAGGATGGAAGGGGCCTCATGCAATTGACTTGCCACCAGGTGGCTGGCTGGTCTCCTTGAGGAATAGTATTATATCTGGGACTCAGCATGGATCTCTGTTGCTGGCAGATTAGACACTCAGAGGCAGCAATAGCTAGATCAGCTTTGATATGTGGGAGTCCATGCTTTTAGGCCCATACATAGTGGCCTTCATCTCTGCCACTGTGACCAATTCCATTCATGAGACTGTTGTGCCAGTTCCAGGATGGCCAGTGATGAAGTGGCTGAGTCATTTAATCTACTCAGTTGTTAGTTCTCTTTTGTAGTGGATGCTTTCTGGTGGGTGTTAATGTGTGATACAAAATCTTCACATTTTGTGCCTATTTCTAAATGTCCACCCACATGCTTCCTTGTCCTCAATCTTCCAGACTTTTTCTTCCAGCCTCTGACTAGGCAGCTAGATCCTTGGTTGCTGCTCAGGAACATGTCTCCTGTGTAGAGTTCTCCTTCCACAAGCAGCTGCAGCACTTGCAGTTCTGCTCATTGGGGAGATTTTCCCTTGCCTCTGTCTTTCAAGAAAACCCCTGACTGTGGCTGTCATGCAGACACTGTCCATTTTTGGCTTCCACCCACATGCTGAGTTGACCCACCAGTAAACCAAGCTTGGTTACCATTTCTATCTTGTAATGAAGTACTACAGGCCCTACCTAACTAGGACTTGGCTGACTTATCAAAACCCAGTCCATCATGGGCAGTTCTAGACGTATTGTCACTTGATGGTCAAGCATTGCATCTAAATTGGAGCCTAGTCACATGCCAGGAACTGTTCCTCAAAAGGTATATGCAGATGTCATGCTCCAGAAACCCAGGGGCCTGCTTTGTGATTATTTCACTGGGGCTTTCAAAGAGGTCTGTATTGCATCTTACCTATCACTGACACTTCCAATGCCATAGGGTCTGCTGGATCATATGATCCAAAAGATAAGCTATTTGCCTAGCTGCCTGGACCTCCTGTAGAGCCCTTTTCTGTTCCAGGCTCTGTGTAAAGCTGGCAACTTTCGGTACCACCAGAGAAGAATTTCTAGGTGTGTAATGTGTGGCCTCCAGAATCCAAAGAGCCCTGCCACGTGCTGTGCTTCCTTCTTTGTGGTAGGAAGGATGAAATGGGCATCAACTTGCATTTTACTTTGAAGGGGATGTCCTGGCACATCATGACCACTGGATACCTAAAAACTTCACATGTGTTCTTTTCTATTCCAATGGAACAAGAGGATCAGAACAGTTGGCATTCATGTGGAACAGACAAAGATATTCATCTGCAGTTTTCCCTCAGAGTTATATTAACTCTCTTGCCTCAGTCATTATGCAGAGAGAGATGGACAATCTGGACATCACACAGAACAGAACACAGATGCATTAAATCAACTGCATCATAGCGACTGGGCAGGATAAGCAGGAAGTGGCTAGTGTGCTCCAGAAGGCAGATGATAAACCCTGTGAAAACTCAGGGACCTGCTCTGTGGCTGGAGACCAACTGTTCTGGGCCATGGAGACAACCTGGGGAGTTTTATCTTTACCATTAGAGACCTGAGAAGTCATGGAAGGGTTTTCTGGAGATGGGTGATATGTTCAGATTTGCATTTTGAGGAAGAGATGTGAGCATCCTAGTGAATAGCCACAGGGGAAATGAACACAGCTTGGCTTAGGAGTGGTGGTAGAGCTGGAGGGAAGGGAATGGATTCTAGATTGCATCAGAGGAAAGACTGGGAGGATCTGGTGATGGATTGCTTCTGGGGTAAGGAAGAAGAGGTATTAAGGATGTTGTATAGGCCTTAGGGATACTTGGTCTACACTTTAGTTCACAACACAGACTTGTGATGTTAGTCAAACTAAGATTTGGGAGGTGGTGTGTACGTCCATGCTCACAGGATTACAGTCACCTGTGTTTATACTCTCGAGCTATTTTGAACTTCCTTTTCTCATATTAATTCTGAGGGAGCTGGGGCTGGCTGGCACACTTAAAAGAAGCCCTGGAACTCAAGGTTCCTTCCTGCCTTTCTCTGACCCTGAAAATAAAGCCTGTTATTGGCTCTAGGGAGGGGTAGGACCTGAACACTTCTGCCTTGGCTCTTAGGCTGGGGTCGTGGTGATCTCAACTTCTGAAAGGAGGTTTATTATAGGGTCTGACCTTTAACTCCAGCTAAACAGGTGGGATAGTTGTAGCAACCTCAGAACTGCAGGATTAATTGCCTAGTGTCTGGTTTCAATTGCTTGAGTTTCTCAGCCAGAGCTCTAGGCTGCTCCAGAGCTGGGCCAAGGGCATCACTGGACCAAACTGTACATTACTTGCCATCTTGGTTCCTAATCTTCTTGTCCTTGCCTTAAGGACAAGTATTAGCTTCCCTACCCCTATAGGCTGTCACAGGCCTGGCAGCTCTTTGAATGCTTAAGCTCCACTTCCCCAAAATGTTGGTGCTCTCGCTGATGTTAAAACTGAGAACCAAAACCAGAACACATTAGGGACAGGTCTTCCGATAAATAAACCTTTAGCCAAAAGCGTGTGCAAATCTTTGTAAAAGCTATTCTTTCTGGCCTTGGACTTGTGCCTCTTTATGCAGTTTTGGGGTTTGGAGGTTCCTCTGGTGAGAGCTGGAAATGTGTGACCTCAGCCTACCATTGAGGCTCACTTGGTTGTGTAATTTACTAAGCTCAGTCTCTAGCATAATTGAGACCATGTAGATTTGTACAACTTTGTAGCAAAAATCAATCTGAAGGTTGAATTAAAATTGGTGCTTGGTTTTGTTTGCAACAAATTTCAATTTACTGAATTTACAATTGTATTTGATTCTCTTGGGGGAGTTCTTTATTTAGAATAATGCTGTCAAACTTCAAAGAGGACATTAATCTGGGACACTGAGACAGCTAGGTTTTAGTCTTAGAATGTTGTAGGACCCATACATCCAGGTAGTGTGCCTTTCTGTTCCTCAGTTTTCTTATAAATAAAGTAAGCACCAAGTTATTGGTGTGTGCTAAAGACAAAAAGACCTAGCAAATAAATGATTCTCAAAAATAAGTCAACAATAATTAGGCAAGAAAATTAGATAAGAGTCATCCAGATTGGAAAGGAAGAAGTGAAACTATATTTGCAGATGACATGATCTTGTATATAGAAAATCCTAAGGAATCTACTAAAAAACTATTAATAAAAAAGCTCAGAAGAGCTGGGTGCAGTGGCACATGCTTGAAATCCTAGCTAGTTGGGGGGCTGAGGTGGGAAGATTATATGAACCCAGGAGTTTGCAACCAGCCTGGGCAACATAGTGAAACCTCATCTCAAATAAACAAACCAACAACAACAACTTAGAAGGTTTCAGGATACAAGATCAATACACAAAATAAGTTGTATTTTTGTATCAATATACAAAAATAAAACTTACTGCAGTAGCAATAAACTGAAAATTAAGAAAACTCCATTTATCATAGCATCAAAATGAATAGAATACTTAGGAATGTTTAACAAAAAAAGTACAGAATGTATGCTCTGAAAACTACAAAACGTAATTGAAGGAAATGAAAGAAGACCTAAATAAATAGAAAGACATCATTGTTCATGGATCATTGGTAAGCTGGTAATACTCTTCAGACTGATCAATAGATTCAGTGTAATCCCTATCAAAATCCCATCTGACTTATTTGCAGAAATTGACAAGCTGATCCTAAAATTCATATGGAAATTCAAGGGACCCAGAATAGCCACAGCAAGCTTGAAAAATAACAAAGTTGGAAGATTTGTACTTACCTATTTCAAAGCTTACTACACTAATCAAGATGGTACAGTATTGGCATAAGGATAGACATATAGACCAATGGAATAGAATCGAGCACATAAATAAATCCTCACATTTATGGTCAAATAACTTTTGGCAAGGGTGCCAAGACAATTCAATGAGAGAAATAATAGTCTTTTCAACAAATGATGCCAGGACAACTGGATATCCACATGCAAAAGAATAAAGTTGGACCCTACTTCACATTACATACAAAAATTAACTCAAAATGCATTGATGATCTAAATGTAAGAGCTAAAGCTATATATAGGCATACATGTTTATGACCTTAGATTAGGCAATGGTTTCTTAGCTATGACATTCAAAGCACAAGCAACAAGCTGGGCACAGTGGCTCATACCTGTAATCCCAGTACTTTGGGAGGCCAAAGCAGGAGGATTACTTGAGGTCAGGAGTTCAAGACCAGCCTGGGAAATATGGTGAGACCCCAATCGCTACAAAAAAATAACAAATTAGGCCAGGCCCAGTGGCTCACACCTGTAATCCCAGCATTTTGGGAGGCTGAGGTGGGTGGATCACTTGAGGCCAGGAGTTTGAGACCAGCCTTGCCAACATAGTGAAACCCTGTCTCTACAAAAAAAAAAAAAAAAAAAAAGAAGCAACAAACAAAATTGGACTTCTATAAATTTATGTTTATTTTATTTTTATGTTTTATTTTTCCATAGGTTATTGGTGTACAGGTGGTGTTTGATTACATGAGTAAGTTCTTTAGTGGTGATTTGTGAGATTTTGGTGTCACCCCCTTTCCCCCAAGTCTCCAAAGTCCATTGTATCATTCCTATGCCTTTGCATCCTCATAGCTTAATCCCTACATATCAGTGAGAACATACGATGTTTGGTTTTCCATTCCTGAGTTACTTCACTTAGAATAATAGTCTTCAATCTCATCCAGGTCACTGCAAATGCCATTAATTCATTCCTTTATATGGCTGAGTAGTGTTCCATCATGTATACACACCACAGTTTATTTATCCACTCGTTGATTGATGGGCATTTGACTTGGTTCCACAATTTTGCAATTGCGAATTGTACTGCCATAAACGTGCATGTGCAAGTATCTTTTTCGTACAATGACTTCTTTTCTTCTGGGTAGAAACCTAGTAGTAAGTTTTTTAAGGAATCTCCATACTGTTTTCCATAGTGGTGGTACTAGTTTACATTCCCACCAGCTGTGTAGAAGTGTTCCTTGATCACTGCCAACATCTACTGTTTTTGATTATGGCCATTCTTGGAGGAGTAAGGTGGTATCACATTGTGGTTTGGATTTGCATTTCCCTGATAATTAGTGATGTTGAGCATTTTTTTCATACATTTGTTGGCCATTTGTATATCTTCTTTTGAGAATTGTCTATTCATGTCCTTAGCCCACTTTTTGATGGGATTATTTATTTTTTTCTTGGTGATTTGTTTGAGTTCATTGTAGATTGTGGATATTAGTGCTTCGTCAGGTGAATAGATTCTGAAGATTTTCTCCTACTCTGTGGGTTGTTTACTCTGTTGACTGTTCCTTTTGCCATGCAAAAGCTCTTTAGTTTAAGCCCGAGCTATTTATCTTTGTTTTTATTGCATTTGCTTTTGGGTTCTTGGTCATGAAATCCTTGCCTCAGCCAATGTCTAGAAGGATTTTTCCAATGTTATCTTCTAGAATTTTTATAGTTTCACATCTTAGATTTAAGTCCTTAATCCATCTTGAGTTGATTTTTGTGTAAGGTGAGAGATGAGGATCCAGTTTCATTCTTCTATATGTGGCTAGCCAATTATCCCAGCACCATTAGTTGAAAAGGGTGTCCTTCCCCCACTTTTTGTTTTTGTTTGCTTTGTCTAAGATCAGTTGGCTCTACAAAAAAAAAAAAGCATGAGCAACAAACAAAACTAGACTTCCATAAATTTAAAAACTTTATGTTTCAAGGAACACTTTCAAGAAAGTGAAAATACAACCCATAGAATGAGATAAAATATGTGTAACTCATATATCTGACAAGGGACCAGTATCCAAAAGACATAAAGAACTCAATAATAAGAAGACAACACAATTTAAGAATGGGCAAAGAATCTGAAGAGACATTTCTTCAAAGAAAATGTACAAATGACCAATAAGCATGTAAAAAGATGCTTAATATTGTTAGCCACCAGGGAAATGAAAATCAAAGCCATGATGAGATACCACTTTATACCCACTAGAACAGCTATAAGCAGAAAGACAGATATAAGTGTTGGTAAGAATGTGGAGGAACAGGAATTCTCATACATTGCTAGTGGAAATGTAAACGAGTGCAGCCACTTTGGAAAATAGTCTGGCAGTTCCTCAAAAGGTTAAACATAAAAGTTAGTTTATAACTCAGCAGTTCTAGGAATCAGCCCACAGGAAATGAAAACACATGTTTACACAAATGCTTGTACATGAAAGTTCATAGCAGCATTATTCATAATAGTCAAAAGGTAGGAACAACACAAATGTCTGTCAACTGATGAATGGATTAACAAAATGAGATGTTATTCGGCCAGATAAAGAATTAAAGTAACAATGCATTCTGCAACGTGGATTACCCTTGAAAAGACCATATATTGTATGACTCCACTTATACAAAATGTTCAGAAGAGGCAAATCTGTAGAGGCAGAAAGAGAATAGGGGTTGTGTTGGGCTGGGGAACAAATGAAGAGTAACTACAGTGAATATGGGATTTCTTTTTGGGCTGATAAAAATGTTCCAAAGACAGCCATGGTGATGGTTTGCACAACTCTGTAAATATAATAAAAACCATTGAATTGTATACTTTAAAGTGGTTAATTCTATGGTATGTGAATTATTATTATCATTATTATTATTTTGAGACAGAGTCTCGCCCTATCGCCCAGGCTGGAGTGAAGTGGCATGATCTCAGCTCACTGCAACCGCCACCTCCCAAGTTCAAGTGATTCTCATGCCTCAGTCTCCCCAGTAGCTGGAATTACAGGCGTGCGCCACCATGCCCAGCTAATTTTCATATTTCTAGTAGAGACAGGGTTTCACCATGTTGGCCAGG
Source organism: Pongo abelii (assembly GCF_028885655.2). Lineage (NCBI taxonomy): Eukaryota > Metazoa > Chordata > Mammalia > Primates > Hominidae > Pongo > Pongo abelii. The sequence continues at coordinate 68,183,090 of NC_071994.2, forward strand.
CTAGTCTGGAACTTCTGACCTCAAGTGATCCGCCCACCTCAGCCTCCCAAAGTGCGGAGATTACAGGCATGAGCCACCGTCCCCAGCTGATGGTATGTGAATTATATCTCAATAAAGCTGTTATAAAAATGTCAGCAATTAATAGATTCAAATTATTGCCGTTATTCCAAAGTCCTTAGATCTGTTTCATATTCTTTCAGTAGGGTATCCAACTGAGACTAATGCATTCTCTAGGATGCAGGACATTCAGTGCTAAAACCTGGGAAGTCCTGAGCAAATCAGGGTGAGTTGGACACCCTACTTCCAGGAGACATTTCTTAGGGATGGGCCATAAGGTTTCCTTGACCTTAAAGAAGGAAGTTGAAGGGAATTTCCTGTTCTCAACCCTGTTCTTGGGGAAGTCCAGAGTGCTGGAAAGAAACATTCTCTCTAAATCTCCTTCAGGCAATAAAACATATCATATGATTAAAAAAAAAACACCCGGAAAGGATACCTTTCAGAGAATCATTCAAGCATGGATTCCATTTCCTCCTCAGTTATATTATCACATAACTAATATTTGATGGAGAGGCATTTCTGCTTACTGAATATACATATATTTTCCCACAATATTCCCAGTGCTCTTATAGTTGGGCAGGGCCATGTGACTGTTTCTGGTCAGGCAGAAACAGGCACAGGCTCTGGTTCGTCCTTACAGGTTCCAGTTTGTCCTCCCTTTTCCCTACTTCTACGCAGCTTTCTTCCCAACCTCCAGCCCTGCAGATCAGCAGAGACTCCAGGGCCACCACTATGTAAAAGGTAACAATCTCCCCTAGAATTCTTCCTCAGCTCCCATAATCCTTATGACAAACCCCCTTTTCTAATAAACAGCCGATTTTATTTACAAAGCATTACAGCTTCAGCAAGAAGTACCCAAGGCTAAGTCTCATCTTGTACAAAACTACAGAACTTTTTTTTTCTTTTGAGACGGCGCCTTGCTCTGTCACCCAGGCTGGAGTGCAGTGGCACGATCTCAGCTCACTGCAACCTCCTCCTCCTGGGTTCAAGCAATTCTCCTGCCTCAGCCACCTGAGTAGCTGGGATTACAGGTGCCCGCCACCACACCTGGCTAGACAAACCATCACTCACTGTGCTTCTGCTACCCTGCTTAGACCCTAACTGGTATAGAGAGCCACGTGGCTGCTGCCTGGCATGGGGCAATCATCTCTGTCCTCTGGCCTCACGTGATGTGTTTCTTGCCAGGCATCAGGAGATGTGGCCTGAGAACTGCCATTCACCGACCTCCTCCAGCTTTGGCTCAGGGTGACCAGATAGAGGTAATCCCCAGGGCTATGATCAGAGGGGCTGTACTCAAGGCCAGGGCAACTAGAACAGCAAGAAACCACTGACTCTCCTGGGAAGGACCCGGGTGCCTCTGAGCTATGAGCCCACTGGAGCCACACTATATTCCCTCAGTTACAGCGCTTAGGTGGAAAACATGTATCTGGGTGTTTTCTTCTATTTCCAACACAAACTCTGAGCCCGGTGATAAAGATAAATGTGTGATTCCAAGGCTGCTTTGACATAGGACACATTTGGAACTTAACACTTCACCTCATTCAAATCCCTACTTACTAGGTAGCTCAGACTTTGTGTTCACTTTTGGTTTTGTTTTTAGACAAAGTTAAGCCACCCACTGCTCAACTGCTGCTCCTCAATCTTCATGGTTGTGTAGCTTTTCTGCAGAGGACTGACTGGAAACAACTAGGTTGGTTTTGTAGCAAACGCAATATTCCTCTCAAGATAGTTGGCTTGGGAGCACACACTTATTCCAATAATTCTGCCGTTGCTCAAAGCCCTTTGTATCTCTGGTTGGGTCTTCACTTCCAGACTGATTACCTAATACACTCCTCGTGCTGGCAAAACTTTGTCCTACAAAAGAGGATTTAAGTGTTTAGAAATAGATGTCTTAGACACCTTAGGCTGCTATAACAAAATACCATAAACTACAAACATTTATTTTCACAGTTCTGGAGGCTAGGAAGTCCAAGATCAAGACACCAGCAGATTTGGTATCTGGTGAGGGTCTGCTTTGCAGAGATAACCAGTAGTGGGGTTGCTGGATCACATGGTAGTTCTGTTTTTAGTTTTTTGAGAAATCTTCATACTGTTTTCCATAGTGGTTGTACTAATTTACATTCCCTACCAAGAGTGTATAAGAGTTCCCATTTCTCCACATTCTCATTTGCATTTGTATATTTTGTCTTTTTAATAATAACCATTTTAACTGGTGTTAAGATGATACCTCATTGTGGTTTTATTTGCATTTCCCTGATGACTAGTGATGTTGAGTATTTTTTTATTATACTTTAAGTTCTGGGGTACATGTGCAGAACGTGCAGGTTTGTTACATGATGTTGAGTATTTTTTTTAACAAACTTGGCCATTTGTCTTTTCTTGATTTGTTTTTGTTTTTTCTTTTTTTTGTTTGTCTTTTCTTGAGAATTGTGTTTGTGTCCATTGCCCATTTTTAATGTGATTATTTTTCTGTTGAGTTGTTTGAGTTCCTTGCATATTCTGGATATTAGTTCCTTGTCAGATAAATAGTTTGCAAATACTTTCTCCTGTTCAGCTGGCTGCCCCTTCACTCTGTTGATTGTTTCCTTTGCTTTGTAGGAGCTTTTTAGTTTAGTATAGTCCTATTTGTCTGTTTTTGTTTTAGTTCTGTATGCTTTTGAGGTCTTAGCCATAATATCTTTGCCTAGAACAATGTTCTGACGTGTTTTCCCTGTTTTCTTTTAGTAATTTATAGCTTCAGGTCTTTTCAGTATTTAATCCATCTTGAACTCAAGATGGATTTTGTGTATGGTGAGAAATAGGGGCCCAGTTTCATTCTTTTGCATATAAATATCCAATTTTTCCAGCACCACTTATTAAAGAGGGTGTCCTTTCCCCAGTGTATGTTCTTGGTGCCTTTGTTGAGAATCAGTTGGCTATAAATAGGTAGCTTTATTTCTGGGCTCTCTATTCTGTTCTATTGGTCCATGTCTATGTTTATGCTAATACTATGCTGTTTCGATTACTTATAGCCTTGTAATATATTTTGAAGTCAGGTAGTATGATGCTTCCAACTTTATTCTTTTTTTTTTTTTCCGACAGGGTCTGGCTTTGCTGCCCACGCTGGAGTGTGGTGGCGTGATCACGGCTCACTGCAACCTCTGCTCTGCCTCCCAGGTTCAAGTGATCCTCCTGCTTCAGCCTCCTGAGTAGCTGGGACTACAGGTATGCACCACCATGCCCGGCTAATTTTTGTATTTTTGATATAGACGGGGTTTTGCCATGTTGCCCAGGCTGGTCTCGAACTCATGAGCTCAAGCAATCCACCCACCTTGGCCTTCCAAAGTGCCAGGGCTACAGGCGTGAGCCACCGTGCCTGGCTTGCCAACTTCATTCTTTTTGCTTAGGGTCGTTTTGGCTATTCTGGCTCTTTTTTGGATCCATATGAATTTTAGGATTTTTTTTCTATTTCTTTGAAAAATAACATTGATATTTTGATAGGGATTGCATTGAATCTGTAGATTGCTTTGTGCAGTATGGTCATTTTAGCAATATTAATTCTTCCAATCCATGAGCATAGGATAGCTTTCCACTTGTTTGTATCCTCTTCAATTTCTTTCATCAGTGTTTTATAGTTTTCCTTATAGAGGTCTTACTTTCACTTGTTCGGTTCTTATATTTCTCTGATGAGTGGGTTATGAAAGAATCTAGGTAGAAATAGTGACCATGTCTAGGGAAAGAAAACTCAGAGTTTCTAAGAAGGGACGTCACAGAACTAAGTAGGGTTTCAGGACAGTTATGCTTGCATGTGGTTTCTTAACTGGACTGCTGCTTCTTTCCAAAGTTTAATCAGCCAGGTAGGTACTGAGCACAAATTCAGTGCTGGCACCTTTGCTGGCTGGGATGTGAACAGAAATAAATAATATCAGGCCCTCCTTCCCCTAGGCAGCCTCCCACACAAGACCAAGTGGATGTCTTGGTCAAGGGCAGATTCCATGGGCATAGTGGAAATCATAATGGTGATGGTGATGATGACTAACATTATAGGGTACTAACTCTAAGCCAAGCACTGTTACAAGTACTTTACAAGTATTACTCATTTGATTCTTACAAACATTCTTATCCTCATTTTATAGGTGGGGAAACCAAGGCATGGGGGAGGTGAACTAACTTGCCACACAGCTGATAAATAGTAGAGCTGGTGAAGAAGGAGGCTGTCAGGGAAGGCTTCTGGGGAAGGCGCTGCACCTGTGCCAGGCCTGGGGCAGGTGATATCAATATGGAAGAAAGGGGAAGGCATCACGCTTATCTGGGGCATGGTTTGTACTGGCTACATGTCTCTTTGGAGTCCTGTTGCCAACCTGCCCACACTGGGCTCAGCAGCCCCAGGGAACTCTGGGCCTGTCCTGGCCTCCACCTGCCACACTGCCTTAGTGAACATTCCCTCAGCCTGGCACAAAGCAGGAGGTTTTGGGTAGTTGCTGGACCCTTGGGACTTGATGTTTACACCTGCTCACAGGTGGATGCTGCTTCAACAACCACTCCTGATTTCTTTTGGTACTTCTCTTGCTGAAAATGGTTGAATTACAAAAGCAATGCACAGTCATGATAGAAAATGCACAATCATTATGCACGGAGTGGGAAGACAACCAGAACCGACTCCTGCTGCTTGTTCAAGTTGGAGGAGATGACTCTCAAAAGGTTTCTTGATGAAATTTCCAACATAAAAGACAAGATCTTATTGCTGGAAGAAGCGGATTTTGTGAGGAAGGCCTCACACTCCTGCATATGAAAACAAAGAACCTGAGGATTTGGTAGTGTCCTCTTGGTGGCAGGTGAGTATCCTGAAGGCACAGAGTGGAGCCTGGAGGGGGCAGAAGTGAGGCCATCCCTCTCCCCTGCTGAGTATCCAGTGAAAATCTCCCAGAAGCAGGGTCAGCCAGGACACGTCGAAACAGAGATGTTCCTGTAGATTTTAAGTTGTCTATAGTACCATGTAGGGCTGTAGCCCCTCAGCAGTGCCTCATGTAAGATGCTCCTTGGGGGAAATCAAAGAAAAGGGGCAGTGTTCCGTATTTGGCTTAACTAGGGGCAGAGAGAAGGGAACAGCTGCAGAAAGCAGGATGCCAGGGAAATTGAGAGCAGCAGGAAGAGGAAACTGGAGTGAACATGACAGCTAAGCACCAGGAAATTTGCAGCGATGTTGGGGGAGGGCCATGGACTTTGCACAAGACGTAGGATGAAGATTTCAGCCATTTTTATTTCAATCTTAAAAGAAAGCATGATCCCGTTAATCTGGAAGATTTGAGGATACTGAGATGGCAGAAATATGGGCTACAAACATAAACAAATGGAAGAAAATACCCCATCTCCACCCATCAAGAAGAGAGAGTAACTCCAAACATTTTGGTGTGTATCCTTCAGACTTTCTTCTATGTACACATACACTTCTACATCTAATTTTTAAAGCAGAATTAATATGCACATTATTTTGTAGTCTGCTTTTTCCATTTAACATGATATTGTGAGCATCCCTTCATTTTTAATAAATGCTTATCTTTGGCATCATTTCTGGGGAGATGGAGATACCTTAATCGACCCACCTGATCACACAATCAAAGCATCATGTTTTGCTTTTAGCTGTGTTGTTATGAAAGTTGGAATGCTCATAAAGAGTCAGTTCTATAAAATTTGCTACAAAAAATAGCAATCCTGGGCCAGGTGCAGTGGCTCACGCTTATAATCCAAGCATTTTGAGAGGCCGAGGCGGGTGAATAACTTGAGGTCAGGAGTTCGAGACCAGCCTGACCAACATGGAGAAACAGGCCCTTTCAATTTATTTGGAAATTCATGGGCTTTAGTTCTAAGAATTTTTCTTAAGTTATCCCTTGGATGTTTTCCTTCCCTTCTTTTTCTCTGTTTCTCTTTCTGGAACATCTATTATTGAGAAATTATATGTTCTGCATCTCTTTGTTCACTCATTTTTTCCATCTCTGTTTTTTTGTTTTTGCTTTGTTTTTGGAAGATTTCCTCAGTTTTATTATCTAGCACTTTCTAGTAAGCATTTTAGTTTTTAAAAATGAAACATAAGACGTAAACAACAAAGTGCACAAATCCCAAGTGTACTTGTAGGTCGGTGAACTATCATCACAGGCTGGGAATACTTCCCAACCAGGCCAAGGAACAGAACAGCACTGGGACCCTACAACCCTCTCATGCCCCCGAGCTCCACTTCCCCATTTTCCTAAACCCCAAACCATCACTATCCCAACTTCTAACACCATAAATTAATTTTGTTGTTTCCAGTGATTTTCAAATTTAAGTGTATAACAGAATCACCTGGAAGATTTGTTAAAACATATTTCTGTGACACACTCTTAAAGTTTCTGGTTCAGTAGGTCTGGGGTAGAACCCAAGAATGTTCATTTCTTTCTTTTGTTTTTTTTTGAGATGGAGTCTCACACTGTCGCCTGGGCTGGTGTGCAGTGGTGTGATCTCGGCTCACTGCAACCCCTGCCTCCCAAGTTCAAGTGATTCTCCTGCCTCAGCCTCCCAAGTAGGTAGGATTATAGGCACCCACCACCATGGCTGGCTAATATTTTGTATTTTTAGTAGAGACGGAGTTTCACTGTTGGCCAGGCTGGTCTCAGACTCCTGACCTCATGATCCGCCTGCCTCAGCCTCCCAAAGTGCTGGGATTACAGACATGAGCCACCGCACCCGGCCTAACAATGTTAATTTCTAACAAGTTACCAGGTGATGCTGATGCTTCTGGCCTGGGACAACACTTTGAGAGCTAATGGCCTATTCTTGAACTTATTACAAATGGAATCATATGGTGTGTATTCTTTTGCTCAACATTAACTTTGTGAAATTCGTCCATTTATTAAAATGTAGCTGACATTCATTAATTTTATTTTTTAAAATTTTTGAGACAGGGTCTCACTCTGTTGCCCAGGCTGGAGTGCAGTGGCATGATCTTGGCTCACCGCAGCCTCTCAAGAGATCCTCCCACCTCAGTTTCCCAAGTAGCTGGGACTATAGGCGTGCACCACTGTGCTTGGCTAACTTTTGTATTTGTAGAGATGGGGTTTCACCATGTTGTCTAGGCTAGTCTCAAATTCCTGAGCTCAGGCAATCCTCCTGCCTCAGCCTCCCAAATTGCTGGGATTACAGGCATGTGCCACCATGTGCCTGGCTGAAGTTCATTAATTTTAATTGCTGAATAGTATGAATATACCATGTAATATGAAGTTTTTTTTTTTTTTGCTGTTGATGGGTATTTGGGTTATTACCAGTCTTTGGTTATTATGAATAATGGTGCTAAGAACATTCTTTGAGAGTTTTTTGTGCAAGTGAACATACATTTCTGCTGGGCATGTATACATAGGAGAGGAATTGCTGGCAGGTAGCATGTGTCAAACTCTTTTCCAGAGTGGTTATATCAATTTTCACTCCCACCAGCATGAGATGAGTGTTCTTCTTGTGCTGCATCCTGGACAACACTTGATATCATCAATCTTCTTATTTTTAGCCATTCTGGTGGGAATCCAGTGATATCTTGTTGTGGTTTTAATTTGCATTTACATGATGACTAATGATGTCAAATGTTTTTTCATATGTGTATTGACTACTTGGATATCCTTTCTGATGAAGTGCCCATTTAAGTTTCTTGCCCATTTTTCTATTAGTTTTTCAGCTCTTTTCTTCTTGGCTTATAATAGTTTTTTATATATTCTGGATATAACTACTAGTTGATAATACATATCACGGTATCTTTCACTCTGTGGTTTGCCTGTACTCTGTTAATGGTGAATTTTGATGAATAGAAGTTTTAAATTTTGACATAATCCAATCTTTTCTTCTATGTTTAGTGTGTTTTGAATTCTATTTAAGAAATCTTTCCTTACCATAGAAAAGGTCATAGAGATATTTTCCTATATTATCTTTAGAGGATTAATTGTTCTACCCTTCACATTTTGATCCATGATCCACCTGGATTGATTTTTTAAAAATGTGTACGGTGTTTTGTTGTTTTATTTTTAAGTTTTTAAAAAAAATATGGATATCCAATGGCTAAAACATTGGAAGAAATAGACAGTAGGTAAAGAGAAGAAAAACTTAAAGAAAAAAGGACCCAATACTGTTTATTGAAAGGATTGCCCTTTCTCCGCTACTCTGAAGCACTACCTTTTTCAAAAATGAAGGGTCCAGGCTGGATGCGGTGGCTCATGCCTGTAATCCCAGCATTTTGGGAGGCTGAGGCAGGCAGATGATCTGGGGTCAGGAGTTCAAGACTAGCCTGGCCAACATGGTGAAACCCCATCTCTACTAAAAATACAAAAACTAGCTGAATGTGGTGGTACGTGCCTGTAATCCCAGCTACTCGGGAGGCTGAGGCAGGAGAATTGCTTGAACCTGGGAGATGGAATTTGCAGTGAGCCGAGATCGTGCTACTGCACTCCAGCCTGGGCGACAGAGTAAGACTTCATCTCAAAAACAAAAAACAAAAAAGAAGGTTCTACATATGTGGGTCCCTTTCTGGACCCGCAGAAAGGGGATTGGTCTATTTGTTTACCTATGTGCCAATATCAAAGTTAATTGCTGTAGCTTTGTAATAAGTCTTGATACTTAATAGTGTTTCCATCTTGTTCTTCTTTTTAAGAATGTCTTGACTATTTTTTATTCTTTGCATTTCCATATATTGTAGAATCAGCTTGTCAATTTCCATGAACAATACTGCTAATATTTTTTATTGAGATTGCATTTAATCTGTAGATCAATGTGAGAAATGTTGGCATCTTCATAATATTGAGTCTTTGAATCCATGAATATGTTATATTCATTAATTTAGATCTTCTTTAATTTTCTAATGTCTTATTGTTTCCTGGGTAGAGGTCTTTCACATATTTTATTATATTTGTCCCAAAGGTACTCACTATTTTTTATGCTATTACAAACAGTACCTTTAAATTTTTACTTTCAGCTGGGTGCAGTGGCACATGCCTGTAGTTACAGCACTTTGGAGGCCAAGGTGGGAGGATCACTTGAGCCCAGGAGTTCGAGACCAGCCTAGGCAACATAGCAAGAACCTGTCTCTACAAATTTTTTTTTTTTTAATTAGCTGAGTATGGTGGCATGCACCTGTAATCCCAGCTGCTCGAGAGGCTGAGTCAGGAGGATCACCTGAGCCCAGGAGTTTGAGACTGCAGTAAGTGGTGATCATGCCACTGCATTCTAGCCTGGGTAAAAAAGCAAGATCCTGTCCCTCAAAAAAAAATTTTTTTTTAACTTCCTATTTGTTGCTGTTACTTTATAGAAATACATTTGATGTTTCTCACATCCAGAAACCTCAAGTGTATCCATCAGGATAAGCTAGGTTATGCTACAGTAAAAAACAAAAACTTTCACTTCTTTAAACAGCATTTGCCTTTCACTTACACTATAAATCCACTACAGATCTGCATGGAAGCCCTGCCCTTTGAAGTCGCTCATGGACCCAGACTGATAGAGGATCTGTCTCAGCACATGCTTCAAGATTCTCATGGGTACAGAAAACAGAGAACATGGTTAACCATGAGTTGGCTCCTAAAGCTTCTTCCCAGAAGATACACATACCACTTAGCCAAAGTGAATCACATAGGTATGTTTAAGTTTAACAAGGCAGGGAGGCACGTAGAATATTTGTGAACAATAGTACAGTTAGCCATATTAATTGTAATGACTTTATCTAGACAAGCATAGCTTGTTTTACTGTACTTGCTGTCCTTCACAGATATTGCATTTTTTTTTTTTTTTTTTACAAATCGAAGGTTTGTGGCAATCTTGCATTGAGCAAGTCTGTTGGTGCCATTTTTCCAACAGCACGTGTTCACTTCATGTCTGTGTGTCACATTTTGGTAATTCTTGCAGTATTTCACACCTTTTAATTATTATATCTGTTAAGGTAATCTGTAATCAGTTATCTTTGATGTTACTATTGTCATTGTTTTGGGGTACCACAAACCATGTCTATGTAAGCTCGCAAATTTGATAAATGTTGTGTATATTCTCACTACTCCACTGACTGGCCCGTCTCCCATCTCTCCCCCTCTCCTCAGGCCTCCCTATTCCCTGAGACAAAACAATATTGAAATTATAATCCTACAGTAGCCTCTGTGTGTTCAAGTGAAAGGAAGAGTTGCAAGTCTCTCACTTTAAATTCAAAGCTACAAATGATTAAGCTTAGTGAGGAAGGCATGTCAAAAGCTGAGATAGGCTGAAGACTAGGCCTCTTGCCCCAAACAGTTAGCCAGGTTGGGAAAGCAAAGGAAAAGTTCTTGAAGGAAATTAAAAGTGCTACTTTAGTGAACATATGAATGATAAGAAAGTCAAATAGCCTTATTGCTGATATGGAGAAAGTTTTAGTGGTCTGGATAGAAGATCAAACCAGCCATAACATCCCCTTAAACCAAAGACTAATCCAGAGCAAGGCCCTAACTCTCTTCAGCTCTGCGAAGGCTGAGATAGGTGAGGAAGCTGCAGAAGAAATGTCAGAAGCTAGGAGAGGTTGGTTCATGAAGTTTAAGGAAAGAAACCATCTTCATAGTGTAAAAGGGCAAGGTGAAGCAGCAAGTGCTGATGGAGAAGCTACAGCAAGTTATCCAGATCTAGCTAAGATCACTGATGAAGGTGGCTACTCTAAACAGCAGACTTTCAATGTAGATGAAACAGCCTTCTCTTGGAAGGAGATGCCATCTAGGACTTTCATGGCTAGAGAGGGGAAGTCAGTGCCTGGCTTTGAAACTTCGAAGGACAGGCCGACTCTCTTATTAGGCTCGAATACAGCTAGTGACTTTAAGTTGAAGCCAGTGCTCATTTACTCAGCTTGTGCTCTATAAATGGAACAACAAAGCTGGGATGACAGCACATCTGTTTACAGCATGATTTACTGAATCTCTTAAGCCCACTGTTGAGACCTACTGCTCAAAAAAAAAAAAAAAAAAAAAGACTCCTTTCAAAATATTACTGCTGATTGACAATGCACCTAGTCACTCAAGAGCTCTCTGATGGAGAGGTACTGGGAGATTCATGTTGTTTTCATGCTTGCTAACACAGCATTCATTCTGCAGCCCATGGATCAAGGAGTGGGTGTGACTTCCATGTCTTATTTAAGAAATACATTTCATAAGGCTATAGCTGCCATATATAGTGATTCCTCTGATGGATCTGGGCAAAACGAAAATATTCTGTAAAGGATTCACCATTCTAGATGCTATTAAGAACATTTATGATTAATGGAAGGAGGTCAAAATATCAACATTAATGGGAATTTGGGAGAAGTTGATTCCAGCCCTCATGCATGACTCTGACAGGTTCAAGACTTCAGTGGAGGGAGTAATTACTGATGTGGCAGAAACAGCAAGAGAACTAGGATTAAAAGTGGAGCCTCAAGATGTGACTGAATTGCTGTAATCTTATGATTAAACTTGAAGTTGCTTCTTAAGGATAAACAAAGAAAGTGGTTTCTTGAAATGGAATCTACTCCTGGTGAAGATGCTGCGAACACTGTTGAAATGACAACAGAAGATTTAGGAAATTATGTAAACTTAGCTGATTAAGCAGTGGCAGGGTTTGAGAGGGTTGGCTCCAATTTTGAAAGAAGTTTTGCTGTGGGTAAAAATCCCATCAAACAGCATTGCATGCTATAGACAAATCTTTTGTGAAAGAAAGAGTCAATTATGTGGCAAACTTCATTGTTGTCTTATTTTCAGAAATTGTCACAGTTACCCTAGCCTTCAGCCACCAACCACCACCCTGAGCAGTCAGCAGCCATCAATATTGAGGCAAGACCCTCCACTAGCAAAAGGATTACAACTCGCTGAAGACTCAGATGATTGTTAGCATTTTCAGCAATAAAATATTTTTAAATTAAAGAATGTACATTTTTAGACATGATGCTATTGCACGATAGACTATAGTGCAGTGTAAACATAACTTTTTTTTTTTTTTTGAGACAGGATCTCATTCTGTCACCCAGGCTGGTATACAGTGGCATGATCTCAGCTCACTGCAGCCTTGACCTATTGGGCTCCAGTAATCCTTCCACCTGTCAGCCTCCTAAGTAGCTGGGACCACAGGCTTGTGCCACCATGCCCAGCTCATTTTTGTAATTTTTGTAGAGTTGGTTTTGCCATGTTGCCCAAGCTAGCCTTGAACTCCTGAGCTTAAGCAATCCACCTACCTTGGCCTCCCAAAGTGCTGGGATTACAGGTGTGAGCCACCATTCCTGCCCAATCATAACTTTTATATGCAATGGGAAACAAAAAAATTTGTGTGACTCACTTTATTGTAATATTTGCTTTATTGTGGTGGTCTGGAATTGAACCCATAATATCTCTGAGGTATGCCTGTACTTTAAAAAAGTTTCTAAATCCACATTGATATTGTTTGTGAATAATTCATTTTTATCCCTTTCCAACCCTTAGACTTAATTTCTTTTTCTTGTCTTATTGACTTACCTAGGATTCCTAGTACAATGTTGAAGTGATGATAGCAGGCATTCTACTGTGTTCCCTGTTGCAGAGAAGCTTTTAAGTTTTCACCATTAAATGTGAGTTTGCTCTAGGTTTGGGGTAGATATTCTTTATCAGATTAAGAGAATTCCCTTCTACCCTTAGATTGCTAAGCATTATTATCATAAATGGATGTTGACTTTTTTTTTTTTTGAGAAGGAGTCTCGCTCTGTCACCCAGGCTGGCATAATCTCAGCTCACTGCAAGCTCCGCTTTCCAGGTTCATGCCATTCTCCTGCCTTAGCCTCCCGAGTAGCTGGGACTACAGGTGGCTGCCACCACGCCCAGCTAATTTGTTGTATTTTTAGTAGAGATGGGGTTTCACCGTGTTGGTCAGGCTGGTCTCGATCTCCTGACCTCATGATCCGCCCGCCTTGGCCTCCCAAAGCGCTGGGATTATAGGCCTGAGTCGCCGCACCCGGCCGGATGTTGACTTTTATCAGAAGATTTTTGTGCCCCTATTGAGATAATTATGTACTTTTTTTCTCTTTTAATAAACCAGTGTGATTAATTACTTAGGTTGTTTCCTTGGGTTTAATTTGCTGTTCTTTTTCTTATTAGTTTTAGCTTAAGCTGTGTCCAAAACCCACTTACACAATCTGTATAATTTCAATTCTTTGAATTCTTCAATTATTTTATTTTCCCCTTCTGTTAGCTTGGTAATTCTATTCCTTTACTCTTCTTTTAGTAGTGACCCATGAAATTATAATACGCACTGGCTTATCAATGTCTAATCTAAATTATTACTCTTTCTCTTTCCAGACAATGTAAGGACCTTTAGAATAACTTCATTTCTTGTCTGGACTTATAGTTACTGTTGCTATATATTTTAATTCTCTCTCTCTCTCTCTCTATATATATATATATATACATATATTTATATATATTATGTACAACAATAAATATATGTAATAAAAATATATTTAATATTAAATGTATATATTTAAACCCATTAGATGTTATTCCATTATTGTTATTATTTTAAAAATACAATAGTTATCTAGCCTTCTCCCTTTTTTGATGTTCTTCATTAATGCCTGTGTCTAGAATGCCTGTGTTCTTCTGCTTGAAGAACACCCTTTAGTATTTTCCATTAACAGGGGTTTGCTGGAGTTAAATAATCTCGTCCTTTAGAAGGACATGTTAGCTGGGTATTAAATTCTGGGTTAGTGCTTATTTTCTTTCAGAACTTTGAAGATATTCCATTGTCTCTGGCTTCTACAGTTTCCACTGAGAAGTTACCTGGCAGCCTCATTGTTGTTGTTCCAGTCAAGGTAATCTCTCGATTCCTTACTGTTTTTGATATTGTTTCTTTGTCATTTTTAAAAAATAATTTACTATGATTTGCCTGAATGTGGTATTTATTCAGCGTGGGTTTCACAGTGTGTCCTGAATCTGGGGCTTTGTCTTTTGTCAGTTTTAGAAATTCTTCATCCACTATCCTTTTAGATACTGCTTTTTCAAATTTTCTCTCCTGTTCTTCCAGGATTCTGTTTACACATATGTTAGACCTTAGCACTGTATTCTGTATGTCTTTTATGTTCATATCTGTATTTTCAATCTCTTTGCCTCTCCATGAATCTGGTTATTCATTGTGGATATTTTCTTCCAATCTGTTTTCCCAATTCACTTTAGCTGCTGCTAAACCCATTAATCAGTTTCTTTCTACATAACTCTAATATAGAGTTCAGGTAAGGTTTGAGCAGGGCCCAATTCTATTTCTCTGAGATTCCAGGCTCTTCCCTCTTCTGTGTATGAGCTTTGTCCTCAGGTTGGCTTTGTCCATGGTAGCAAGACAGAAGCAAGGACTACTTGTTTTCTTGATTACGTCAAGCAGACATAAGAGTGCTTTTGTGTCAGCAATTCAAGCAAAATTCTTGAATTCTTGCTTCTCATCATGATTCTTCTGGCTTTGTTAACATGCCTGCCTTTAGACCAATGTCTGTGACCAGAAAGATAGAATGTGCTAATTTAATTAGGTTCCACCGCTGGAGCTGGAATTGGGGTCAGTTTTCCGAAGGCATGTGTTGCTTAGAGGAGAGGTAGATATCCGAATGAAATTAATAAATTAAAAGCTGGGCATTGTTAGAGAGGAGTGATGTATACTTACAAGGCAGCCAAATGCCTACTACATCTTCCAGTGAGCATAATGAGCATAAACTTATGACTACTCTTGGAGCCTATGCAGACAAATAGGTGTTGGCTGAGGTTGCCCCAATTTCCAAGAGAATGACTTTCTGTGATAAATTTGTTTCTCATATGCCTTTCTGCACTGAGAGCCTGACAAGCTAAAAAATGGCATTTCTAAGCTCCCTTGCAGCTAGGGTTCTGGACATGACTTTCTACTAGTGAAATGTACTCATGTGAGATTTGAAAAGTTTAGATGAGGCAGAGGCTGTTTCCCAATTGGTTTTAGCTTTGTTTGTTTTTGATTAAAAAAGATTGTGGTGATGAATCTATTAACCAGATTATAGATACAGAGAAGCAGTGGCTATGATGCCAACTTCCTTGTCTTGATTCTTGAGAATTCAAGCAATGTGTTCAAGGTTACATGGATAACAAGTGACAGAGTTCAAGCTCAGGTGTCTGAACTACTTAGTGAGTTCTTGAAGTTTGTCCCGTGGTTGCTGAGAAGTAGTGGCTTCCCAGCTGGGTCAGTTCTGTTGTCTCCTAAAAATCCTTCCTGAAGGTCAGTCTAGAGCTCACCCCTCCAGCTCTTCTAATCATTTTGTAAGCTCTTAATTCTCTCTATTGTAGACCTTTCTGCTTACAATATCTACAGCCATTTCCATTTCCTGCACTGAAACCTTTTCACTAGCATAATAAGGAAAACACTTTTCTGAGATCTGGACAGAGCTAGTTTATTTCCAAAAATTCCAGGTGTCCTAATTACAATCATGGGATGGGTATAGATTAATAACCAGGTTTCTTCCAACAAGCAGGGACAAGTACGTGTTCTTTTATATGGCCACAGAATAGCCTGAATGGAATGGAGAAACTCAGTAACTGTGGTCCAGGTTGGGCTTGACTTCCTTGGGTCTTGCCTCCACTGGGTGGGTGGGGGGTGGGAATCCTTTTTACTGTGTGCCTACTCTGTGCCACAGCCTTCACTCAGTGCTTCAAAAACATCGTCCATCCACAGCTCACTACAGCCTGGAAAGCAGGTATGATTATCCTCAGTTTACATGTGGGAAAACTGAGACTCAGAGAGGTTAAAGCAACCTGCCCAAGATTCTGTAGATAATAAATGACAGAATCAGAGTTAACATCAGGCCTGTCTGCATGCTCAGCCTATACTTGTTTACATTTTAAAATCTCTTTTCTTTCCTTTCTTTTTTTTCCTGTCTTGCTCTGTCACCCAGTCTGGAGTGCACTGGTATGATCATAGCTTACTGTTTCTTGAACTCCAGGGCTCAAGCAATCCTCCTGCCTCAGCCTCATGAGTAGCTAGGACTACAGGCGCACACCACTGTGCCTAGCTTCATTTATTTATTTATTTATTTAGTTAGTTAGTTAGTTAGTTAGTTAGTTAGTTAGTTGAGACAGGATCTCATTATGTTGCCCAGGCTAGTCTCAAACTCCTGGGCTAAAGCAATCCTCCTGCCTTGGCTTCCCACATCTTTGAGATTATAGGCATGAGCCACCACGCCTGGCCTCTTTTATTAATTATAAAGGTAATGCATGTTCATTGTAGAAACTTTGGCTTCACCCCTTTGGAGTCATGGTAGCAAGATAAAAACAGGGGCTATTTTTTCTATGAATATATTTATATAAAGTCCCTGCTGCTTTTGTCACATATGATGCCTAGTTTTTGATACAAGATATATGAACTCTGTATTAGTCCATTCTCATGCTGCTATGAAAAAAATACCCAAGACTGGGTAACTTATAAAGAAAAGAGGTTTAATTGACTCAAAGTTCCACATGGCTAGGGAGACCTCAGGAAACTTACAATCATGGTGAAAGGTAGCTCTTCATAGGGCGGCAGGAGAGAGAATGAGTACCAGCAGGGAAAATGCCAGACGCTTATAAAATCGTCAGATTTTGTGAGAACTCACTCACTATCACGAGAACAACATGGGGGAAACTGCCCCCATGATTCAGTTACCTCCCACTGGGTCCCTCCCATGAGGGGATTATGGGGATTACAATTCAAGATGAGATTGAGGGGGGACACAGCCAAACCATATCAAACTCTATTTTCTTTCTTTTTGTTATTCTCTTCCTTTTGTTTTCCCTTGATCACTGGTATGAACAATATTTCAGAAATAGCTAATTAACAAGCTGACTTTGTGTTGACCTATTAATAAGTGAAAGGGTAGACAATTACCTGGAATAACTGAATTGTAGATAATTATAAGGACTCACAGGTCACATCTTAACTCATTATCTCATTAATAGGCTCTGTGAGCTAATTTAAAAGGATTACAGCATTCCTAATATCAGTAATCTTTTTTTTTTTGAGACGGAGTCTTGCTCTGTCACCTAGGCTGGAGTGCAGTGGCGCAATCTCGGCTCACTGCAGCCTTTGCCTCCTGGGTTCAAGCCATTCTCCTGCCTCAGCCTCGCAAGTAGCTGGGACTACAGGCGCCTGCCACCATGCCTGGCTAATTTTTGTGTTTTTAGTAGAGACGGGGTTTCACCATATTGGTCAGGCTGGTCTCGAACTCCTGAGCTCATGATCCACCTGCCTCAGTCTCCCAAAGTGCTGGGATTATAGGCCTGAGACATCACGCCCAGCCAACATCAGCAATCTTATATGATGATTTTAACCATATAGAATCACACTGGCCAAAGTGTGTGTGTGTGTGTGTGTGTGTGAATATGTGTGTGTGTGTGTTTGTGTGTGTGTGTGTTTTGATTGCCTATTCTTTTCTCACAGGCTGTAGGCAATAGTTACCAATGTTGCCACAAAAATTTAAAAGATGTTATCTGTTGCCTATTTAGCCCAAATTGGTCAGGAGTATAATTCACCATAATCATGTCAACAATTCTAAGGCAGCAGTTGAAAGTCAGTGCTGTACTCTGTGGCTGAAAATGAACTATGAGCAAATCTCACATTGAAAAATCCCACGTGATGAGCATTGAGATTCTCAAAAGTGACTGTGATCTGGACTTCATTCAATTTTAAGTACTTTGGTAGTTATGACAATAAAAATCACCTCTACTCCAGTTTTCCTCCTCCTCCTCCTGCTTCTCCTCCTCTCATGATAATATAGTCACAATGTCAACAACTCAAAGTATAAAGAGAAAGTCCCCCTCCCATCCTTGACTCCCATCTATCCATTCCCATCTGTGCCTTTGGTAACCATCTTCTTTTTCTTATGTATCTTTCTAGAGATTCTTTATGTATATACAAGCAAATATAAGTACATATTCTTGTTTTTCTTCCTTCTTTACACAAAAAGTAGCAAAATATATGCACTGTTCTGTACTTTTTTCCCATTTAAAACTGTATATTAGAGATCTTTCCATATTAGAACATAAAGAGCACCTTCATTCATTTTTATAGCTACTTAATGTTCTATTTTATGAATGTCATGTAATTTATATTTCTAGTTCCCTAGTCAACTTGATGGCCATTTGAATTGTTTCTAATATTTTGCTACTGCAAACAATGCTGTGGTGAATAGCATTGTACATACGTCATTTCGCACATAAGAGTCTATCAGGAGAATAAATTGCCAAAAGTAAAATTGTTGGGTGAAAAGATAAATACTTTTTTTTTTTTTGAGACGGAGTCTCACTCTGTTGCCCAGGCTGGAGTGCAGTGGCACAGTCTTGGCTCACTGTAACCTCCGTCTCCCAGGTTCAAGCAATTCTTCTGTCTCCGCCTCCTGAGTAGCTGGGATTACAGGTGCCTGCCACCACACCCGGCTAATTTTTGTATTTTTAGTACAGACAGGGTTTCACCATATTGGTCAGGCTGGTCTCGAACTCCTGACCTCATGTGATCCACCCGCCTCAGCCTCCCAAAGTGCTGGGATTACAGGCGTGAGCCACCATGCCCGGCCGAAAAGATAAATACTTTTAAAATTTAAATAGATAATTTGAGATTTATCTTTATAGAACTTATGTCAATATACACTCTCACCACCAATGTTTGAAATGCCTGTTTTCCCAGTCTCACTGTGAGAGTGTTATCAAACTTTGGATTTTTGTCAATGTACTCAGTAAGTAAACATTTCTATCTTAGTGTTTTATTTTGTATTTTATTCATTATGCATGAGGCTAAGAATATTTTCGTGTGTTTAAAATTTATTTATATTTCTTGTCTACTCATGTTCTTTGCCCATTTTCTATTGGGTTACTTAGAAGTCTTATTGACTGCTAGTGACTCCTGTTATACATTAGGGAGATTACTTCTTTGTGATTTGATATGAAAAGTTTTCCCTGGTTTAATATTTATTCTTCAACTTTACTTTCAGTGTTTTTTAAATACGCAGAGTAGTTTTTCGTTTTGGTATAGTTGAACTTCTTGGTCTTATATGGCTTCTGGATTTTGGGTGATAGAAGGCTTTCCTTACTACAAGATGAAAGGTATTTTTCCATTTTTCTTTTAGCATTTGTGAGGTTTTTTTAAAAAAGTTAAATTTTTTACACATTTGAAGTTAACCTAGAGAGCCATGAAGAGTGGATTCAACTTTATTTTTGTCTAAGTGGCTGCTTATTTGTCCCAGTACTACTTATTTAGTGGTCCATAATTTCTCCAATGACTTGAGATGTCAGCTTTATGATACTGTATCCATATATGATTTTGAGACTATTTCTGAATGTGATGTTCTACTCCATTAGCCTCTGTCTGCAACTTACAGGCCAGCACTACATTGTTGTGATGACTGAGGCTTCATAACATCCTTTTATATCTAGGAGTACTGACCCACCTGCCCCTTGCTCCTTGCTCTTCTTTACATTTTTTATTGCTATTCTTGCTTCTTTCTTTTTCTATATGAACTTTTAGACTCAAATGTTTTAGCCAAAAAAGCCTATTTGTATGTTTGTTGGATTACATTAAAATTTTTAAATTAAGCGATGGAGAATTTACAGCTTTATGATGTTGAGGATTTCTATCCAAGAGCGTGATATATTTCCATTTGTTTAAATTTTTTGAGGGGGGTTATGTTTAGTAGCATGTTATAAATTTTCCTTACACGGGCCTTGACTATTTCTTGCTAAGTTTGTTGCCAGGTATTGAATTTTTTTTTTGTTTCTAATAGAAATAAGGTCTTTTCTTGCATCATGTTACTTATATTAATAAAACTTGATGTTTGTAAATTAATTTTGTTCCCGACTAATTTTGTTGTATTTTGTTTTTGCTGTAGTGGATTTTTAGCATATTTCCTTGGGTTTTCAAGATATAGAATTATATTTCCTGCAATAGTTCCTCTCTTCTAATTTTTATACCACTAGTTTATTTTAATCTGGTTGATTCACCTAACACACCCAGTAAAGTATTAAGTAGTGTTGACATGACCATCTTTGTTTTGTTGTTTCAGAATTTAATGGAGACGCTTCTAGTGTTTCCCCATTAAGTCTGATGTTGGTATTGGGTCGAGATAATTTTTTTTTTCATGTTAAGAAGGTATCTTTCTCTACCTTATTGAATGTTGTGATCAAGAATATTGTTTCAAATGCCTTTAGTGTCTATGGAGGTGATCATATGATTTCCCTCTCAAATCTGTAATATTCAAATTTATTGTGATTAATTATGTAAGTAGATTTCATAATGTTAAACCATACTTGCACCCTGAAATATATCCCACTTGGTTATGATGTTGAAACCTGATTGATAATTCTTATTGAGGATTTTTAACTGATGGTCATAAGTGATATTGATCTATAGCTTGCTTTTTGGTATACAGTATTAAGTTTTGATATCAATGGTATACTTGCTTCATATAAAGAATTTGAAAGTTTTTTTTCAATGCTTTGGAACAATTAAAAAACATTGGAATATTTACATTTTAAAAGTTTGTTCAAATTTCCCTTGTGAAATTGCCTGGGCCTGCTGCTTTTTTCAGGGGTAGGGTAACTCTTTGACAGTCTTCTCTATCTCTTCCGTATAAATTGGCCTCCATCATTTCTTTGTCTTGTGGTCAGTTTTGTGTACATGGCTCTTCTGCTATTTAGGAATCTTGGATTTTTCTTCTTGTAGTTGCCTTTATAATTATAACCTTCTATGATGTCCTTTTTCTATGATGTCCTTTACTCTCCATTTCTTTTTTTTTTGAAATGGAGTCTTGCTCTGTCACCCAGGCTGGAGTGCAGTGGCACAATCTTGGCTTATTGCAACCTCTGCCTCATGGGTTCAAGCGATTCTCCTGCCTCAGCCTCCCGAGTAGCTCCTGGACACACCACGTCCGGCTAATTTTTTAAATATTTTTAGTAGAGATGGGGTTTCACCGTGTTAGCCAGGATGATCTTGATCTTCTGACCTCATGATCTGCCTGCCTCTGCCTCCCAAAGTGCTGGGATTATAGGCGTGAGCCGCCATGCCCGGCCTACTGGCCGTTTCTTTAGGTAGTGTCTATGACTTCCCGGTTACGAGAATAATAAAACGAGCTCAGATCCTAATACTTTATTCTTGAGAACCTGTATCTACTCTTTCAACAAACCTTTTCTGAGTGTCTGCTGTGTTCCAGACCTAGGTGAGCCTGGAAAATGCAGAGGTGAATCATAGACACCACATGCCCTTATGGGGCTCGAAGTCCATAACCTGGGAAGGCAGCCATGGACTTTGACGGCTATGACTGTATGTTGGATGCTATGATTAGAATTTGTGCAGCAGACTGTGGGGACACAGAAGAGAAGTGCCCACCCCAGGCCAGGAGGGGGTTTGTTAGGAAAGACTCTGGGAAGGTGATACTACAGCAAGTCTCAAAGGATGAGCTGTGGCCAGGAAGAATGTTCGAGGTAGAGGGGCTGGACAAAGGCTTGGAGTTGTGGAGCAGTGTGGGAGGGCTGGAAATGGGGTGCACTTGTGTGAGAGATGGGGCCTCACAAGGCTTGGATGAAAGACAAGAGGCAGATTATAAGGGCTCTTGATGGCCAGGCGCAGTGGCTCACGCCTGTAATCCTGGCACTTTGGGAGGCCGAGGAGGGCAGATCACTTGAGGTCGGGAGTTCGAGACCAGCCTGGCCAACATGGTGAAACCCCATCCCCACTAAAAATATAAAAATTAGCCAGGCGTGGTGTAGTCCCAGCTACTTGGAAGGCTGAGGAAGGAGAATTGCTTGAACCTGGGAGGCAGAGGTTTCAGTGAGCCAAGATAGCACCATTGCACTCCAGCCTGGGCAACAAAAGGGAAACTCCATCTCAAAAAAAAAAAAAAAAGAAGGAGCGGGGAGGGTTCTCGAATGCCATATCCATGAGTGTGGCTGGCTTTAATAGTGTGCAACCTGTACAGCCAGACAGATAGGGCCCTGTTCTCAGAAGGGCCTCATGTTTTTGGTGTTATGCCTTGCTGTTACCATCTTGAAATTTCTAAATTTCATCTTTCAACTTGTGTTTTGTAACTAAAGTCTGGTGGGACAATGGTACATGCACATGAGTAGTGGAGACACACCAGGTGACAGCACTAGCACACATAGGGACAGGCCTGGCTGCTGCTGCAAGTGTGTGTGTTTCGGGAGAAGTCCACGGCACTGTAGGGCTCCAAGCCAGCTGAGCTGGGCCCAGTGCCCATCACATCAGCTAAGACTGTGGCAGCAGCCACAGTGGCCACAGAAGAAAGCGGGTCTCTGCATGGGGACAGTGCATGGGAAGCTGCTTGCCTGTTCACTCCCAGACTGTGTTCCTTTGATAGCTACACAAATATTAACTCTCTGGCCTGAGCACTGGAACAGGAATTGCTAGTACTCACGCAGCAAACTTAGTCAGTAAATTATTACAAAATAAAAGCAAACACAAGGATATTGCAATAAAGCATAGCAGCATGTATCAGAATTTTTTGAAGAGTTTAGAATCTCTGGTTTTTATTTATTTTATTTTTTTTAGAGACAAGATCTCCCTCTGTCACCAAGGCTGGAGTGCAGTGGCTCAAGCTATCCTCCCGCCTTGGTCTCCCAAGTAGCTGAGACTACAGGCATGCACTACCGTACCCAGCTAATGTTTTTATTCTGTAGAGACAGAGGTCTTGCTATGTTACTCAAGTTAGTCTCAAATTCTTGGGCTCAAGTGATTCTCTTGCCTTGGCTTCCCAAAGTGTTGGGATTACAGGCGTGAGCTACCATGCCCAGCCTCTGATTTTTAAAACTGCTGCAACATAACAAAGCAAATATCTGCAGGCTTAGAGACAGAAACCAAATATAAAAATCATTGCATTAGATTGAAAAGAGCCCTATTTTCATAGGAAGTTTCAGATTAAGCAATTATTAATGAGGAAGACAATTTTAAAATAAATTTTTCCTTGTAATTGAAGATACAGAAATATATACATAAACAGGACTTCTGAATTACATACAAATCATGAAACCACTTTCAGCTTCTTATTTAACCTCCACATGTTACAAGAAATGTCAAAGAAAACATTAAAATGACATTGTATAAGTGTACATTAAAATTAAATTCAGATTGACACAAAAATGACTTGTATGAAAAGTTAAATCTTTTTAGAAAAATAATTCCACAAGAATTATCAGTTCTAGATGTACTAAATCAGATCCAGTAACAGGTAGATCCAATAAGAGATCCACTAGAAATTACATCCCTAGAAAGATCCTTCTGAAAATTAAAAATTATAAAAATTGTCACCTTTAATTTGCCAAGAACAATTGATATACCTTCAATTGTACTAACTAAAAATGAAGATCCTAAAAGTATACATTTTGACGACCTCTTTGATTTTTGCAGAAAATGATTTGTGGAAATGATTTTGTGGAAAAATGAGCCAGAAAAATCTTATGATGAATCAAGATACCACATGAATGGAGCAATTTTTTTTTTTTCGAGACAAGCTCTTGCTCTGTCCCCCAGGCTGGAATGCAGTGGTGCAATCATAGCTCACTGTTACCTCAATTTCCCTGGCTCAAGCGATCCTCCTGCCTCAGCCTTCCAAGTAGCTAGGACTACAGGTGGGTACCACCACACCCAGTTACTTTTTTTATCTTTTGGAGAGACAAGGTCTTACTGTATTGCCCAGCCTAGTCTCAAACTCCAGGGCTCAACTATCCTCCTGCGTTGGCCTCCCAAAGTGCTGGGATTACAGGTGTGAGCCACCCCTCTTGGCCTAATGGAGCATTCTTACTTGTTGTATTGCATAACATTATGACACCAAAATACTACCTTTTTGCAGTTTGTAAATTTGTTTTTACTCATGTTACCCCTATTATGTTTTACAAGTAATGTTTTTAAAGGAAAAAACTATTTTTAGTGCTCTTAATGACATCTTCCCCCTGCATTTTGGTTTAGGCACCTTGCATTTTAATTTTGCACGGGGCCCTGCAAATTATGCAGCTGCTGCTGCCCCTTAGGTTGGTCTACGGTACAGGTAATGTAGGTGAAGGGGCTTTAAGGAGTTTTAAACCGACACTGTCATATTCATATTTTGGAAGAGGTATGGAAGATGAACACCCATTATGTCTCACCTTTTTTGCTGGACTGTAAGCTCTGAGAGGGCAGAGTTTGCCTCTAATCTTTGTGTCTCCCATAGGGCCTAGCACAATGCCTGGCACACGATGGGCTGTAGAGCGCATTGGTTAGGCAGGGGGATTGGAAGCCAGGCTTCTTGGCATTGAGTCCTGGTCTGACACTTACTAACAAATTACCTAACCTCTCTTCCCTTCACTGTCCATATCTGTAAAATACAGAGTGTGATGGTTCTATTTTGCAGAGTTTTTAGGAAGACTAAATAAATACATGTGAAGTATTTAGAATAGTATCTGATATTTAGTATTCATTCAAATGTTAACTATTATCACTTTAAGTAAATATTTTTTGGAAGGATTTTTAAACTTCTGTAAGCAAAAGAGAATGTGGGTGCAGTTTTAGAAGCATTGAAGAAATAGAGGGTCCTGGCATGCGTGCCAAGATTGCATCAACTTTTGTGACTAAAATAATAATTTATTATTTCAGCCCCTGAGAGGATTCAACCCTACACAATTACCTTTCTCCCACCTTATGGAGAGGATTGCCTAATGGAGGCGTATATAGAACTAAATAGGAATACTTTTTTGGCTAAAACAGTAGGAAACAATTCAAAAAACTTACAATGAAATACCACTTCATGTCTGTTAGGATGGCTATTATTGGAAAATTGGGAAATTACAAGTGTTGGTAAGGATGCGGAGAAATTGGAATCCTTATGCCCTGCTGGTGGGAATATGAAATGGTGTAGTTGGTAAGGTAAACGTTATGGTAGTTCTCCCCAAAATTAAAAAGAATTACCATCTGATCCAGCAATTCCATTCCATTACCATCTGATCCAGCAATTCAGTATATACTGAAAAAAAAAAAATTGAAAGCAGGGACATGGACAGATATTTGCACACCCATATTCATAGCAGCATTATTTACAATAGCCCAAAGGGAGAAGCAACCCAAGTGTTTGTGGACAGATGAATGGATGAACAAAATGTGATACATACATGCAATCAAATCTTATTTAGCCTTAGAAAGAAAGGATATTCTGACACATGCTCAACACAGGAGAACCTTGAAGCCATTATGCCAAGTTAAGTAAGCCAATCATGAATACTTTGTTATTCCACTCATATGAAATACTTAAAGTACTCAAATTCATAGGAACAGAAAGTAGAATGGTGGTTGTCAGGTGGAGTGGGATGGGGAGTTATTGTTTAATAGGTAGCGTTTCAGTTTTGCAGGATGAAGGAAGTTCTGGGAATGGCTGGGCGTGGTGGCTCACGTCTGTAATCCCAGCACTTTGGGAGGCCAAGGTGAGCGGATCATCTGAGGTCAGGAGTTCGAAACTAGCCTGGCCAAAATAGCAAAACCCCGTCTCTACTGAAAATACCAAAAAAAGAAAAAAAAAATTAGCTGGGCATGGTGGCGGGCACCTGTAATCCCAGCTACTTGGAGGCTGAGGTAGGAACATGGCTTGAACCTAGGAGGTGGAGCTTGCAGTGAGCCGAGATCTCGCCACTGCACTCCAGCCTGGGTGACAGAGCGAGACTCAGTCTCAAAAAAAAAAAAAAAAAAAAAAGCTCTAGAGATGGATGGCCGCAATGGTTACAAAGCAATGTGAGTGTATTTAATGCTAATAAGCTGTGCAGTTAAAAATTGTTAAAATGGTAAATTTTATGTTATGTATGTTTTACCACAATTTTAAAAATAAAAAATAACCCACCAATACAAACAATAAGGAAGCGTATTGGCACATATAACTGGAGGTCCTGAGGTAGGGAGTGTTTCCTGATTGGCTTCTCAGGGTTTCTCTGGACTTAACCTCTTTTGGGGAGGGGAAGGAGGTATCAAGATGGCTGCCACAGTTTCTCATTCACCACAACCACATCCCAAAAATGAAAAGTCTTTCTATTCCAGCCTTTGAAGCAAAGGGCCTGAGATTCACTCTGATTGGAAAGCCGTCATGTGCTTATCCTTGAACCAATGACTGTTGGAATAATAGGTATTATTGTCTTAAGCCAACTCCAGAGCCTGCAGTTAGAGATGGGACAGCTTCCCTCCTAGGGACACAGGCTGCCAGCGAGAGGGGTGAGTGTCTGTTAGGAAGGAAGGAAAGAACAGATGGGGACGGGTAAGCAACCAGAAAGATTTACTACCTCATAGCCAGCTCAGAGATATTGGAAAGGTTTTTCCAGGAGATAAGGAAGCCATTCATGGGGAGAAATTAATGTGTGTGCAAGAGCGGATAGTTTTCCTTTATTTATTAGTTCTCAGTGCCTGCTATTCTGAAGACTCAATTTTTTTGTTTGTTTGTTTTTTTGTTTGTTTGTTTGAGATGGAGTCTCACTCTGTCGCCTGGGCTGGAGTGCAGTGGCGCGATCTCGGCTCACTGCAACCTCCGCCTCCCGAGTTCAAGCGATTCTCCTGCCTCAGCCTCCTGAGTAGCTGGGACTACAAGCACCTGCCACTAAGCCCGCTAATTATTATTATTTTTTTTTTTGTATTTTTAGTAGAGACAGGGTTTCACCATGTTGGCCAGGCTGGTCTTGAACTCCTGACATTGTGATTCACCTGCCTCGGCCTCCCAAAGTGCCGGGATTACAGGCATGAGCCACTGTGCCCAGCCAACTCAAATTTTTTCATGCATGCCTCATTGCTTTTTGGGAGGACATCTCAGCAATTGTGTTTTTCCTTGGAGTATAGTGATATTTATTAATCAAGATGTTGTTGCATTTTGTTTTTTCAAATATTTGTTTAGACCCACTTCCTCATGTCTTTCAGGCAGAGGGAACAGTGTCAGCAAAAGAAGATATGTATAAGGAGAAAAATGACAAATTACTAGTATGTGAAGTTTGACGTCACTGGAGCATAGTCTGTGGGTAAAGGAGTGGTAGGAGAGAAGGCTGGAAAGATAGAATGGGATCAGATCATAAAGGTCTTGAGCTAGGCAGTGCTTGCTTCAACTTACTGATGTAAAACATACATACAGTCAAGAGCATGAAGTGCATTAAGCTTAAGCCAACATTCCAGCAGATTTGTACATATGTATAAACCCATAAAATCACCATGCAGATCAAGATCTAGAACATTTCCAGCACTCCAGAATGTTCCTTCACATTCCTTCCCAGATAAACAAAATGTCAATATACATCCCTGGAGGGAACAGTAGTAGTAATTCTGGCTTCTGTCACTATTAATTAGTTCTGCCTGTTCTCTTTTTTTTCTCTTTCTTTGAGACAGGGTCTTGCTCTGTTGCCCAGGCTGGAGTGCAGTGATGCAATCTCAGCTCACTGCAACCTCCGCCTCCTGGGCTCAAGTGATCCTCCCACCTCAGCCTCTGGAGTAGCTAAGATTACAGGCATGCATCAGCAAACCTGGCTGATTTTTTATTTTTTATTTTTGGAGATGAGGTCTCGCTCTGTTGCCATGACAGGAGTGTGGTGGCACGATCTCAGCCCACTGCAACCTCTGCCTCCTGGGTTCAAGCTATCCTTCTGCCTCAGCCTCCCAAGTAGCTGGGACTACATGCTCATGCCACCATGCCTGGCTAATTTTTTGTGTATTTTTAGTAGAGACGGGGTTTCACCATGTAGGCCAGACCGGTCTCGAACTCCTTACCTCAGGTGATCAGCCCGCCTCAGTCTCCCAAAGTGCTGGGATTACAGGTTTGAGCCCCACTGCCCGGCCCCTGGCTGATTTTTAAAAACTTTTTGGTAGAGATGAGGTCCCGCTGTGTTGCTCAGGCTTGTCTTGAATTCCTGAGCTCAAGTGATCCACCTACCTTGGCCTCCCAAAGTGCTGGGATTACAGGTGTGAGCCACCACACCCAGCAGAACATCATAGAAGTGAATAGAATTGTTATGGGCAGGTCTTTGTTCTTAGAGCTCCCAAGATGTGGCGTGCCGCTCCCAAGATGGTAGCAAGCCTTTTGTTCTCTGACCTGGGGTTCTTGGCCTCACGGATTCCAAGGAATGGAACCTTGGGCCATGTGGTGAGTGTTATAGCTCTATTAGAAGCCGTGGGTCATGGAAGAGAACCGTGGAACCCAGCAACTAGTGTTCAGCTCGATTAGGACAAACCCTGGGCCCTTAGTCATGCAGTAACAATGGCGTGCCTTTAGCCCGATAGGGAGCAGCAGTGGGCGCCTCGCTGGATCAGGAGTGCAGCGAACACCCTGCCAGATCTGGAGGGGTGGAAGTCAGCGTCGGGTCTGCAACGGTGGCAAACAGCAGTGGTGGGCTGCGAGCGAAAGCTGAGCTCGAGCCATAACAAACAAGGACCAGAAGAGTGTGCAGTTGCAAGATTTAATGGAATGAAAACAGAGCTCCCATACAATGGGAAGGGACCCAAAGGGGGTTGCCGCTCCCTGCTGGGATGCCTGGGTTTATATCCCGATCATTGTCCCTCCCCCTGTGCTCTCAGGCGATATATGATTTGACTATTTCTTTACCTCCTGCTTTTGGCCTAATTTGTATTTTAGTGAGCCCTCTTTACTTCCTGATTGGTTGGGTGTGAGCTGAGTTACCAGCCCTGTGTTTAAAGGTGGGTGCGGTCACCTTCCCCAGGTAGGCTTAGGAGTTCTTATTCGGCCTAGGAAATCCAGCTAGTCCTGTCTCTCAAAATGATGCAACTTGCACCCTTTTTAACCTGGCTTCTTTAACTAGGCCTAATGTTCATAAGATGCCTCTGTGTGGTTGCCTGTATCAGAGTTTGTTTGTTTTGTTGCTTGGTGCAGTATTCCATTGAACAAATATCCCACAATTTGTTCATTATCTAGGTGATGGACATGTGGGTGATTTCCAGTTTGGGGCTAGTGTAAATACAGCCGTTATGAATGTTCTCATATATGAATTTGGTGAACATGTACACTCACTTTTCTTGGGTATATTCTGAGAAGTGGGCATGCATGATCCATATTAGTGTATACTGCCCGACAGTTCTCCAGAGTGATTGTACCAAGGGAGCTTGGATGTTAGCCTGAGGAAGACAAGGAGTGATATGATGAAACTTACATTTAACTCTGGCAGCCACTGTGTTGGATGTACTGAATTGGGATGAGATTCTAGACAGAGAGACCTGTAAGAAATCGCAGACTAGGTGCAACCAGAGTGTCTCCTGGTTGGCTTCTCAGGGTTTCCCTGGACTTACCCTCTTTTGGGCAAGGGAAGGAGGTATTAAGATGGCTGCCACAGTTTCTCATTTACCACAGCCACATCCCAAAGAGGAAAAGAGAGCCTTTCCATTCCACCCTTTCAAGCAAAGGGCCTGAGATTTGCGTCGATTGGAAAGCTGTCCTCATCCCTGAACCAATGACTGTTGCAGGGGGAATGGAATGAATGATATCAATTGTCTTAAGTCAACTCTAGAGCCTGAAGTTAGAGATGGGGCAGCTTCCTTCCTAGGGACACGGGCTGTCTGCAGGAGGAGTGAGTATCTGTTAGGAAGGAGGAAAGGGATAGATACGCAGCCCCCAGGGGCGATGAGGGATGGTGAACCCCTGAGCCCAGGCAATGGGCACGGAGGAAGAGAATGGTTTTAAGAGATAATAAGAAGGCAGAATTTTCGTGATTGTTTGGATATGGTGGGGAGGGAGATAAGGGAGTCCCAGATGACCGCCAAAACTCTGACTTGGTGTTAACAGAATGGTGGTGCCCTTGTCTAAAGGAGAGAGCACTTGAGAAGGAGCAGGTTTGAGGAAGATGAGCTCCATTTTTTTGTTTGTTTGTTTTGGACAATTGGCAGAGCTAGCTGAGATTTTATTTTGGAAAAAAAAAAGCAACAATTGAATTGTTTTGTAGCTGAAAGCATGGCCAACGGGGGTGTCCCAGGCAGTAAACTCCCCCAGCAGGTGGGCTGAGGGCTAGGGCTGAGCCTCAGGTGAGGTGAGTCTCCTGTTCCTGTGCTCCACTGCACAGCGGCTTCCTCCACAGGCCCTGGGGCAGCCGCAGGAGGGGCAGGCTGGTAGGGGCTGTCATGGCCATTCACTTGGGTAGGACATCAGAGGACTTGGACACTAGCTTGCCATCTCGCGTTTCCACCTTCTTCACAACCATGGCCCTGGAGGAGCTGGCGTGGCTGAAGGAGCTGGAGCCTCCACCAGAGCCAAAGCTGGAGCCCAGGCTGTAGCTGAGGCCTGTTGTAGAGGGCTTGTGAGGTGGCCGTAGGCCGAGCTCAACCCACCTGAGTAGCCACTGGTGGTCTTCAGATGGACACTCATGTTCTGTATCCCAGACCCCAGCTAGCTCTCCTCGCCCTCCAGCAGCTTCCTATAGGTGGCGATCTTGATGTCCAGGGCCAGCTTGACATTCATCAGCTCCTGGTGCTCCATGGCACAGCTGCTGCACCATGTCCTGCTTGGCCCTCTACAGGGCGGCCTCCAGCTCGACAGCTTCCTGTTGGCATCCTTAACAGCCAGCTCCCCACGCTGCTTGGCATCTGCGATGGCAGCCTCCAGGGAAACCCTCTGGCCTTTGAGGCCCTCAATCTCAGCCTGGAGCTGGCTGATGTTCCTATTAATCTCAGAGATCTCCATCTTTGCATAATGCAGGTCATTCCCGTGCTTCCCAGCCAGTGTCTGCAGCTCCTCATACTTGAGCTGGTGCATGCCCTCAGCCTCAGCCCAGCTGCCGTTGGTGATCTCCTTGTACTGCGCCTTGACCTCAGGGATGATGCTGTCCATGTCCAGGGAGCAGCTGTTGTCCATGGACAGCACCACAGATGTGTCCGAGATCTGGGACTGCAGCTCCCAGATTTCCTCTTCATACAGCTGCCTGAGGAAGTTGATCTCATCAGTCAGCCCTTCCAGGAGAGACTCCAGCTCTACCTTGTTCATGTTAGCTTCAGCCACATGTTACCTTCTTGATGAGGACAAATTCATTCTCCATCTCTGTACGCTTATTGATCTCATCCTCATACTTGTTCTTGAAGTCCTCCACCAGCCCCTGTATGTTGCCAAGCTTCAGCTTCTCCTGGCCCAGAGTGTCCAGCTGCCGCCGAAGTTTGTTGATGTGGCTCTCGAACATGCTGTCCATGTTGCTCTGAGCTGTCTTCTGCTGCTGCAGGAGGCTCCACTTGGTCTCCAGCATCTTGTTCTGCTGCCCCAGGGGCCGCACCTTCTCGATGAAGGAGGCAAACTTGTTGTAGAGGGTCTTGATCTGCTCTTTCTCCTGGGTGCGCACAGCCTGGATGTTGGGGTTCACCTCCAGCTTAAGGGAGCTCAGCAGGTTCTGGCTAACCATGATGGCTGTGATGACCCCCATACCACTGGCCCCACCATAGCCTCCACCCAGACCCATGTGGGTGCCCAGGCCACCCTGGAAGCTGCTGCTGCTGCCCACTCGGGAGAAGCTCTAGGAGCTGATATGGGCACCAGGCCCGCTTGTGTAGGAGCTGCTGCTTAAGGCCTAGGGGCCAGAGGTGGACACCCTGTAGTACTTCTGGGTCACCCTGATGGACATGGTGGAGGCAGTAGTGGAGGTGGGTGGGCTGAACCAGGCAGAGATTCGAGAAAGCAGAGAAGCTTCTTCTCGGTCATGAGCTTCGTTTTGAACATGTTGAATCAGAAGGATCTGGGGAAGATCAAGGTGGGATCCAGGGAAGATCAAGGTGGTATCTAGTAGGCAACTGGATACATGGGGTTGAACCAAGGGGATGAATCCAGGCGGAGACTGACATTATGGAATCAAGGGAATGAGTGAACCATCCAGGGAGAGGGTGTAGAAAGAGGACTCCTAGAAGATGGTGGAGAAGGCATTTCCTGAGAGGTAGGAGGAAAACCAGAAGTTTGCCACGATGACAACCAAGGGTAGGGAGAGTTTCCATCAGGAAGAAGTAGTCCACATGTCAGAGGCTGCTGGGGGGGTGGGGGAGACGCGGTCAAGAAAGGTGGGCACTGAATGGTGTCCCGTGAGTGCAGAGTGGCACCTACTTACGTGTAGTTCAGGGGCATGCATGGCCGGCCACTACCAGGCTTTCTTCAGCCTCCTCAAAGGCCCACACCAGTGTGACTGGGCTGGCTGGACTGCCTCTTTGCACCCCTGAGGCCTGGTTCATGGCCTCTCAGCCTGTGGAGAGGAGACAGGGGGAGGAAGAGGGAGCTTTAGCCTCAGTCCAGGGACGGAGTCTGAGGCCTTTCTGAGAAGTTTGTGGGGACCTCAGCTGCACAATAGAGGGCAGCCTGCAGCCAGAGTAGAGCCAACCAAGTTCCTCCTGACACCAAAAACACTGACATTTGGACACAGTTTTCCCCTGGAGCCTTCCCCCTGTGGAAATTCCCGGTTGTAAGCCATACTGACTTTAATCTCAAGTGTCAAAAAGGTTGCCCAGGAGTCTGGGAGCCAACAGCTGAAAGCACGTTTGTAAGGATGTCAGGGCAAACAAAATAGGATACAGAACATTTTTTGAGATCTGTGCCAGTGGTGGACTTTTCTGGGAAAAATGACAAAAGCTGACAGTCTCAGGCAAAAAGGCGCTGATTCTTATCATTATTAATTTATGTCCTTGCTGAAAGATCAAGTTAGGGAAAGGTAAAGGGGAAGGACAGCACATGTGTGATTTCTTTGCCAGGCACAAGGGCGCTGCAGGAGGCTCCCCCTAGAGTTTAATGGGCAGCTTTATGTATTTATATGCTTTGACTGGAGCTAAAGAGGTCTGTGCCACACAATGGGCAGTTTCTAGTTGGATTTTAAAAGAAATAACTTTGATCATTTCAAAAGCAATGAAGCCTGATGCAGTGGAGAGAAAAGAAGGCAGTAATTTATGGCTACCATTAAGGACACAAAGACAAAGGTGGAGAGAACGTTTCACTAACTGAAGATTTACAAATGTGTAAAAACCACCCTTATGACCAGAAATAGCTGAGCGTCTCTCTCAGCACCAAACAAAAGGGAGTGGGAGGGAGGCGCAGACAGAAAGAGGGACGCAACCTGCCTGCCTTCACTGAAAGGGTCAAAAGAAAAACAACTACAGAAAAGTTATTTTCTCAGATAGCTCCATCAAGCAGCTGCACTAGCCACAGCCCAAAGAGGCAGGGCCCCTGTGGGCATGTTCGGGGGCTGGGGTGGCAGACAATGGGTACTGAGGGTGCAGAGGCTGGGAGCTCTGGGCTGTGGATAGGCCCCAAGAAGACATAAGAGTTTTTGTGCATGAGCTAGGTGGGGATTTTTTGGTGACATCTATTTTTTTCTGATCTCCAAAGGAATAGTGTGTGTGTGTGCGTGTGTGTCTGCATATACACATATGTGTATGTATATATTCACAGGAGAAAATTGAATAAATATGGAGAAGCTCAGTGAAGAACATTACTATCCCTAAGTGTGATGTTTGGTTGCGTCTGGAAATTGTTACTATATTTGTTCCTGGAGTGATGGTGGGTGTACTGGGCTCCAGCCATCCGTGTCAAGGGTGATATGGGAAGACCCTGTGTACCTGTTCCCTTGCAAGGACTGTCTTGCATGGAGGGCCAGGTGCTAGGCACTGCCTGTGTTTGAAGCTAGCCAGACCTGATGTTTATGAGTTCAGGTGATCATAAATGCCACCTGTACTCCAGGCAAAGTCGGGGCTGCTGTCTGTTGTCTCTGGTGGCTCACCTTTGACCTCTAGCCCCCTTCCCCTTAGGCTGCCCTGAGATATACATAAGTAGCTTGCAGGGATTCTAGGCCCAGCGTGCCCCACAGTGGGACAAGTGGACCAGTGCCCTCAGGGCTTGTGGGATGGAGGATCCGAGAGGGCCTGGGGTGGGCAGTGTGGAGAAGGGTGCAGAGGGTGTGCTGGGGTGGGCAGAGAAGCCAGGGTCACCTTCTCCATTCAAACAGCTGTTTTCCCGAATTGGAAGTCACCCCCACTCCCTTCCACTCCCACCACCCACCTCCCACGTGGAAAGCCCCAAGATAGCTTTGGGGTTTGGGGACTATACGGAACACTTTCTGGGCGCCCTGCCCCCGAATATTTCAATCTAGAAGGGCTGTTTGTCCTCACAAGAGGGCCTGGGTCGAGTTGTAGCACACTGGAACAGGCGCGGCACCGAGGGCTCCGAGCGTTGGAGCGGAGCGGGGCTGCGGGGGGCAGCGGGCTGGGTGCCTGGGCTGCGCGGGGCGCGAGGCACAGTGCTGCCGCCCCGCCAGGCTGACAGCCGCGCTCGGGCCACCGCGGCCGCGCCCCCCTCCACCCGGGGCCGGGGAGGGGAAGGGAGGAGGCCGGGCGGGGCGGCACTGCCCCCGCCTGCGCCTCCCGCCCCGGCCCGGGAGGGACCGTGTGAAAATGAGGCCGGGGCTCGGGGGGCGGGCGGGGCCGGGCCGGGGGTGGCGGCGGCAGCGGGCAGGGCGTCCGCACACACCTCCCCGCGCTGCCGCCGCCACCGCCCGCACTCCGCCGCTTCTGCCCGCAACCGCTGAGCCATCCATGGGGGTCACGGGCCGCAACCGTCCCGGGGCGGCCCGGGCGGTGCTGCTGCTGCTGCTGCTGCCACCGCTGCTGCTGGTGGGGGCCGTCCCGCCGGGTCGGGGCCGTGCCGCGGGGCCGCCGGAGGGTGAGTGTCCGGCCGCGGGGGCGCACCTGGCACAGAGGGCAGAGCCGGGAAGGGTGTTTTGGTCCCCGGCGGGGTCCAGAGCCGGGCGCGCGGGGCTGGGGGCGGGCGGCTGCAGCTCTGCGGGGGCCTCGGCTCCCCCCGGGACCTCAGCCGCCGTCCGGGCCAAGGTGCCACGACCGCTGGGGCCCTGAGTCCTTCGGCCTGGCCTCGGACCCGGAGCTGCTGACAGTTCCCGCCCCGGTCCGGATGCCTCCAGAGCGCCTGCTAGTCAGACAGTCGCCGGCGAGCAGGCAGGAGGGTGCTGACCCGGGCCTCGGGGTCCGGCGCCTCAGTGTAGGCGGGGAAACTGAGGGCCGGGCCGGGCACATCCACGAGGTGGAGGCAGCTTTGCCCTTTCTTTCTTTGGGGGCCGGCAAGTTCTGCTGATGGCTTCGGGGTGGGCTCCAGAGACTTTTCTGTCAGCGGAACAGCGCCTGTTCTGATCTGGGAATTACCCTGAAGCAGCAACAAGCCTAGGTTTTCAGCAGAGAACTTTGGTTTCCAGAGAGGACTCTGGACGTGCTGTGCTTACTGGACTTGCAATACTTTCAAAATGCTTTTGTTTTTAATTAATATCCTGGAGTAGTGTCAACCCAGGAAATACTTCTGCCAAGGCGGGTTTCCAGGTTGAGAGGATGGGCAGGGGTGGGAGTGCAGGGGGCTGGCCATGGGGACACCATCCCCGCTTCGCAGCATCTGAGAGCCCTGGATGACATCTGCTCCGATCCCGGGACAGGCTTCCCATAAATACTCTAAACCAGCGGGGTGCAATCTTTTGGCTTCCCTGGGCCACAATGGAAGAAGAAGAATTGGGCCACACATAAAATATACTAATACAAACGATAGCTGATGAGCAAAAAAAAAAAAAAAAAAATCTCATAATGTTTTAAGAAAGTTTATGAGTTTGCGTTGGGCCGCATTCAAAGCTGTCCTGGGCTGCACGTAACCCACGGGCTGTGTTGGACAAGCTTGCTCTAAGCCCCGAGAAAGCTGACAGACAGCTGCTTGGTGTTCAGAACTTTTCTGTCCGTTTGGTCCTTTCCTCCTTTAGCGGGCATGTAGGTACTATTGCCTACTCACATGCCAGGTACTGCGCTGTCTTGGCATAAGGGACACAGAGGCAGTCTGTTGTCAAGACATTGTCTAGTGGAGAGAGAGGAAGGAAAACAGTAACAACCCTGCCTGATGTGTGCCATGCAAAGCCATACATATGCGAGCACTTGGTGAGGGCAGCTACACTGGGGGTCATGGCAGGCTTCCTGGAGGAGGTGGATTTGAGCTAAGTCCTGAAGGCCAGTAGGTGATGGTGGGGGTAATTTCACGTAGAGCGCATAGGCTGTTCCTGGAAACAGGGGCCCAGGAAGAGTTTGGTTTATCCCAGGGATCCCAAGCAGCTGTAGCTTGTGATGAGTGAAGCGGGGTGGGCTGGTGGGGATGATGCCAGACAGGGCCGAGGCCAGTTCACACATGGCCTGGGAGCCTGTACCAGGTGTCAGCTGTGCTCTTTTGCAGATGTGGATGAGTGTGCCCAAGGGCTAGATGACTGCCATGCCGACGCCCTGTGTCAGAACACACCCACCTCCTACAAGTGCTCCTGCAAGCCTGGCTACCAAGGGGAAGGCAGGCAGTGTGAGGGTAAGTGCCTTGGGGACCATGTGGGGGGACTGTAGGGAAGCTCCTACCTCCTTAGCTCTTGCAGTGGCCACTTATGTTGGTAAAAGTGCTGCCCCTCCTCTCCCTTTCCCCCAGCCCCTGAATCACATCACCTGCTCTCTGAAATACATTTCAGATCTTGGACTGGAAACATCAGGTCTTCCCCAGGGCTGCTCACACAGTTTTATCTGGCTCTGAAATGTCCTTTTGTCTAGCTTCTGGAAAAGAAAAGAGATATGTTAGTATCTTTGGGTCCCACTCAGTTTTGGGGCAGAAAGTAAACATCCATGCTGATCAGGAGAGCCATGCCTGCCAGAGCAGGGCTGATCCTGCACCTCCCTGGGGCGGTTTGTACCTTTGCCCTGAAGTCTGAGTGCTAGAGTCCTGCCCTCCCCTACCAGCTCAGGAGGCTCCATCCTGTCTATGGCTTTGGCAACAATGTTTGGCATTGCGACGTGCCAAGCTTCAGAGTACACCAAGGACCTTCCTCGTTTGGAGTTACAGGTTCACTCTGGAGAGATGTGTGCAGAGGGGCATTTTAGCCCATAGAGCTGCAGGTCTGAGAACCTGTAGTTTGGACTCTGCCATTTTATAATCTGGACTAGAGTCATGAACTGTGAAGTTCAGAACTGGCCAGAGACTGGACACTTGAGGCTGTTCCTGGAGATGGAAATCATGACACATTGGAGCTGACTGGGCTATTCAGGTAGCTCTGGGCCAATCCTATTACTCATTTTACAGATGGGGACACTGAGGGCCAGAGGACTTGTGGCCATGATCACACAATTCGCCTGCAAGTGAAAGGAAGTCAGGTCTCCACCCCTAGCTCTGTCCCCAACCCCACGTTTCTCATATTTACTCAGCCCGCTGCTGTCCTTCTTTGGATTAGTGAGAAATCCCACTGTCTATAGTCATCCCGTGCAGGAAGAAGTTAGATGAGGAGCACTGAACTCATCTCTGAGTATCCCTCCTTGTTCCTGGACCCAACCTTGACAAGTATGTTGGTGGCCCCTTCCTCTTCGAGAGGTTTTAAACTCTTTAGAACTTGGGCTTAACTCCCATGAGAATTGATCTTCTGAATACTTGCAGGATCTAAAGCTACACAATGAGTAAGAAAGTCCCTTCCAAGTCTCTTTCCACTTTGAAAAACGTATTAACTTCTTTAGATGAGGAGGAAAACTTTTTTGAGACAGAGCTTTGCTCTTGTCGCCCAGGCTGGAGTGCAATGGTGCGATCTTGGCTCACTGAAGCCTCCTCATCCCCGGCCAGGAGTGCGAGACCAAGCGATTCTCCTGCCTCAGCTTCCCAAGTAGCTGGGATTACAGGCGCCTGCCACCACGTCCAGCTAATTTTTGTATTTTTAGGACAGACGGGGTTTCACCATGTTGGCCAGGCTGGTCTCAAACTCCTGACCTCAGGTGATCCACTGGCCTCGGCCTCCCAAAGTGCTGAGATTACAGGCATGAGCCACTATGCCCACCCAGAGGAGGAAAACTTTTAATGAGTGTCTATTCTGGTGCCATTTAATGGCCTAGTGTTCAGACCCTGATGTTTCAAACCAATCTGTTCCATACTGTGGCCTCTGAGTAATAAAGATTCTAAATATTAGAACAGTAGATAATGCTCAGCAGTGCCTGGTACATGGTAGACACTCAATAGACATCCTCATTTTTGAATAAGTGATTGTGTAAGATGGGCTCAGTCTACTAGCACCTTGACACAAAGTCTTTTCCAACAAATAGACAAACCCACAAATGAAATATCTAGATACAGAATGTACAGATGACCAAGTAGGTAAGTGACTGTCAGATGCTTTTGCAGTGTTGTAGCAATGACCTGATCCTCCTTATCCACCCATCTCCTTGTCTTAGCATAGCTGAGACAAGAAATGGGATCTTTAAAATGAACTTTGTTACAAAGGAAGGGAAGACCAAAAGAAAATATAGATAGCAAATATGAATAACAGATGGGATTATGACGGGCAAGTTTGGATCTGGTGACACCCCTTGGGAAATCATTCAGGGAGCTCCCCTTTGTGCACGAGGAGTGAGGCTCCCACCGCTCCCATTGGAGAAGGTGTGCTCCTGGTCAGGTGCATAGCAAGTGGGGTTGGTGATCCATCCATGAAGTAGCTCGTGCTCTTTCTCTCTCTCTCTCTTCCCCCTCCCCCCGCCATGTCATGGGAGGCCAAAAGGCTATCTCTCCCCAAAACATTTATCTGCTGATTCCTCCATACCACACACTTTCGGTATTAAATATTCTATTTGCTGTACTGGAATTCACACATGTTGGTACCCTGCTTTGGAAAAAAATGTTCACTTCTTTACTATGTGGATAACTCACGTCCTCCAGTTGCTGTGTGCTCTCTGGTGGCACGAAACCATTCCACTGACTTTATTTAGATAAAGTACACTTTTAGTAAGTGATGTTAAATGACAATTGGTAAGAATTTTCTTACTCTTGGCTTTTGAGTTTGATATATTTCAAATGAAATTGAATTGCTAATAGTTTATAGTTGATTGTTAAAAGTCTATTATTTAGTTTAAAATAACTAATGATTGACTGGCATTGTGCCATATATATATATATATATATATATATAAATTTATTTTAAAATGATATGTGATTGTTATAAAAAGTCAAATAATATAAAATGTGTAAAATAAAAAATTAAAGAACCTCCCATCCATTTATCCACAGATAGTCATTGTTAACAGTGAGCATACATCCTTTGTACTGTCATTTTGAACTCAGACCCTCGAAGAATTTGATCTTTTGAATATTTGTAGTATTTACAATACTAGTGAGTAAGGATGTCCCTCTTTTTTTGTTGTTGTTTTTTTGAGATGGAGTCTTGCTCTGTCACCCAGGCTGGAGTGCAGTGGTGCAATCTTGGCTCACTGCAACCCCCGCCTCCTGTGTTCAAGCAATTCTCCTGCTTCAACCTCCCTAGTAGCTGGAATTACAGGCGTGCACCACCACGCCCGGCTAATTTTTGTATTTTTAGTAGAGATAGGGTTTCACCATGTTGGCCTGCAGGCTGGTCTCGAACTCCTGACCTCAGATGATCCACCCACCTCGGCCTCCCAAAGTGCTGGGATTACAGGCGTGAGCCACCGCGCCCGGCCAGGATGTCCCTCTTAGTTTGGATTTCTTGGTATAGGAGTACAGAAATGGAAATTTTCTCCCAAGAAGGAAAAGGAGAGGAAATGAGGATTGTAAGGATTCAAAGATGTAGATATACAAAGATGTAACTCGTTTATCCATTTCTTGGCCTATTAATTTTTAAGCCTCTTGGGACCAACCTATGGTATTATTTGGGTTGTGATTATTGCCAGCTTCACTACTCATATTTAAGTTCAGGGATGAGGAACAGGTTTACTCAGAGTAACTAGAATTTTATCCTCCATAAAGTTTTCTTCTGCCAAAATGTTGGAGAAATGTGTGAGCCCTGAATAAGTGGGTTTAAAAATAATGTGATTCAGACGTTGCTTTAGATAATCTTTTATTCTAAATGATCTTTGCTTATTTGCTTATTTATTGTATGGTTCTTACTTCTCAGTCTGAGGAATTGAATTGGCTCACGCCTGTAATCCTAGCACTTTGGGCGGCCGAGGCAGGAGGATACCTTGAGCTCAAGAGTTTGAGACCAGCCTGGGCAACATAGTGAGACCTTCTCTCTACTAAAGGTCAAAATAATTAGCTGGGTGTAGTGGTGTGTGCCTGTAGTACCAGCTATTCCAGAGGCTGAGGTGGGAGGATCACTTGAGCCCAGGAGGTGGAGGTTGCAGTGAGCTGTGATTGCGCCACTGCACTCCAGCCTGGGCAACAGAGCAAACACTCTGTCTTAAAAAAAAAAAAAAAAAAAAAAAAAAAAAACTAAAGAGACTGAATCAAGTTTAACAGGGATGAATCTAAAGTTGGCCTTTGTACAAGATGCTATATTTTTCTTTTCTTTTTTAATTTTTTTATTTTTGAGACAGAGTCTCGCTTTGTCACCCAGGCTGGAGTGCAAGTGGCGTGATCTTGGCTCACTGCAACCTCCGCCTCCCGGGTTCAAGTTATTCTCCTGCCTCAGCCTCCCGAGTAGCTGGGACTACAGGTGTGTGCCACCACACCCGGCTAATTTTTTGTATTTTTAGTAAAGACGGGGTTTCACCGTGTTAGCCAGGATGGTCTCCATCTCCTGACCTCGTGATCTGCCTGCCTCGGCCTCCCAAAGTGCTGGGATTACAGGCATGAGCCACCGTGCCCAGCCTATATTTTTCTTTTTAAAAAACTTTTTATTTGGACATAATTTTAGATTTCAGAAAAGTTGCAAAAATAGTGCAGAGTTCATCTGTGTATATATATGCCCTTCATTCATTTCACCCTAATGTTAGCAACTTACATACCTATAGTACAATTATCAAAACCAGGAAATCAACACTGGTACAATGCTATTAAGTAAACTACAAACTTTATTCAAATTTCACCATTTTTCCCTACCATTCTTTTTTTGTTCCAGAATCCAAGTAAAGTCCCACATTAGATTTAGCAGTTGTGTCTCTTGTCTCCTCCAGTCTGTGACAGTTCCTCAGTCTTTCCTGACATTGACACTTTTGATGAGTACTGCTCACTTCATTTGTCTTAATGTCATTGTAAGAATTGATACAAGGCCAGGTGCAGTGGCTCATGCTTGTAATCCTAACACTTTGAGGTGCCAAGGAGGGAGGCTTACATGAGGCCAGGAGTGTGAGACAAGCCTGGGCAACATAGTGAGATGCCTGTCTCTAAAACAAAACAAAACAAAACAAACAAACAAACAAAAAATTCTGGTGTAGTGATGTGTGCCTGTAGTCCCTGCTACTCAGGAGGCTGAGGCAGGAGGATCACTTGAGCCCAGGAGTTTGCAGTGAGCTATGATGGCACCACTGCACTCCAGCCTGGGTGACAAAATGAGACGCTGTCTCAGAAAACAATAATTGATATAAGAGAATGTCTTGTGTTTTTTACATGATAAAATTGAGGTTATGAGTTTTTGGCCAGGCTGCTACAGAGGTGCTGTTGTATCCTTTTCAGTGTAGCACACCATGGGCACATGATGTCAACATGTCCCATTCTTGATTTTAACCTTGATTGCCTGAGCAAGATGGGATTTACTGGGTTTCTCTGCTACAAAATTACTGGTTTTTTGTTTTGTTTTGTTTTGTTTTGTTTTTGCCCTTTGCAATAGATACATTTCTTAGGGGAGATACTTTTGAGGCCAATATCCTGTTTCTCCTCAAATCTTCATCCACTGATGTTAGCATCCAACTGTGGATCTTGCCTGCAATAATTATTACTGTGATGTGTGTCTCCTGGTAATTTTTCATTTCTTTAATTCTTTAAACATCTATTAATTGAAATTCTTCTGTAAGGAAGATCTCTCCCTCTTCCCCACTTATT
The DNA here is from genome assembly GCF_028885655.2 of Pongo abelii. Classification (NCBI taxonomy): domain Eukaryota; kingdom Metazoa; phylum Chordata; class Mammalia; order Primates; family Hominidae; genus Pongo; species Pongo abelii. The sequence continues at coordinate 68,224,905 of NC_071994.2, forward strand.
TATTAATTTATACCACTGTGTACTGATGCATATTTACTTTATTGCATCTATATTTATTTTTGGCTGAAATTGTTTGTTTTAGCCATTGGAAGCTCCCCACACATTGTCTCCTGTGTCATTTTGACATCACATTTTTGAGGACTTCCTAACTTTCTGGTACCACAATATGCTCTAGAATCATCTTATAGCTTCTCCTCCCTAGGCCTGGAGTGAACCACTTCTCCAAGGAGCTCTGATTCCTTTTATTGGGAAGTGGTCTATAGAAACCAAGATCTGGATGCTTGGTGTTTTCATTGCTGCTAAGGTGTCATCATTCCTACCTGGGAAATACATGTATGCATACTCATCCACACATGCACACGTATCTATATTTATTCCTTTTATTTATTCATCTGTGTATATATATATATATATATATAAAACAGTTAGTTACACTGATACTTTGGATTCCAAACCAATACCACAAGATTCATTCTAGGCTGGATGCAGTGGCTCACGCCTGTAATTCCAGCACTTTGGGAGGCCGAGGCAGGTGGGTCACAAGGTCAAGAGTTCAAGACCAGCCTGGCCAAGATAGTGAAACCCCGTCTCTACTAAAAGTACAAAAATTACAGCGCACCTGTAATCCCAGCTACTCGGGAGGCTGAGGCAGGAGAATCGCTTGAACCTGGGGGGCGGAGGTTGCAGTGAGCCGAGATCGCGCCACTGCACTCCAGCCTGGGTGACACAGTGAGACTCCGTCTCAAAAAAAAAAAAAAAAAAAAAGATTCATTCTGTTCTCTCTTTGCTTATTCGTAACTTTCTCCAACAGTGAGAAATCTGGCACTCATTATCTGTAATGTGTTTACCTCTTTGTTCAGTCCTAATACACAGGAGAGATATTTACAGAATTACAAGTCCATAACCCTTTGAGTAAAGCAGATTTACTAACTAGAGTACAATATTTACTAGAGTATAGCATACAGCTATTTCGTTTTTAGCCTTAAAGCATCCAAGCAAGGTGTTTTTCACAGTGTTATTTAGGTCAATATTTTTCTTCCCCATCCCCTTCAGTATGGTTATACTATTAGTTTATAATACATTAGGTTCATTTGTTTCTTTTCGTATTCCACTTTTATTCACTTCCATCCCCCCCTTCCATGCATTTCCCTTATTCCTTAAACATGTATTAATTGTATGTGTACAATTCATTGTATTCATTCTTCCCACCCTTTCCCCGTGCCCTGTGGGTCACCAATCTCTGTAGTTTCTGGTTTTATCTTTCTATATTTATTTTGCACTAATAAGCAGATAAATGTATGCTTTCTTTTTAACTTTACTGAGGTGTAATTAACATACTATAATATTCACCAATTTTAATTGTGCAAGTCAGTGATTTTTAGTAAATCAGCTGAATTGTGCAACCATCACCATAATACAAACATTTTCCTCATCTCAGTAAGATTCCTCATGTTCTTGTAGAGCTAATCCTCATTCCCAGTCCCAGCCTCAAGCAACCAGTAATCTACTTTCTGTATCTGTATATTTGCCTTTTCTGGACATTTCACGTAAGTGGAATCATACAATATGCGGTCTTCTGTGTTGGATTCTTTCACTTAGCAAAATGCTTTTGAGGTTTGTCCATGTGGTAGCTTATATCAGCATTTCATTCATTTTTATCATTTAATAGTATTCCATTGTATGAATATACCATGGTTTTTTTGCCCATTTATCAGTTAATAGGCATTTTGATTGTTTCTACTTTGGGGCTGTTATAAATAATATTGCTGTGAACACTTGCATGAAAGTCTTTGTATAGACATAAATTTTCATTTCTTCTGGGTATATACGTAGGAGTGGGATTGCTGGGTCATATGGTGTATTTGTGTTTAAATTTTTAAGAAACTGCCGAGGAGATAATTTCTTGGATATCACACCAAAGCCACATACAACAAAAGAAAAAATAGACAAATTGGACTTCATGAAAATTTTAAAATTTTGTACATCAAAAGACAATATCAACAGAATATAAAGGCAACTCACAGAATAGATGAAAGTATTTGCAAATCATATATCTTATAAGGGATTAATATCCAGAATATGTAGAGAACTGTTAATGTTCAACATTAAAAATCAAATAACCCAATTAAAAAGTGGGCAAAATATTTGAATAGACATTTCAGCTAAGATGATATGCAAATGGACAATAAGCCCATGAAAAGATGTTCGACATCTCTGATGATTAGGGAAATGCAAATCAAAACTACAAATGGGAGATACTATTCATATCCATTAGGATGGCTACTATCAAAAAAATAGAAAATAATAAATGTTTGTGAGGATGTGGAAAAATTGGAAGCTTTGTGCACTGTTGGTGGGAATTTAAAATGGTATAGCCATAATGGAAAACAGTGTGGAAGTTCCTCAAAAAATTAAAAAAAAATTACCATAAGACCCAGCAATTCCACTTCTGGGTATACACCCAAAAGAGTGGAAAGCAGGGTCTGGAGGAGATATTTGTATGCCTATGCTCATAGCATTATTCACAGTAGCCAAAAGGTGGAAGCAACCCAAGTGTCCATCGACAGATGAGTGGATAAGCAGCATGTGTTATGTACAAAATAATATTTTTGGGTTTTTTTTTGAGGTGGAATCTTGCTATGTTGCTCAGGCTAGTCTCAAACTCCTGGGCTCAAGCGATCCTCTCACCTCTGCCTCCCAAGTGGCTGAGATTACAGGCATGATATAATGGAATATTAGCCTTAAAAAAGGAAATCCTGTCACATGCTACAACATGGTGGAATCTTGAGAACATTATGCTAAGTGAAACAAGCCAGTCACAAAAAGACAAATACTGTTTGATTCTAAATATATGAGATACTTAGAGTAGTCAAAATCATAGAGTCAGGGAGTAGAATGGTGGTTACCAGGGCCTGAGGGAAGAGAGGGAAGAGGAAATGAGGAGTTATTGTTAAATAGGCATAGAGTTTCAGTTTTACAAGATAAAAAGAGTTAGGGAGATGAATAGTGGTGATAGTTTCACAACATTATGACTGTTTTAATTATATCCAACTGTACATTTACAGAAAGAAAAGAAAAGATACTGCCAAACTCTTGTCCAAAGTGGCTATGCCATTTTACATACCCATCAACATCCTGTCAACAATGTATGTGTTCCTATTTCTCCACATCCTTGTCAACATTTGTTATTGTCTGTCTTTTTAATTATTGCCATTCTAGTGAATGTGAAATGGTATCTCACTGTGGTTTTAATTTGCATATCCCTAATAACTAATGGCGTTGAGCATTTTTTCATGTGCTTATTGGTCATTTGCATATCATTGTAGCTGAAATGTCTATTCGAATATTTTGCCCATTTTAAAATTAGGCTGTTTATCTTCTTACTGAGTTGTAAGAGTTCTTTTTCAGTTCTTTATAAGGTGTGTGATTTGCAAATATTTTCTACCAATCTGTGGCTTGTCTTCATTTTCTTAATGATACCATTTGAAGAGCAAAAGTTTTTAATTTTCATAAACTCTAGTTTATTAATTTTAAAAATTGTGATGGTGTATTTGGTATTATATCAAAGAAATTTTAACCTCATCCAATGTCTTAAAGATTTTTCTCTTTTTCTCCTTTTTTTTTTTTGAGATAGGTCTTGCTCTGTCACCCAGGCTGGAATGCAGTGCTGCAATCTTGGCTCACTGTGGTCTCAACGTCGGGCTCAGGCAATCCTCCTGCCTCAGCCTCCCAAGCAGCTGGGACTACAGGCGTGCACCACCACACCTGGCTAATTTTGTTTATTTTTTGTAGAGATGGGGGTCTCACTATGTTGCCCACGCCAGCAACTCCTGGGCTCAATTGATCCTCCTGGCTTAGGCTCCCAAAGTGCACCCAAAGATCATGCCTAGCCATCCCAATATCTTAAAGATTTTTATCACATATTTTTTTCTGAAAAGCTTTATATTGTTAATGCTTACATTTGGATCCCTGATCCATTTTGAGTTGATTTTTGTGTACGGGATGAGATAAGGGTCTGAAGTCATCTTTTTGAATATGGATATCCAATTAAACCAGTGCCATTTGTTGAAAAGACAAGCATTTCTCCCAAAGGATTACCTTAGCACTTTTGTTTAAAATCAAGTGGCCATAAGTAGAAGGACTTATTTCTGGACTCTCAATTCTGTTCCATTGATCTATACATCTGTCTTTATGCCTGTACCATGCTGTCTTGATAACTGTAGGTTTATAGTAAGTTAAAGTCCCCCAAATTTGTTCTCCTTTTTCAAAATTGTTTTTGCTCTTCTGAGTCTTTTGCATTTCCATATAAATTTTATGATAAGCTTGTCAAGTTCTGCAAAAACGTATCCTGAAATTTTGTGTGTGTTTTTATATCTTCTTATTTCTTACATGAAGATAACATATTACAAATACTCTTTTAATTTTGATTTTTTCGTTTAATAGTATATCCTAGAAATTACTCCAAATCAGTTCATAGAGATCTTCCTCATTCTCTCTTTTTTTTTTAATAGCTGCATAGTAGTCCATGGAGTAGAGGTACCATAATTTATTAAACTATTTTTCTATGTATGGAAACTTAGGTTGTTTACAGTATTTTGTCATTAGAAACAACACTGCAGTGAATAACCTTGTGCATATTTGTTTTCCTATTGTTAGAGATGTATTTTCAGGTAGATTCCTAGAAGTGGAATGGCTGGTTAAAAGGTAAGTGCATATGTTTTCACATCAAAGAAATAGCACCTGTCTGGTTTACTTCTGTTTCATTCCTCAGACATCGATGAATGTGGAAATGAGCTCAATGGAGGCTGTGTCCATGACTGTTTGAATATTCCAGGCAATTATCGTTGCACTTGTTTTGATGGCTTCATGTTGGCTCATGACGGTCATAATTGTCTTGGTAAGGAAGGCATTTGGAAATGGCAATTCTCCTTCACTCTTCCACCCCTTTCTTTACCTTGGTGAAGACCTCCTCATGAAGACAAAAACGGGCTCAGAGCCTTGTGTTTTCTGCTCCCTTGGAAGTCAGACTCCATGATAGAAAATGAGGTAAAATGTTTTAGTTTTATGTGATCATTCATAACATAAATCTTCTGTTAGTCCAAGGAGATGGGTGACATCATCATTACTATTTATTGACTTTCTAGCATTGACTTGTCACCTTTTAAGATCTTTGGTCCTGTGTTGAGAGTCCTGACTTATAACCATTTTTTTTCAATGCTGTAAGTGTTTCTGTTTTAGAATTCGGAAAAACTCCTTGTCCTGAAGACTCCAAATCTGTGCTGGGGTTACAGCCAGCTAGACCCCCCCTTTTTTTCTTGAAAAAGAGAGAAACTAAAACAGAAATCTTCCATGAACATCTTCCTAGTATTCCACAAAACAGAAACATCTGTTGGAGTTTTAGTCCCTGAGTTAGAGACTACAAAGAGTGTTGTTTACATTCATTCCTTATGCCAGGAATAAAACAGAACTTAGAAGCAGCTAGCAACTGCATGGGGTTGAATGTTGGATAGTCTTAGAGGATGCAGCACTCCTGGCAGATAGGTATTTGTGGTTTGCTTTTTAAGGCTGGTATTAGTTGTACAGGAGAACATCATGGGAAAATATGGCATCAGCGTCCTTTGACACTCATGACCCTTCACATGGATAACCTGCTGAGGTCTACTTGGCCAACTAAGGAGCAGCGGAGCCAGGCCCTGGCTCTGTGGGGACAGCCATTCAGATGCCCCCTTATGGTGTGGTAGGAATGGCCCTTTGATTAAATGCTTTGAGATCTGCAAAAAAGGAACTAGAAAAAGTCCAGACAGAACTTGTGTGTTGTGTGTTGGGGCTCTGGAGTGGAGGAGAGGTTATTTCCATTTGGGACTTAACCCTCATATGAACTTTATCCCACTTCAATGTCTCCTGGAGCTCCATCCTGATGGACTCTGTTATTTCCTGTCGGTGCCCTGTGTGAGAGATCAGGCTTTGGGTGACACATCAGGTGGCTTTCCAAGCCTGCAGCTGTCAGTAAGACTTGATTGCACGTGAGGGAACCAGTAATCTTCTAGGCAGTCGGTACCACAAAAAGGCATATTTGAGAGACAATCCTGAGAGCAGGAATCGATATTAATTAAAAACTCAGACAAATGAAATCACTTTCAGTGTGTGATTTGTTGGGAGGCATACCACATGGGTTGCTCTTTTTTTTTTTCCATTTTCAGGGGGAAATTTCCCTTTGACTTGCCAATGAGGGCATTTGGAGGATGCATATCTGATGGCAGACTTCAACGTCACTGTTGTGCTGTAATCCATAGCCCGGGGTGGCGGGGGGGAGTATAAGGTTCCTAAGAGCAAGAACCATCCAGGGGCTAGGAACCTGGGCCAGGGCTGGTGGGCGGCTCTGAGTATCGGCCTGCTTGGAAACCCTGAAGGCAGAGTCTTTTCTTGCCTTTGCCAATAACACAGATATTATCAACACAGAGTATCTCCATTTCCCCTCTGTGGGATCTCTTTGTGGACTCAGTAGCAAGGATCTGCCTTGCAGAGAGACCTTGAGCATCTACTGAGTATTTCTGAATGGGGTAAGGACTCTTTAAAAGGAAGGCACAAGAAAATGAAGTACATTTAGAAGAGTAAGACCGGCACACATAGACACTTCCCCAACATTCAGATTTGAAAGGGCTGACCCAGTTTGTGGCAAGAAAGAAGCTCAGAGCCCTGACTTCTCCTGAGTTCTCTGGGATGACCCCTTCAATCTCCTCAGCCTCCTAACCACACATTAGCCACAAATATATTAGCTAGAAGACACAAGGTACAAACACCACTTAGCTTTGGCACTAAACACAGAGCACTTCAAGATCCTGAATGCCTGCAAGTCTGAAAAACGAAAGGCAGCTCTTCTATACAGCTCACCCCATCTGCCTTCAGTTTCTATTTTTGGAGTGTCTGGGAGCTCGTCATAGCTGTTTGGCTTTGTAGCAGTTGTTCTCAACCCTGGCCGCACACTGGAATCACCTGAGAAGCTTAAAAAACACCATCCCCTAGACTTCATCCAAGACTGGCTCTGTCAGTATCTCTGGAGGTGGCATCCAGGCATCAGGGTTCTGACACATAGCCAGGGTTGAGAACCACTGTTTTATGGTCTGGAGAAGCTCACCAGCTTAGTGATAGATATTTGCATACGTGGACACACACTTTTGTATTTATCTAACCAGAGAGCATCAGCTAGCTGAATGACACATTTCTGATTGCCTTGGAGAAAAGAAATTGGGGGTTAAACGTGGGGTAGGGGTGTGACAGCTCAGAGGGGTGCACACCTTTACTCGCAGCCAATCCAGGAGTTGGTGTTCAGGGAGACAGACCTCTCCTGCTCACCTTGAGTCTTGCTGTGGAACACCTAGGCCAGGTGTGTTCCAGCACGGCTCATCCTCTGGAATGTGCTTCCTTTACCCTTTGGCATAGACAAGGGCAAGTTTGTTAGGCTTCAGGGGATGGCTTGAGTCCCATCAGTTTAGTCAGGCATCTGCTCAGTAGTGTGGGAGGACAGAGGACTGTAAGATCTGAAGCTTGAAACCAGATAACAGATATTTAAATGTGAGGTTTTATTATTATGATTATTATGGATACGCCCAGGAGCTAGTGATTGGCACATGAGAAATTAGACTGGAGAAAATAAATGGATTTTATATCAGTCTTCTCTTTGAGCCTTTGTTGTCTGAAACTTTTCTGGAAGTTTCTCTTCTTTGGCTAGGGTGATGCTATCCTCTCCTGCTTGTTTGTTCATGCATTGAATAGTTAATGAGCACCTGCTGTATTCCAGGGCTGTGCTAATTAAAACAAAAATCTCTGTCCTCAAGGAGTTTGCAATCTAGTAGAGGTAGATGAGTAAAGGATTTTGAGGCTGCAAGTCAGTAAGTGTAGCAATACAGCTGTGCACAGGGTATCACAGGCCGAGTGGGAGGAAGGTCCCCTAAGGCCGCCCGGACAGTGTGTGGCAGAAGGCTTCCTCCCTCCGTATCTCTTTGCTGGCTCCTTCCCTGGAGGCTCTTGGGACTCCTGCCATCTCCTCTGCCTCCTCCCTGCCCCTGGCAGGGTCCAGGATTCTACCTCTGGCTGTCTCCTTTCTGCTCCCTTCCCACACTCCTGCCTTTGGCCCTCTCATCAACCTCCACCACTTTATCAGGCAACTACAAATAAATGATTTCCAAAGCTGTGCTTACACCACCAGATTCTCTTCCAAGCTTCCCACTAAGGTTTGCCACTGCCTACTGGACCTAGCCCTACATTTCAGCATTTCAGACAGATCACCTCCCTGCCTTGGGGGTCAGGGGCAACCATATCTCCATTCCCATTTCTGTATCTAGCACTGGCCTTCCATGTTTCCCTTCCGGAAGGCCTTGGTGTCAACTTTCCATCCTCTAATTCTGCCCACCCCAGAGCCCACAAGGCTCCCAGCCCTGCGGGCACCTTGTCCGCCCAGTCTTCTTCTCTGGCTTGGTTCCCAGCATACCTGGCAGCCGCAGTGCTGTCCCCACTAGCACTAGCTGTGGCTGTTGCAGATGCATGTGTGAAGCTGGACTCCCAGACTGCCCATTCTTCCCCTCCCTCTGTCCTGCCCTCAGCTGCTGCCTTGTATTTCTCAAAGTGAAGGGCCAGACTCTCTCCCCTACTCTAGTGGTTCCCAGCTGCTTCCCAAATTAAGTAGGCACTTCATTGCCTGGTATTCAGGATCCCGCAGTGTGACCCCAGTCTGTCCTCCCAGCTGTGTCTCCTGTAACCTCCCTCATGTGCCCTATGCTCCAACCAAATGGGCTGACCCACTGGTATCTGAATGTTCTCCATGCCTCCCAGCCTTTGTGCTACTGCTTACGCTCTCTTCCACCTATAATCCCTTCTTTCCTGATTTATAATTGGACAATCCTAAGGGCCCATCTTTTATTAGCTTATCCTTAATTTATCCTGATACCCCATGACCAGATGTGATTTCTTTCCTTTGTAGCACCTTTTATACCTTATATCAGAATCATTTGTATATTTGTCTCTTGCTGAAGGGCATGCTCCTAGGGAGAAGGATTTTTTTTTTTTTTTTTTTTTTTAGATGGAGTCTCGCTCTGAGGCCCAGGCTGGAGTGCAGTGGCATGATCTTGGCTCACTGCAACCTCCGCCTCTCGAGTTCAAGTGATTTTCTTGCCTCTGTAGCTGGGATTACAGGCATGTGCCACCATGCCTAGCTAATTTTTGTGTTTTTAATAAAGACGGGGTTTCACCATGTTGGCCAGGCTGGTCTTGAATTCCTGACCTCAGGCGATCCGCCTGCCTCAGCCTCCCAAAGTGCTGGGATTATAGGCATGAGCCACCACACCTGGCCAAGGGAAGGAATTTTATCTTCCTTATCTATATTTTGCTGTCTCCTCTAGCACCATGCTTTGGAAAGAGAAGATGTTCAACAAATATTTACTGAGCTGATGATCTCGTGTCCATGTGGCGGTGCTGGCCAAGTGAGCCCCAGACCCATAAGGACTGGGTAATTGTCTGTGGACCTTACTGGCTTTGATTCTGAAAGCTTCTGTGGTGCAGGGATGTGAAGAGGAACCTCATCTTTGCTTAGCAGGGCCCCTGAGCTGCTGGGTGAGGTGGGGCATTAAAACAGTCACCAAAGCAAAGGCTAATCCCTCTCTCCTTCCAGATGTGGACGAGTGCCTGGAGAACAATGGCGGCTGCCAGCACACCTGTGTCAACGTCATGGGGAGCTATGAGTGCTGCTGCAAGGAGGGGTTTTTCCTGAGTGACAATCAGCACACCTGCATTCACCGCTCGGAAGGTACCTCTGCCCATCTGTGGATGGGGGCAGAGTCACATCTGAGACCCCCCTCCCTTGCGCGCGCACACACACACTGACTCTAGAGGGGAAGCACAGGGTATAGAAAGTCTGGAGGCCTGAGGACGAGTCCAGACTCCACTGCCGGGTAACCGTGGGCAAGTTATTTGAACTTCAACTTCCTCACCTGGCAAAATAGGTGCACTGGACTGGGTGAGCTCTGAGGTCCTTTCAAACTCTCACATTCTCTGATTCTAATCTTTACATAGAATATATTTCAAACATGACTAGATGTCTCAGGAGCAATATAGTGGATGATCTGCCAAGTTTTTCAAAAAGGTGCTGAAAACCACAGCACCAGTATGAGCCTGCTCCCTGCTCTGGGTGGGTAGGGAGGAGGCTGGATCCTTCCCATGCAGACTTTCAATGAAGTACCCTGTTTTCAGCCCCAGGCAAGATCTGGCCCTTCCATGTTTTGCATTTTTGAGCTCCGAGGGGCAGAAGGGCTCCCTCCCTGGACTCTCCGTGCTGTGGTTTCCTTCTCCTATGTCACCATTTATCATTCCTCTGTAAATTTGCCGGAAACTCTTCTCTTCTGATGTCCTTCTTTTCATTCTCTTTGCTTTGAGTTTATACCTTTTTTCATTCCTCTGTTACTTAGTAGATTCTTGAGAGGAAGAGGCACTAAGTACATGTGGCCAATCAGTTATTTTTAACTGAATGTCATCCTTTTAACTCTTCCCTGCTCTTTCTTAAGCTAAAGAGTCACATTTTGGTGGCTGTGTTTCTCTTGGAGTTGCATCTGCCTATTTTTAGGGGAAGTGCCCTAAATACTAGCCTATCAACCCCTTTGGCCATGTGCTGCTTATTCTTTCCCATTACTTAAGAATGAGGTCATTTTAAGTTCTTCTACTATTTAATCACAAATTTATAGATTGTTTTAATCCTGGTCTTGGTAACTTTTCAAGGGTTTCTTCATGGAAGATGATTTTTGTCTCATTTTCCAAGGATGGCGGCTCACACCTTATACCTAACTAGAATACCTGTTTGGGTACTAAGAAAAATTGTCAGAGGGACCCCCAGGGGCCAATGGGTTTGATGGTTATCATCACCCAGAGCCTGCTCATTCTCAGCGTTTGGGGCGGGGAAGTCACACGCACTAGCTTTGATCAGGCAGATTTCCTATCTTGTGCCAGGTGTGGCCCTTGATAAAGTAGCAGTTGGGTTTCATTTTCCTGCCAGGTTCTCTGGGGTCATTGGTGTGCCCTGCACTCTTGTCCAATGCAGGCCAAATTCGAGATGGGAATGAATTAGGAGGCCAGTGGCACAGAGTGATCTGAATCTCAGGGCATCACTCATTTTGATTGCTCAAAACTGCTTCCTGGGAAGTCACTTTGGCTTCCTCTGCAGGTGGCTGGGGAGGGATGTGGGACCTGCAGGTTAAAGCCATCGCTTGAGCCCTCGCAGTCTGGGTCCCACCCAGTTACAAAGCAGCTGGTAGCGATTAAGATCACCTCTTATACTTGCACTTCCAGAGCCCTGGCTCAGCCCCACTCTCCCCTCCTGCAAGCCCCCGGACTGATTAGAGACACAGGCTCCTCATAACAGAAGCAAATACAAATGCAGTTCCTTTCTGCAAACTGTGTTTTCTAAATTTTCTACAATTCAGACATTCTTGGATCCCCTAAAGAGTATTTAAAGTGAACATTTTTGTCTGGAACTAAAACCAAAATCCAAGAATTTGAGTTGTGGTCTGGAAGTGCTCTCTGTGATTTTCTGTTGTGTTTCAACCTGATTGCTTGGCAAATTCACGGGAGTGTCAGCCAACAGATTATAGCAATTGGTAACGGAGAACCTTTGCATCCTAGGGTTTTGATTCTTCAAATAGAACAGCCTGTAAAAAGTTTTCTTCTAGGATTTCCTCTCTGATGTGCACATTAAACTCTATGAAACTGTAGGCTGAAAAACCCACAGTGGTGCCAGGCGTGGTGGCTCACGCCTGTAATCCCAGCACTTTGGGAGGCCAAGGTGGGCGGATCACTAGGTCAGGAGATGGAGACCATCCTGGCTAACATGGTGAAACCCCATCTCTACTAAAAATACAAAAAATTAGCCGGGCGTGGTGGCGGGTGCCTGTAGTCCCAGCTACTCAGGAGGCTGAGGCAGGAGAATGGCATGAACCCAGGAGGTGGAGCTTGCAACGAGCCGAGATCGCGCAACTGCACTCCAGCCTGGGCGACAGAGCGAAACTCCACCTCAAAAAAACAAAACAAACAAAACAAACCAAAACAAAACAAAACTCACAGTTGTTACCTTAAAAGTGATTAAAAGAAGGTAACACAGGAAGCTAGTATTTTCTATTGGTGTTGTTTTTAATAATTATTTACAAAATGTTATTTAATATAGGGCATCATAATCATTGACTCTGAGGGAAAGCTCAAGATACTGTTTATTTTATTTTATTTATTTTTTATCCTTAGAGACTCCAAAGCTGTGATAAAGAGACTGTGTGTTTTCACCCATATGATGAGGGTAGGCTGGAGAGAAACACATCACCCCCGGCCCGCCTTTGTTCCTATTCATGGGTGCTCAGGCTCTCAGAATGAGCCCTCCTCTTTTGTGTGTTCTGAGAATATTTAGATGGTGTACTGATGCCTTTTCAGGGCAACGGGGAAGGTGTCAGGGTGGCAAAGTGGAGGCTGTGCTTTCAGCAGGACCTGTTACCCGTTTTATGTCATGTTTTCCTCCCAATTCACAAGGCATATTTTTATTTGGTTTCCAGAAATAATCTTCAGTGGAGCCCTGATCTTGGGGTGCACCAGAATGGGGGATTTCCAGTGTTTCTGAGCTGTTTCCCTTCTGGTGAACAAACCGTTCCGGATGTGACAACCAGACCAATTTTGGAAAGAGCTAGGGCCATTTGCTGGGCTGCCTAGTTTGGAACAGATTAATCTGCTCACCCCAGCAGTGGTCTTGCATTAAGTCAGGGTGCTATGAAAGGCTTTGAGGTCACTTCTTGAAAAGCTGTCAGCATTTCCAGAGCCATTTAAGTCTCTATTATGTCTTGCTAACTTCAGGTGTAGCTTGATGTGGTAGGACATCAGGTGGTAGGTTCTCTGTGTATCACAATGGCATCTGGCATACAGGCATTCTTATGAAATATTTCTTCTTTAGGTGAATTACTCTGAGGCAGTAAAGGTCACTTTGCAAATGTCTTAACAGTCTTGTAAACAGAGTGAAAAAGCAGCAGCAGCTGGCCTGTTTGGGAGTGTACTTTCCAGGTGTTCCTGCCCCCATTTCTTGGGCACTATTATATTTACCCCCGAGCACTAGTTACTTCCCATGCTCTGCTGACCCAAGGACAAACACAACGCTTTCTGGGCCTTCTCAGAAAGACAGGACACTGCTTCTAGAGGCAGCTGTCACCTCCCGCGCCATCTCAGTGCTGGGGTGCAAATCACATCTTCGGAATTACCAGCCAGAGCAAAAGAAAGCTTTCCACCAATCCAGTGCAAGTCTCTTTCTGTGTTAATTGACAGCCACCCTTGGCATGGATGAATGAATCCCAGCAACCAGCAGACTGAGTGCTGGAGTGCAGGCAGCTCATAACTGTCAGGCAAAAGAGCAAGAGGGTTTTATGAGAGACTCTGGAAAGTATGGGATATATTAACCCTTGCACTGTCTTTTGGAATAGGAATGACATCTGTTTGTATTAAAACAATTGTTCCAGTTAAGCACAGTTTGACAGCTCTGGGGTAGGAGCTGGAGAGAGAACTTTGACTTCACTAGAACCTGTTGGCTAAGGTTTTAGGGGCACAATATAGAAGGGTGTTGGATTCTAGAGAAGGGAAAGCAACCTTTTTGTACTCATGTTGAAAACAGTGCCCTACTAGTATTAGAGTGTCTTGTTGGTAGAGAGCCAATGACAACCAAGTCCCTACTCTCAGAGATGTTTTAGAGTTACATTGCACGAATGCAAAGAAGCAACATAGGAACAGGTAATTAATAGTAAAGTATAAACTGAGCAGATGTCTTAAAAATATTCTAGGGTATGAAAAGAACTCCTTCAGGATGCTGGCAGGCAGCAGGATCTCAAAGAATTAGTTTTGCGATGAGGCAGAATGCTGGTAAACCACACGGGCAGTTACCTTGCTAGTGCCCCCTCATTTAGATGTGTGCCGAGCCCTGCAGGAACAGAAGCAGCTGTTCCCCTTCCCACCATCACACTACAAGGTTGAGCCCAATCAGAATTTATTGTATACCTCAAAAGAATTGTACAGCAGCTACCACACATGAGCACACTCCCTCCTTGTCTCTCTCTCTCTCTCTCTCTGTCTCCTCTCTTCCTCACTCTGTTCTTGTTGCTGTTGCTGTGTGATGCTGTCTGTCAGAGGCTTATGCCCTGAGGGAGGGATCAAGGGAGTGGTTGAGGGTGGTCACAGAAGACAGATCCCTGGGCATGTGGCCCATATGAAGATGCCAAAATGCCACAGTCACACTCACCTCAGAAGGGTGGGATTGGTGGGGGTAGAGAGGGGTGTTGAAATGTTTTGAAAATTATCTTCAAGAGTATGTGAAAAAATTGAGAATCTTGATCATTCTATCTGCACATTTTCTTAGGAGGATTCTCCTTTTCTCTTTACATTCTTGATCAGCTCTTGGGTAAAGACATGGCAAAGATAAGAGCGTGAGTACCAGTTCCTGGGGTCAGCAGGCTCTGATCCTGCATGCAGTAGAGAGCTCCAGTGTATTGGGAAGGCTCCCAACTCGTTAGGAGAGTTGAGACATCATATCTTTTGGGTGACAGAAGAAATTTTTCATGTCTATTAATTGGCCTAGGTTGACTTTAATGACATATACTTTTCAAATGTGGGGCTGATAAAGACCTAGGCAGACAGATCTGTGGGCCACCCCTTAGCCCTTTGCCGCTTTCCCAGGGCTCAAGATTCTGACCACAGCCTAGTCACCTGTTGCACACTGCTGTTTTTCAGAGGGCCTGAGCTGCATGAATAAGGATCACGGCTGTAGTCACATCTGCAAGGAGGCCCCAAGGGGCAGCGTCGCCTGTGAGTGCAGGCCTGGTTTTGAGCTGGCCAAGAACCAGAGAGACTGCATCTGTAAGTATGGGCCAGTGCACACCTGCCATGGGAACCGTTGTATTCCAGAGGCTGCCTTCTGTGGCCCAGCTCAGAAGCACCACCTCATGGCACGGCTGCAGCAGCAGGGAAGGCAGTTAGCATGGGATACCGACCTCTACCAAGTACTTGTTCACTGCAGAAGGGTGGTCTCCCTTAGGGAAGGGAAATGATATTTTAAAAAGAAACTCATCAGGAGGAAATGAAATTCAGGAGTAAGGAGTGTGAATGTTGGGGGGCATTTCTCCCTGTTCCCACAGAATAAAACCAAATTTCCTCATCTGGCAATCACAGCTCTTTGCCACCAGGCCCTGCTTCCTTTATAAACCTCATCCGCCTCCTTTCTGCAGACACTACTCCCTTTGCCTTTGGAGAACAGCCCAAATTCTTTGATGCCTCCAGGCCTTTCCCAAGCCCTCCTTCCTTCCTGGCGTGGTGGACTCTCACTCAATCTTCAATATTCTGTTTAACTTCTAATAAGGATAAGCATAATAGCTACCTTTTGGTGGGGAATTTATTTTGTGCAAAGGCTTGTCTCAAGATGTGCCATATCCCATTTAATTCTTACAAGCACCGCCCTGTGAGCTCAGTATTATTACACTCATTTTCAGTTGTCAAAGTTGTACAGAAGGTGAAGCAACAAGGTCACACAGGGAATGAGTGGCAAATGAGGGTTCAAACCCTGGTCTGTTTAGCTCTAAAGCTGTGCTTTTAATCCCATGCTACCATCCTCTGCTATCAGAAGCCTCCTGGGTGCTTCAGACAGGGCAGCCATTTTGTACTTTTGCTCCCACAGCACTTTGCTCAGCTGTATAGCTCTGGGTTGACTTACGTGTTGATGTGTCTGTCTCCTCGGCTATGAGCCCTCCAAGTCAGGGACCTTGTCTCATTTTTCCTCTCAGTCCTCCCCTAGTGCCTGCTACGGGATGTGCTCAGTACACTTGTGTTTAATGAGTGGGTAAATGAGTGGTCTACACCATCGAGCCGCAGCTCCCACACCACGATTGTAGTAACAAAACTCCACCTGGGAACAGGAAACCACTGGCAATTCATGGTGTTCCTAAACCACGATTTATGCCAGGGGAAGCACTGAGGGGTTCCCTTTAGGAACTTTCCCAAAGCCATGGACAGAAGACCCCTGCCATTTGGTGGGGATGGTGGTTTGTGGTGAGTAGGAGATGAGGGGACAGTTTCACTGGTGAGGGACTTCTCTCCATTGCCTCCCTCACAAAGCAGAGTGCCGCCCCAAAGCTGTCCAAGCCAAGGCTGGTGCCACCATCACACCCAAGCAACAGGTTCTGATGTGCTCTTAGGGACCCTCAAAGTCAGGATGTCCCTGAGGGCTTCCAGTGAGCTAGCAGAGTGGAGACCATTTTCCCACCTCCAGATCTTCGAAAGGAAGACCCAGGCCCTCTGAGACTCACCTGTGGGGCGAGACCTTCAACATTTCACAGTCTTTCAGGGGACAGTTGCTGAAGGGGGCGGGGTGGGGGCACCTGTAAGCTTGTTTTTAAAGATTTTAAATGTCTTTAAGATATCACTGCTCAAATAATATTGTTATATTATTAACATTTTTTTAATTTTAAAATTAACATATTTTAACATTAACATTATTAACATTTTTAACATAACATTTTTAACATTAACATATATTATTTAACATTTGAGGAATTAACAAAGAAAAACTAAGATCTAGAATCTCACCACATAACCAGCTGTTTCAATTTTTTCATATTCCTATTTAGTTGTTGTTCATATGCATACACAGTTTTTACATAGCTATAATCACAGGACACCACAAATATGTAATTAGTTCTTTTGAATTAGAAAAATTACAAAGGGCCTATGTAAAATGCAAACACTCCAAAGCATATAAAGAAAACATGCAGTTTCCTCCCTCCCGTTTCCCTTGCCAGAGGTAACCACAGTTAACAGTTTGATGAATAGATAGTTTTGTAGTTGGTTTTTTTTTTTTTGGCCTATCATCAATACATTCATATATAGTCTTGATAATTACCAGTTAATGTCACATTAATTGTGTGCAGAATCATCCTGTGATTATCCTTCCTTCTAACTAATCTAGATTGAATCTGATGAGAGAAATTCTGACATATATGTACAAATTAAATATTGTCTGTTTTATTCCAGCATAAAGTGCTGTAGCATTTCCCAAAGCTGTATTAATAGGTAAACTTCTCTAGATAGAACAAAGCAGTAGTCTAGAATCTCTTGGTATAATTTCCCTTATATAATAAAAATCTCTCCCCCAACTCTCCCATCTCCCTCTTCCCGTATGACTTCGTTTAAACCCGTGTTTCAGCATTTCTACAATTTGTGTTGTAACTATCTGCCTACACAGACACCACAGGGTCTGACTTGGAGTTATGTCTTTCGTGCACCATGCCTGGCATGCACTAGGTGCTCAAATACTTGCAGAATGAAAATCAGAGTTTCTCTGGAGCAAACACAGCCCTGTGTTTGTGGAAATCTCAGTGCTTTATGTGTTGATTCATTTTGCTGTCAGTGACCTGTAACCATGGGAACGGTGGGTGCCAGCACTCCTGTGAAGATACAGCTGACGGCCCAGAGTGCAGCTGCCATCCACAGTACAAGATGCACACAGATGGGAAGAGCTGCCTTGGTGAGTGGTAACCCCAACACTGAGTGAGGGTCTGCCGCAGCCTGCCTGTCCCTACCCCTACCCCTTAATGGTGTTTAGCACAGATGCAGGCTGTTTCCTGTGCATTTGCCCTCCCACAGGCCCTGTGCTGCTTCGCATGCTGCAGTGGGAGTGGTCTAGGCCTGTGGGGAAGGCCCCTCTCTCCCTGTGTGACCTTGGGAAGCCCTTCCTCCTCTCTTGGACTAGGCTGCTCCTAACGCTGGTATTCCAGAGACTGGCAAAACACCTCCCAGGAGGCCAGGGCAGCATGAAGTTGGAGCTGTTTGTAACTTCTGGCCAGCAGGAGCCAGGGCCGTATATTTCTGGCAGGATGCCTGCCTTGTCCTTCACGGTATGTCCTTCACTAGCTCCATTTTAAAGGTTTCCAGGCCCAAGGCTCTTTTTGTCCTCGACTCAGGGGACTGAAGCTTGCATTCCCTAGTGTCTCTTTGGTCAGTGCAATATAACTCCAAAATCTTTTCCGTGTTTAATGTTTGCTAAGGATCTGTGGCCCTTTAATGTGCTGTGTCTCCCACAGAGCCTTATGACAACACATTTTTATTGCGTGAACAGAGTCACATATCTTTCAATGCTCTTATGTCTGGGATTTCAGCAAACACAGTTGTATAGGTGATGAGCAATCTAACTCATTCAGTCTGAGAACTGTGCTCTTTTGCTTCTCTTGTAGAGCGAGAGGACACCATCTTGGAGGTGACAGAGAGCAATGCCACATCAGTGGTGGATGGGGATAAACGGGTGAAACGGCGGCTGCTCATGGGTAGGTGCCTTCACTCCCTTTCCTTGGCCACTGCAATTGTCCTTTTCCCTCCCCAACTTATTGCATCAGACCTGAACTTGGGAGCCACATGCCCTCAGACCAGCTGGACCGGGGTGAGCAGCTCCTGTGAACCAGGGTGTGTGTCTGTTCTTCACCAGTGCTGTTGCTTAATCACCAACCAAGCAAGACCCTTGGTCTCGTGGCCATCAGAATAATCAGGTTAACGTCCCAATGCAGCACCCACCTAGCTGTAAGACTTGGCAAACTGCCCTGAGGCTCTGTCTCTTGGTCTTTCTTTGAAATGGATGTAATAAAGTCTACCTCTTAGGGCCAGGGTATTCGCCCAGTTTCATACTGCTGTAAAGAACTGCCTGAGACTGGGTAATTGATACAGAAAAGAGGCTTAACTGACTCACAGTTCCACATGGCTGGGGAGGCCCCAGGAAACTTACAATCATGGTGGAAGGCAAAGGGGAAGCAAGGTACCTTCTTCACAAGGTGGCAGGAAGGAGAATAAATGCAGGAGGAACTACCAAACACTTGTAAAACCATGAGATCTCATGATGTCACTCTATCGTGAAAACAGCATGGGAACCGCCCCCATAATCCAATCACCTCCACCTGGTCTCTCCCGTGACACAAGGGGATTATGGGGATTATAATTCAGGATGAGATTTGAGTGGGGACATAAAGCCTGACCATATCAGTTGGGATGCTCAGTTAAAATAATAATATGGAAAGGTGCCCAGAGTCCAGTGCCTGGGACTGAGGGGGTGGTCAGTGAAGTCAGCTCTCTTCCTCTGAAGCAGCCTCTAGCTCAGAATGGCGGCTAGTCTTTTTTTGTGTCCACTGAGTCTTCTATTTCTGACTCAGCTGATGATAATGGTAGAAGAGATGAATGGAGAGGGCAGCACTTGGCTGTGGGACAAGGGAAGGCCTGCCTGAAGGTCCAGCGGTCAAGCTGGAGATGAGCAGAAATAGAGGTGGTGGCCGTGGGGGTGAGAGTCAGACAGATCCTTTGGCGCGTTACTCCTTCTGCAGAAAGTCTGGCTCGACCTAAACAAAACCCATCTTTTGACAGTTTCTGGATTTAACGGTCAGGCAACATATCATACAGCCACTGGTTACCAAGCAGGTTTCTGAGCTCTTTTCTGCTCTTTAGAAATTATAATTTTTCATTGTCTTAAGTGAAAATAGTACAAATGAGTAACATGGAAACTTAATTACTTCTAGGCTTGTAATGAAACTCATCATTTCCTTATCCCATTTGCCAGAGGCAACAATAGTCAATTCTTCGAGCTGTTTCTTCTTCTGGCTCCTCCTCCCCCATATTTCTGAAAAAAATGAAGGGTATGCAGTTATTTTTTTCTTCTTTCTCTACTTTACTTTTCTTTTTTTTTTTTAGACAGAGTCTCACTCTGTTGCCCCCAGGCTGGGGTGCTGTGGTGTGATCACATCTCACTGCAACGTCCGCCTCCCAGGCTCAAGCGATTGTCTCACCTCAGCTTCCTGAGTAGCTGTACTACAGGGATCTGCCACTGCGCCTGGCTAATATTTGTATTTTTTGTAGAGACAGGGTTTTGCCCTGTTGCTCAGGCTGGTCTCGAACTCCTGGGCTCTAGCGATCTGCCTACCTCAGTCTCCCAATGTGTTTGGATTACAGGTGTGAGCCTTCATGCCTGGCCCTACAGTTATTTCTTGATGTGTCTGTTTTAGATGGTAGCTTTTAACTTCCTATTATGAAAGACTAGGATTTAGCTCTCACTGCTTCCCCCTGCAATACACACACACACACACACACACACACACACACACACACACATCTGACCTCTCCCTATACACTTAATATAGTTGTCTCACAATTTAAATCAATACTACGTGCTTACATTATTCTGACTTTGAATATCTAAATACGATTCACCTGAGTCACGTAATGTGCTATGACTATATTTTCTTTGTTTGCTTAGTTTTCTAAGTACCTCTTACCAATTCTTTTGCAAATTTCTGACAAAGCTGTAAAACACTTTTCAATGTGTTCAAATATAGTGTAGGTAACTAATCAAATCAATTTTCTTGGTGAAAAAGTTTCCTCGGAGGCTTCCAGACTGCCCTAGCAGGGCCTGGCTGTCTTGGCTGAGTGCAAGTCTCTCATCTGGTCATTCACCATCAGCCTACAATTCCCTTTGCCGCTCTCCTGTTGGGTGGATCCTATGTCTTGTCTCTCGTTAGTTTATCCAGCGAATGAGATAGAGGTATTTAAAAATTTGCATGCCTGAAAATGCCTTTATATTCTACCTGCACCCTTTATTGAGAATTTGGCTCAGTGTAGAATTCAGAGTTGGAAAGAATTTTCCATCACTGTTTTGAAGTTAGTGCTCCATTGTTTTCAAGAATGCAGAGTTAATAAAAAAAATTTAAAAAATCATTTTTATTCTTGATCCTTTGTGTGAAACCTGTGAAAGCTTCTCTCTGATAGCTTCCAGGATCTTCTCCTCCTTCCCAGTGATCTGAAGTTTTATAATAATGTTCTTTATTGTGGAATTTTGCCCACCTATTTTTAGTACTTTTCAGTATGAACATTCAAGTCTCTTGGTTCTGAGAAATTTTCTTACATTTTTTTCTTTGATAAATTTCTTTTTCTTTCTTTTTTTTTGAGACAGAGTCTTGTTCTGTCACCCAGGCTGGAGTCCAGTGGTGCAATCTTGGCTCACTGCAACCTCCATCTCCCAGGTTCAAGTGACTTTCCTGCTTCAGCCTCCCCAGTAGCTGAGACTACAGGCACATGCCACCATGCCTGGCTAATTTTTTTTTGTATTTTTAGTAGAAAAGCGATTTTACCATGTTGGCCAGGCTGGTCTCAAACTCCTGGCCTCAGGTGATCCACCTGTCTCGTCCTCCCGAAGTGCTGGGATTACAGGCATGAGCCACCGCACCCGTCTTCTTTGATAAATTTCTTCACTCCATTTTCTCTGTTCTTTCCCTCCGGAACTCCTGTTAGCTGGCTGTTGTAACTCCTGGATTGACCCTTTAATTTTTTTTTTCTTTTCTCTCCCTTGTATTTTTATTCTTTTTCTTTTCTCTCCTTTGTATTTTTGTTCTACTTTCTAGGAGAGTTTTCATTTTTTTCTTCTAATCTTTCCACAGGATAAAGTTTTCATTTTCATATTTTAAGTTTTCAAGAATTTTACTTTGGCCTTTTGTTTTAGGAACATGCTCTTATTTCATGGATGCTTTTCTTGTCTCCCAGAGGAAATTAATTATGAGATTTTAACTCCTCTTCTGTTCTCTAGATTATTTTTGTTTCCTCCAGGTTTCTTTTTCCCTGTTGGTTTGATCTGGTGTATTTATTCCGTATTAGAGGCTTTCCAGAAATGTCTAGTGATTCTTGACTGTTTTTTCATATTTAATAGTAAAATACTAAAAAGCCAATTGGATATTCTATTGATTTGTGGGCTTCATGTTTGGGTGACGAGGCAGTGACTTAGCCATTTCATCTGGAGATCCTCGAATGCTAATATCGTTAGGTCTTTTTGCTTGGGCAGTCAATTTAGCTGGAGAGGAGTCCTTCAGCCACCTGCCTGTAGGCTTGGCTGCTAGCATCCTGGGTTGCAGTGTTGTTTCAACATAGCTTTTTGGAACTTTCAATGGCTGTTACTTTAACATAGCTTTTGGAATTTTCAATGGCTTTAAATCTGCCAGTTGGGGGAAGAGGGATGAGAGTTAGAGATCTCTTTTTCAGGGTATAGACTTTCACCTGACGGTGCCACCCTCTCCTCCTCTGCTATTCCTGGTGCCCTTGAGCCTGGTGCCTCTCTGGTCCAGACTTCTCTGCTATAGCCAGAGAAGGAGAAGGGTAGTCACGTGACTGTGGAATTAAGGAAGAGCTCTGGGGTTTATCTCTTTCATATGTAGATTCTCCATAATCTTCCTGTTTTTAACTCCATCCTCATTTCTGCCTCTAGAATAACTTGATACCTCCAATTCCTGAGTCTTTCTGGGATTCTGGGGCTCACATGAGTTTACCAGCTGTTGGCACCCCCTCTGCAGACTGCTAGGATCTAGCTTTCTTCTACACCAGATACTGCTCTCCTGCTAACATGTCACTTCCAGACTGTTTGACATCTTTCATCTATTGTCTTTTCTTCTATTTTCTTTGTCCTTAAGGATTTATACTTTAAAAAATCCATTTATTCTCATATTCATGAGGTTTTGAAAGGAACAGAGATAAACATACATGTACTATCTGTATATTTAATTAGGATTAAGCTTGACCCCTTCAGGGTTCCTTTTTTTTTTTTCTTTTCTTTTCTTTTCTTGAGATAGGGTCTCGCTGTGTTGCTCAGGCTGGAGTGGCACGAGCATGGCTCACTGCAACCTTGACCTCCTGGGCTCCAGTGATCTTCCTGCTTCAGCCTCCCGAGTAGCTGGGACCACAGGTGTGCGTCACCAGGCCTCGCTAATTTTTTAAAATTTGTGTAGAGATGGGGGTCTCACCATGTGGCCCAGGCTGGTCTTGAACCCCTGGGCTCAGGCGATCCTCCTGCCTCAGCCTCCCAAAGTGTTGGGATTACAGGGGTAAGCCACCACCCTCGCCACCACCCCCCACCCCCAGCCTTTAAAGCGAGGTAGCTATGGTAGAAAAAAATCATGTTTCTGGATGCCTAGATGCTAACAATTCAATGAATGTTGAATAGCACTTGTCTATTACTTGGACTAACTGTATGAGATACAGAACTAGAAGGCTGTTTGCTTATTGTTCCTCATCTCCATAGTTGCAATTTAACAATTGTGGCTTATTTTTCACGTGGTTATGACACAGCTTTCTCCTTTCAGGGAAAGTGAAACTTCAAATTTGAGTAAATTGGCGGTTGCAAGGATGAAGCCAGTAGTCTACAACAAGGCAGTGGTTGGGGCGGCGAAGCTTACCCACTCTTGCTTTGCCCATTACTCATATTGAAAGGAGAAGGTTCAAGATTAAGAAAGGACCATCCCCTTTGCCCTGTTCTGCACTCATCTCTAGCCTGCCAGATGTGGTCCTACTTAGGTTGCTGGCTGCATATCAGCAGGAACTTTCAGTGGCTTTAAATCTGCCAGTAGGGGGAGTGGCTCTGCAGATTGGGAGACATCTTTATCCCTCTGGTCACCCTGACAATCCTCCTCAGGAACTAGAACTCATTTAGGTGGGTGGGAGGAGCTGCACCTGCTCTCCCTCTAGCCCATCTGCAGGTAGCAGAGACTTGGGGTATAACCATGAGTACCCCACCATGCTTCTTGGCTGTGACCTTTGTCAGCTGTATCAGCACTTCTTTGGGAAGCTAATTGTCTTTTCTTACCTCCTTGCCAGAAACGTGTGCTGTCAACAATGGAGGCTGTGACCGCACCTGTAAGGATACTTCGACAGGTGTCCACTGCAGTTGTCCTGTTGGATTCACTCTCCAGTTGGATGGGAAGACGTGTAAAGGTAGCCTTCACCTCCCCAGGGAGGCTGGGTCCCCTGTTATGGAGGGAAGACCCATGCTGCTAACATATGGGGATAAAGGCAACATACCCTCCATACCCCACGTGACTCCAGATTTGCTTATGATTCATATCAATGGGAGCTTTTTCCCCCTGGGCTAGTGGAAGGTTATAATTGAGTAAGCTTAATTAGAACCAACACTTAATTACACTAATTGTTGAGGAGGTCAGCCTCTACAAGCATCAAATAATTCATTTCAGACAGTGGCCTTATTAGAAAAAGGCAGTTAAAGGAAGCATTCATTTGCAGGAGATAATATCAACATATCATACATAATAGCCTAGAGATTATTATGTAAATAACAGTCAAGATGATTATCCAGAGGACTTAATGAATAACTGTACCATTAACTTTTACTGATGAAGAGCGACCCCAATGACTTGCTCGTATTTCATGGGCAAGAGTACAAAGGATTAGCCCTTTAGCATGATAAAAAATAGATAACCAATTGCCAGACGAAACTGGGAAAAGATAAGATTGAGTATCAGGAATCATTTGAAAACATTGAGGCTATTTGATCATTGTGTAATTTGCCAAAATAAATGCTGTAGTCCTTTATAGCTTTAATCATTAAACTTGAATACAGTGTACTAAAGGGACCCATCTTACCTTGAGAGAGCAATACAAAGATGGGAATATAACAGGACATCATCATTCTTTCCCAGAGTTTGTTTCCTTAATGCCAATCAAGGGCATCATAAGTCAGCGTTCTCAAGACGATGAAACACTTGTCTTTCAAAACTGGTTAAGCCAGATAAGAAAACATGTATAAGGTTAAAAACATCAGCAAACATTCCTAAATGCTTTTGTGAGTCTTTTTCTTAATTTCAGAGACTAATGAACACACACCATGGCCCTTCAGGGAGTTGTGGGAAATGAGGCAAGTATTGCTCTCTGATATGCCCAATGCTTTCCTGTTGCAGATATTGATGAGTGCCATACCCGCAATGGAGGTTGTGATCATTTCTGCAAAAACACTGTGGGCAGTTTTGACTGCAGCTGTAAGAAAGGATTTAAATTATTAACAGATGAGAAGTCTTGCCAAGGTATGTGCTGAAAACATAGCTGTGCTGCGCAATGGCCCACAGGTTGGAGCAGAGAGAACGTAGCGCCCTCCTGGCAGAGACTGGCTTGTCAGGCTTCTTGACAGGGCCACTAATCCAATCTCCATCCTAGGCTTCACTCATTTCCTCTATTAGGTAGAATAAAAACACTGATGTAGCTCACAGGTGTATTTGGAAATTAAGCTGTTAATGGTTAGAGAACACCTGAAAGAACTCATTGATATGATGACAGCAGAGCTCACTGCTAGAAATGGAATGGAAAACAGAATGCAAACAGGGTTCCAGTGGGGTGCTGAGATTATGAATAATTTTCCTTTTCTAAAATTTCCTTTAATGTTATTGAATTTATCACAAAAGTTGGTGGCAAAAGTCTGTAGATTTAGTTAACATACCTTCCTAGCAAAAACTTGGAGTTAACCCATGATCAAGATTATGTACCAATTGGTCTCTTTCTTACAGCACTTGTTTTTTATTTATTTATTTATTTATTTATTTTGAGACAGAGTCTAACTCTATTGCCCAGGCTGGAGTGCAGTGGCACCATCTTGGTTTACTGCAACCTCCGCCTTCCTGGGTTCAAGCAATTCTCCTGCCTCAGCCTCCCGAGTAGCTGGGATTACAGGCATCTGCCACCACGCTCAGCTAATTTCTGAATTTTTTTTTTTTTTTTTTGAGACAGAGTCTCGCTCTGTCACTCAGGCTGGAGTGCAGTGGAGCTATCTTGGCTCACTGCAACCTCCGCCTCCCAGGTTCAAGCGATTCTCCTGCCTCAACCTCCTGAGTATCTGGGACTACAGGTGCGCACCATCACACCCGGCTAATTTTTGCATTTTTAGTAGAGACGGAGTTTCCCTATGTTGGTCAGGCTGGTCTTGAACTTCGACCTCGTGATCTGCCTGCCTCGGCCTCCCAAAGTGCTGGGATTACAGGTGTGAGCCACTGTGTCTGGCCAATTTCTGAATTTTTAGTAGAGTCAGGGTTTCACTGTGTTGGCCAGGCTGGTCTCAAATTCCTAACCTCAGGTGATCCGCCCTCCTAGGCCTCCCAAAGTGCTGGGATTACAGGCGTGGGCCACCGCACCTGACCCAGCACTTGTTTTAAATGATCAGCCTTTGATCTTTGAAGAGAGGGAAGGCAGAGAGGGAGGGGGAGGGCTTGTGGGGAGGAGATGCTTATTGATCCTTAGAGAGGATTTCAGATCCCTTCTCAAACACATCCTTCCCATATAAGGGCTGCAGCAAGGAGACTTCTCTAGGTAGCAGTTGTTGTTAGTATTAGTAGCTGTTTTGGGTGGGGGAAAGCTGTTTTCTATTTTTAGATGAGCACCTTCCCTTTGATATGCAGAAGAAGTTCTCAGGAAAGATGTGCTGTAATGTATTCTTGCTGCATTTTTGGGAATAAGGACTAATTTATTTTGTTAGAAATCTCAGAATTAGGCTAGGTGTGGTGGCTCACACTGTAATCTCAGCACTTTGGGAGGCTGAGGCAGGTCGATCACTTGTGGCCAGGAGTTTGAGACCCGTCTGGCCAACACGGCAAAACCCCGTCTCTACTAAAAATACAAAAATTAGGTGGGGGCATGGTGGAGGGCGTGGTGGCGGGCACCTGTAATCCCAGCTACTCAGGAGGCTGAGACACGAGAATCGCTTGAACCCAGGAAGCAGAGGTTGCAGTGAGTCGAGATCATGCCCATGCACTCCAGCCTGGGGGATAGAGCGAGACTCCATCTCAAAAAAAAAAAAAAAAACAAAAAACTCACAAATAAAAATCAGAATATCAGATTTCACCTTAGATAACAAAGATGTAGCATTACCTTTTTAAAAAAATATTATGGTGTGATGTTTGTTTTGTTTTTCTCTTGGTTTGTTCTTAATGCATAATTTGTCAGGCAGTTCAAGTATATTCCGCTTTAAATTCAGTAAGTTAATTCCAGTTAATTATTGTGTGGTTTTCTTCAGTTTGACTTGGAAAGCAAATTTGCTGTTCCACATAATGTTTTCTAGTGTATAGAGCAGGCAATACTGTTGAAGCTGTGTAAACACATTAAAAAGGAATTAGAAAAGTGATCTCATTATTTTTGGCAAAGCAAAAGCCCATACTGAGCAGCCAAAGTCAGCTACTGAACGAGTCCACTTTCTCGACAACTGGCTGATATTAATAACAGATTTCATAAAATGGCATCAATTCCTAGGGAAGAAACTAGGTTTTTCTCATTTT
Organism: Pongo abelii; assembly: GCF_028885655.2. Taxonomy (NCBI): domain Eukaryota; kingdom Metazoa; phylum Chordata; class Mammalia; order Primates; family Hominidae; genus Pongo; species Pongo abelii. The sequence goes on from NC_071994.2 coordinate 68,252,072, forward strand.
TCACTGATCGGTCTTGGTAGAACAAATATTTGCACAGAACAAATATACTGAAGAAATGCCAGGATTTCTGGGAAAAGCTAGGGATGAAGAGGTTTTGCAAGAATTTGCCCTTTTTTATTTTGCTTTTTCATTCTTCCTGTTCCTTCCACATTTTTGCTTTTTATTAACATAGTTTCTCATGGCACACTCGGTGTTGAAAAAAGTGGTCTAGCAGTGGTCTAGTTGGCTTCGACTGAGTGCGGCACTGGTCCTGGTTTATCCATTTGGAGACACAAGTTGTAACTATGTTAAAATCCTCCAGAGTTCAGGGAGTGAAGCACTCAAATTCCAGCCTACAAGAAAGAGGTTGAGGGCCAGACCCAGGGAAAAGAGATGATGAGATGGACAAATGCAGCCTCCTGAGGCTGCTGTGTATGACCCCCGCTGCAGCCGAGGAGGCTTCCACACTGAACCAGGAGGCTAGCAGACACATGGGACTGGCACATAGGGGAGGAGCAAAACCAAGGCATCAGCCAAGAGGATCCAATGTAGAGCTGAACTACCACATTTCAGGGTCTGCAAAGAGAAAATTACTGAGGATATTAGTATTAATGCATTCTTTCAGTGCAGAGGGCATTAAAACCTAGGATTAACTGTCCTTTTGGGGCCAGAAGACTAATTCTGAGAAAATAAGAAAGGGATGGGAACTAGATTTACCTCCAAACCAAGTGTTTTCTCCATTCAATTTGCCGTAGTTAATAAATTACTATTGCTGTTTTACTAATAGTTATATGACAATAAAAATGCATAGCTAGCATCTGTAGCTTACAAAACCCTTTTTAGGTATGTTATCTCATTTGGCTTCATTTAAACATTTTAAATTAGCCCTGCAAGTACGCGTGGGTGAAAGAGACCGACTGAGCTTTGAGGGAAGTGCAGTTTGCAGCAGCATGTGGAAATGAGGGCCCCGGCAGTCAGTATACTTCTTGTGGGCTGCTCCACACTTTCTTTAACACAAGTGAGGGAGGAGAATGGATAGATAATGTCTTTTACCCTGTGTGTATTGTTTTTGGTGTTGGTCAGCAACTGGTATTTATCATAAACCTATTCTTCAGTCATCCCTCAGAGTGGGTTTCAGCTCCCCTCTCCCTTTGACCATTACAGATGTGGATGAGTGCTCTTTGGATAGGACCTGTGACCACAGCTGCATCAACCACCCTGGCACATTTGCTTGTGCTTGCAACCGAGGGTACACCTTGTATGGCTTCACCCACTGTGGAGGTGAGCAGACTGCCCCTGTCAAGTTGGGAGGGGAATGAGGCTGGGCCTGGAGAGGAGCAGGGCCTACCCCTGAGGTTTGCTTTCCTACATTGGGGGATGAAAGGTACATTGCAGTCCCTGAACAATAGCGGTGAGTCCATCAACTTGAGAGAAGGATCTGCTAAAGGAAATTTCCCCACATGTATCCCTTTAACACACCAAGTGTGAAATGGAGCAGAGAGAAGAACTGAGCTCTTCCAGCTGTGAATTCTCTATCGACTTGATTGACTTGCGGCTGTATTCAGAGAGTGGAAGGGTATCTCAGGAGCTGATACCCTATCTGTTGGAACATCCCAGCAGATAGTAAAGTCACAGTCCTCAGAGAGGCTTGGTGGGCACCCACCAATTCCACAGCCCTGCTGTGCATAGGAACTGGCTGCAAAGCCTTGGTTTGAGTCCCACAACTAGGTCTTTGAGCTGGAAGCAGAACTATGAAGTTTCTCTCTCCACTCTGTGCCCATTTTGCAACATGTTCTCATGTCTCATAACCTCATGGTCAAGCAGGCTATGCCATAAACTGGATTTGTTACCAACTAACTCCCACTCCACTCCCCCAGCCATCAGATTCACCCAGCAATCTTTGAGAATACAGGTTCAGATTCCAATTCAGAATGTCTAGGGCTTCCAAGGTCATCTTCCTGAGGATCTACAGGATTTGGGAACCACTGACTTAAATACTTCCTGCCCAGTCCTTGTGTCTTGCGCTTTAGAAGAATGGATATACTGGGCGTGGTGGCTCACGGCTGTAATCCCAGAACTTTGGGAGGCCAAGGTGGGCGGATCACCTGAGGTCGGGAGTTCGAGACCAGCCTAACCAACATGGAGAAACCCCGTCTCTACTAAAAATACAAGATTAGCCGGGCGTGGTGGCGCATGCCTGTAATCCCAGCTACTTGGGAGCTGAGGCAGGAAAACTGCTTGAACCCGGGAGGTGGAGGTTGCAGTGAGCCGAGGTTGCGCCATTGCACTCCAGCCTGGGCAATAAGAGCGAAACTCCACCTGAAAAAAAAAAAAAAAAAAAAAAAAAAAAAAAAAAATATATATATATATATATATATATATATATATATATACACACACACACACTAGTGATATGCTACTGACAGTTATCTCCCTTCTCCCTTTCAACACATCCTTGGCATGGCCAAAGACATACTCTTCCCAGTCCATCAGGAAACCTCGAGGAAATGTACCCTGAGTATGGATGTATGTCTGGGTTTAGGTGGAGCCACCTTTTGACCTGGACTCAGTCTCAGGTTGATGGGAATTAGTGTAGTCACTTCCCTTTCTCTGTGCCTCAACTATGTAAATGGTTAAACAGGGAGTCCCAGTTCTGTCTGCCTCCCTTGCTAGGCAGCTCAGAAGGATGGTAGAGTTTTAAAGTAGAAGTCTGTGCAGTGTCTGAGTTTGGACATCTGAAAGTAGAGTACGGATCCTTCTGAGTGTTGCTAATGGAGGAATGGATTGGTCAAGAATGGAGCTTGAGGCTGGGTGTGGTGGCCCACACCTGTAATCCCAGCACTTTGGGAGGCCAAGGCAGGTGGATCACCTGAGGCCAGGAGTTCCAGACCAGCCTGGCCAAGATGGTGAAACCCCATCTCTACTAAAAATGCAAAAATTAGCCAGGCGTGTTGGCACATGCCCGTAATCCCAGCTGCTTGGGAGTCTGAGGCAGAAGAATTGCTTGAAGCTGGGAGGCGGAGGTTGCAGTGAGCCGAGATAGTGCCACTGCACTCCAGCCTGAGTGACAGGAGCAAAACTCCATCTCAAAAAAAAAAAAAGAAAAAATGGAGCTTGAGAAGGCCCTATTGAGCCTCCTGCCAGGAAATTTGCTGGGTGGGGAGTGGGGTGTGCAGTCAGCTGGTGCCGAGCGCTCATGCTAATGGCATTCAGCATCTTCCTTTGGTTAGTGCGTTTCAACCTTGTGACTCCCCTGCTGCTCCTTCCTCAAGGGAGGGACCATGTCAGCCCATTCAGTGACAGGCTGCTATGACAGGAGAGTATTTTGTTCCACAGACACCAATGAGTGCAGCGTCAACAACGGAGGCTGTCAGCAGGTCTGTGTGAACACAGTGGGCAGCTATGAATGCCAGTGCCACCCTGGGTACAAGCTCCACTGGAATAAAAAAGACTGTGTGGGTAAGGGGAACTGAGGCACAGACTCAGACAGCAGGCTGGCCACTGGCCCAGAGGCAGTGCAGTTCTGCGTGCTCCCACGTCCCACCTGACCGTCCCTCCACTGACTTCCCCACCAGCTGCAGCAACTGTTCTTTAAATAGTTCAAAAACAGGAGATACTTTGCAGGATCTTTGGTGTTTCCTTCTGTGCTTCTGTGTAGGTTGGAACTCACTTCTGTTTTCCTGGTTGCTTTTCTGCATGAAGAAATGGCGTATCAGGGGCTCCTTTCCCTTGGTGGGAATAAGGCCTAGCATCTATGTTCTGTGCCGGGCATCAGCTCTACCTTCTTTTCTTGGGGCCTTTGGTGCATGGGACTCAAACATCCTTGTCACACTTGGAAATGTCCTTCTCTTTCTGTAAGTGTCTGTTTTGTCCTGTCTAGAAGTGAAGGGGCTCCTGCCCACAAGTGTGTCACCCCGTGTGTCCCTGCACTGCGGTAAGAGTGGTGGAGGAGACGGGTGCTTCCTCAGATGTCACTCTGGCATTCACCTCTCTTCAGGTGAGTGGGGCCCAGTTCCCGGGGCAGGTGCTCACGCTGGGGCCAGGCCTCTCTGGCCTCCAGGTGTTAGATTCCCTCAAAGGGCTTCCAGGTCCTCCACCAGATGCCCCGACCACCATGCTTTGAGAGGTCCATGCTTTGAGACCCCATATGCTGGGCATTTTTCTAGTGGCCCATGTGGAGTGGGGTGTGGGGAGAGTTTAGCTGCTACCAGCATAGCCTGTGACCTTGCTTATGCATTTGACAATTCACATTCTGTCTGTCAGGACTGCAAGGGGCCTACTCTGTCACCTGCGGCTCTTCCTCTCCTCTCAGGAACAAACAACAAAAATCAAATGACTCTGCTTTTGGGGGTAATTACCAAATCTGCGTGTTCTCTCTGGGGGCTCACTGTGTTCAAGGGGCTTCATTCATGGGGTGCTGTTCTTGGACGTTGGCTTTTTTTTCTCTTAATTTCCTTGATGCTGTGAGCATGTTCCAGGGTGTTGTTGCCTGCAGTCCTGGTGCCCGGAATGTGACTCTCCCATGTAACAGATACTTACTGCGTGGCCACTGTGTGTTAGGAGGGTGTGGTCAGCCCTGGTGGGTCATCATCCTGGGCAGAGGCCCACAGAACTCCAGGACCAGCAGGCTGTACTCCAGAGCACCTCAAAGGCCCAGGGAATGTGCCTGGGGCACATGGTGTGGATAGAAATAGGCAAAGCAGGGGCAGCAGGGATTCTGTGCCGAGAAAGGGGCCCAAACCCTTTCCTGTTTGTCAAAAGATGAAGAATGAAATCCAAGGTTTTTAGGAGGCTGTGTCCTCCCGGATATAGACGCCTTTGTCATTATGTCATCAGAACACCTGAATGAGGTTCATATTACATCCTGATGTTCATATAACATATATGAGCAAAGCTAGAGACTCAAAGCAAGACAGTACAGCTTGCATGTGTTGACTGAGCAATTCAAATATGCCAGCTACCATAGTACATGTATTAACTGACTTAAGCCATACTACAACCCTCTGGGGAAATTTTACTATTATTCTCATTAACCAGATGAAGAAACTGAGGCTCAGAGAGGTGAAATAACTTACTCAAAGTGGTTTAGATAAGAAATAGGGGAGCCGGGATTTGAACCCAGGCAGTCTGGGTCCAGAGTCTCAAGCACTATCCTTCACTGCCCCTTTCAATGCACGTTTGGACTCAGCCAGGGCATACATCATGGTCTGTTTCACCAAATCCCTCAGTGACAGTTCCTTGGTGATTTGGGCCACCCCAAGGGTGGGCAAGCAAATAGCTAATAGCTATGCAGTTATCACTATGTACCAGGCAAGGAGCTAAACATTTTCCTTTTTTTAAATGCATTATCTCATTTTATCCTTACAACAGCCTGGTAATATAGGTACTATAATTATGCCTATTTTACAGATGAGGACACTGAAGCTTAGGGAGATTAAGTAACTTGCTCAAGTTCTCACCACAACTTAAAAGAGCTATAGGGCATTGACTCCAGAACCTACCGTATGGTTAAGACTGACTGACCCTGGGAGGAGAACAGAATTTTGCACATCAGGCCTTCAAAGTGGGACCCTCACTCCCTCTCAGACCTCAGAGCCTAGCCATGTTTAGTGAGTGCCATCTGTGTCTGGAACGACAGCTCCCTCAGCCCTGTCCTCCCACGACAGGCTTGTTTAGGAAAATCTGCCCTTCACCATTTCGCCAAACGGGCTTATCCAGATTTGAACTGGGGGATTCTGGCCTTCTTTCTCAGGAAGGCACAAAAATGACTTCATGTTTTATTTCACCGTGGAGGCTATTTTTGACCCTCAGTTTTAGATAGATAGATAGATAGATAGATAGATAGATAGATAGATAGAGATAATTTTTTTTTGTTTGTTTGAAATGGAGTCTCATTCACTCTGTTGCCTAGGCTAGAGTGCAGTGGTGCAATCTCAGCTCACTGCAACCTCCACCTCCTGGGTTCAAGCAATTCTCCTGCCTCAGCCTCCCGAGTAGCTGGGATTACAGGCATGTGCCACCATGCCCGGCTAATTTTTGTATTTTTAGTAGAGATGGGGTTTCACCATGTTGGCCAGGCTGGCCTCTGTTATATTTGAACACTGGATTTGCTCTTCACATGAGGTGGTAACTGCAATTTTAGGAGGCTCCTGGTGGCCCCAGTCCAGGGCAATGGGCACTCCATGATCTAAGCCACTCTTGGCCTCAGGGTAGGAGAGGGGCTCAGGGTGTGCTGTATGTGGTGGGAGCCGCCAATGGACAGCTTGCTGCTTCCCATCTGGTGTCTCCATTCCTTTGCCTCTGAAGGTAACATCTCTCACTTGTTTCTTTCTGAAGATGTCGCCACCATCAGGACAAGTGTAACCTTTAAGCTAAATGAAGGCAAGTGTAGTTTGAAAAAGGCTGAGCTGTTTCCCGAGGGTCTGCGACCAGCACTACCAGGTATGGAATCAGATGGTTGGTGTAGGGAGCTTGCCTGCATGTGGGAAGGGGCCTGCAGCCAGCCGAGCTGGAAGTCCATGGGGGCCAGGGGCTGTCCAGCCGATCCAAGCACACTGCAGATGGAACTGAACCATCCAGAACTTCCAGGGACTCATCTCAAGAGGAAGAAGAGCATAACCTAGCAGCTTGTGTAGTTCTGGGGTCACACTTCGGGGCTTCCTTTGCATGGTATAGTTGGTGAGGCTCTGGGGAAACCCACGAGTTCACAGAAGTCAATAAGGGCTTCAGATGAATTAGCAATTTGTGATCATATTGGGTTAAATTTTCTAGATCTCAGATTTTGCTTGAAATATAAGCCAAAGAAATGAAAAAAGGTTTGGCTCAGAAAGGATAACTTTGATGAACAAAGATCTAATATCCATCTTTCCTGCTGGGTCTAGTTTTTGGAAGCTGTGACCCCATTGGCTTCAGCAAAGCAAAAACCATCCAAGTAGAACTGGCCTTATTGAGAAGGGCAGAATCTAACATTCCTTTTTCTTTCCCAACACACATTTCCAGTATTATTTTATAGAATTCTTTTGGAAATTAAAAATAAAAAGGATCAGGATTCATGTATTGGGGAGGCTTCTTTTCCCAATCTACTCTCAAATCACACAGACAAATAAACCTAAAGCTCACTCTAGTCACTTTTGACTACCTATTTTAAGTAAGTAATTTTAAGTCACTTGGTACCTCCATTTGATGGAATATTATGCAGCTATTAATTCTATGTTTTCCAAGAATGTTTAATGACGCAGGAAAATGGTCTTGTTATAATGCTGAGATGTAAAGCAGGAGAGAAACATTTTGTATATCTAATACAATCCAAATTGTGTAAGAAAAACTGTGGTAGAAGAAACAGAAAGAAAACTCACCATATCATTAGTAGTGGTTACATCTGAGTGGGAGGATGATGGGTAATTTTAATTTTTTTTCTGCATTTTCCAAATTAACCATAGTGAGCATTTATACTTTTAAACCTCAGGGGTGGAGGGAGGGGCCATTGCTTAAAAGTAGATTTGAACCAGTCGTGGTGCCTCATACCTGTGATCTCAGCACTTTGGAGGCCAAGGCAGGCAGATTGCTTGAGTTCAGGAGTTCGGGAGCAGCCTGGGCAACATGACAAAACCCCATCTCTACAAAAACTATAAAACAATTAGCCGGGCCTAGTGGTTCGTGCCTGTAGTCCCAGCTACTCAGGAGGCCAAGGCGGGCGGATCACTTGAGCCCAGGAGGTTGAGGCTGCAGTGAGCTGTGTTGACACCACTGCACTCCAGCCTGGGCGACGGAGAGAGACCCTATCTCAATAGAATGAAATAAAATATATACAATGATAAAAATAGACTTGGCCTATAGTTTACTTAATGGGATTATACTAGTGTTAATGTCTTAGTTTTGATAAATGTATGATGTTAACGTTAGGGGAGACTGAGTGAAGGTTATGTGGGAACTCTATACTATCTTAGCAACTTTTCTATAAATCTACTTATTTCAAAATGAAAAGTTAAAAAAATACATATGGAAACATTGAAAGGGAAAAAGATTTAAAATGAGAATCTGTTCAATTTAAGATTTGAAGTTACTCTTTTGAAAAAGTAAGATAAATCTTTAGGGGAAAAATGTAGAGAAGAAATAAATTTGCCTCCTTCCTGTGACCCCTGCTGACCTATGGCTTGAATGTCCTTGTCATGTTAAAGAAGAATCTGATACAGGTAATACTTCATTTCAGTAAAGATTTTGAAATAGAGACAAGTTCATGGAGTGGATGATACGTGGACCTGCTCTTTGGTGAGGGTTAACAGATTCACTGGAAACCATGGTGAGAGGGGAGAGAGCCAAGTCAGGAAGAAGGATGTGCAGAGCCCTGTCATGCAACACTTCCACTCTCATCCTAGATGCCTTCACAATATTGTTTGGTTCTGTTGATGCTTTGTGCCATTTATTGCTCCTGGTTATTTAAAAATGAGACATCACTGCTGACGGGTGTTCCAGCTTTCCCTTCAGGTTAGAAGGTCAGTTTGCCTGAAAGCAGTAGTTGGTTTCCTTTCCACTCTTGTGCTCATTCGTTATTTGAAGCCTCAGCCCCTGCTCGGCACATCCAGCTTTACGCAAACTAACTGTGAGAATGTAAGCACATGTTAGCAAACCGTCAGTAAGGAATGCAAGACAACCCCTGGTTCTTGTCTTCCACATATGTGGCTAGTCAGTTGGAAACATCTACCATTTATTCGTGAAAAGAATTTTCAAGAGCTAAATTGTAAAGTTGTATAGAAGGCAAAATTAAAATGTCTTCAAAATTAAAATGTCGTTGTGCTCCAAGTTAAGGGTTTGCAGTGTCTTGGCATCTGGAGAGAATCACTTAGTCCCTTGAGAGTTGTTTTAATGAAATGTTTACTGAGCTCTAGCAAATGTTCAGCTGAGTGCTTTGCCAGGATTTGGCTTCCGATAATTTTGTTTCTTCATACAGACAAGCACAGCTCAGTAAAAGAGAGCTTCCGCTACGTAAACCTTACATGCAGCTCTGGCAAGCAAGTCCCAGGAGCCCCTGGCCGACCAAGCGCCCCTAAGGAAATGTTTATCACTGTTGAGTTTGAGCTTGAAACTAACCAAAAGGAGGTGACAGGTTGGTTTGAAAACAGTCTGCATTGCCAGGCTTCTCATGGCTTGCTGCTTATTTCTTTGCCTTTCACTTTTTATCATTCTTGGGGGAAAAATAATGCAAACACTGAAGTATCTCCTGTTTTTTTTCACCCCGAAACTAAACTGAATTGGTTTGGAACCTGATGATTTTCTCTGCTTCATAAAAACCCAAAGCCACCATTTTGATCCACAAATTTCTGTTTGAATCAAATGCTGCCCAGCCTGCTAGGTGCCCCCTCCAGGTTTCTCCCCATTCGGTCCACAGGGAGCTCGGGGTGCTGGTAGGGCCTGCAGTTGATCTGGCCATTGTCACACGCTGCAGCCTGATCTCCTCCCGCACTGCTGTCCCTCTTGTTTCTGTAGCTTCTTGTGACCTGAGCTGCATCGTAAAGCGAACCGAGAAGCGACTCCGTAAAGCCATCCGCACGCTCAGAAAGGCCGTCCACAGGGAGCAGTTTCACCTCCAGCTCTCAGGCATGAACCTCGACGTGGCTAAAAAGCCTCCCAGAACACCTGAACGCCAGGCAGAGTCCTGTGGAGTGGGCCAGGGTCACGTAGAAAACCAATGTGGTGAGTGGCCTGGGACATTCTTGCTAACAGAACAGCCTTGGGCTCCATAAACACTCAGGGTAACCAAAAGCAAGTCTGGCCCATCCTCCCTTCTCAGGGCTCACTTTAGAGCACAGTCCGGGCAGTGCTTCTGTTTCAGTAACTGTTGCATTTGTGTCTGTCGTCCCTGCTAGGCCCAGAGCTCCCTGGGGTGAGACTGATCTCATTCACCTCCCTGTCCTCAGCGCCTGGCATAGTATCTGGCTTGTGGTGGGCACTAAAATGTTGGTTGACTTGAGGAACAGGAAAGAAGTGGCAAGGTTGATGAGAAGAGGGGATGTTGCCCTTTACAGGTCTGAGGGATGGCGGTCTTCCCTGGCTGGGGCAGGGCTGCAGGGGTAAGGCACCCTCGAGCCTTCTCCACACTCTGTCATCAAAGCTATTCTTATGGTCTCCCTCTGGCTTGACAAACTATAGCAATGAATAAGCTCCTGTCCATAGTTCTGTGCAGAGGCAAAGCTAGGGGGCTGCTTGTCTGCCTTATGAGACCCAGAGCCTCAGCCCAGGGCTCCTAATAGTGTCAGTTCCATTGCATGGGTTGTGTTGGTGGTGGTGTTTCAGAATTAAATTTGAGACCTGGCACTTGAGCAATATCAGTTCTGTCTCTCTGATAAAGCTAGCAAGAGGGTCCAGGACACGAGGTTCTAGGATGGTCAGTTTAGAGATCTGTCACAAGGGACTCTTCTGGGCAATTATAGGAGATTTTATCTGAAAAGTCTTAGATGGGAAAAATTGGGGTCTCACTTTATAGTAATAATGATAATGATTTATTGAGTTCTTATCTGTCACAAGCATAACAGTAAGTCTCATGTCTGCATTATCTCAATTAATCCTAACAGTAACCTTCCCAGGTAGGTATTATTACCTATATTTAACAGCTGAAGCTTACAGCATTAAGTTCTCTTGCTCAAGATCACGCTGATGTTCTGATTGCAAAGCCTGTGCTCTGGTCCCAAGCAGGGTGAATTTCAGTAATTAGATTTCTCCAGGATAAACTGATGTCCTTTTCCTAAGTATCAGTAGAATCATGAGGCCCAAGCAATGAAGCTTAGCTAACGAGTAAGAATTTGTATTTCTAAATAAGCAAAGCTGAATCCAGGGGCACTTGTTCCAGAGAATTGTCAGCCTTAGGCCCAGAGCTCAGATTTGTTGCTTTTCCAAAACTTAGTGAAAATCAAGTGCAAAACCAAGTGTAGCTGTCTACAAGGGGCTGGTTTCCAGATAGTCTTGACTTTCATTCCAGCTGATTCTCTTAAAAAGAAACAAAGGGGAAAAAAGTAAAAACAGCCCAGCTGGTTGATCTGTTCTCATTTAAAATTCTAACAGTTCCAGTTTCCATACTAAAATACTGGTGAGAGTTGGCTGTGGCTGCCCTACTTTCCAGGATGAGTTGCAGAAACTGTCAGGGCCCTCCTGGCCTCTCAGGGTTACACTGCACCCCTCCCCCATCTGCTATCCTGTTGGGATGAGGTCTCATGGACTGGCCAGGGAGTCTTTGTGGCCAGTTAAAAAGTCAAGTAAACCTAGTGTCAAGGGCCCCATGGACTGGCTCCCAGTGAGGGTATCACTAATACTACCATGGGTATGGTCCTGGGGAGCAAAGGCCCAAGGATAAGGAGCCGGAGTTACTTAACAGGGGCTTCATGACCACAACAGCCTACGAAAGACACTCGAGGCCAGGCACGATGGCTCACACCTGTAATCCCAGCACTTTGGGAGGCCAAAGTGGGCAGATCACGAGGTCAGGAGACTGAGACCATCCTGGCCAACATGGTGAAACCCCGCCTCTACTAGAAAATAAAAAAAATTAGCTGGGCATGGTGGCATGTGCCTATACTCCCAGCTACTTGGGAGGCTGAGGCAGGAGAATCCCATGAACCAGGGAGTTGGAGGTTGCAGTGAGCCGAGATCTTGCCACTGCACTCCAGCCTGGGCGACAGAGCAAGACTCCATCTCAAAAAAAAAAAAGACACTCGGTAGAGGGTTTGTGTAGCTGTGGTGGTGTGTGAATGTGTCCCTGAGATGCTTGTCATGCTAAATTAGGTTTGATTTGTTTCTAGGGGAGCCAATGTGTCTTGTCTCAGGAGCTCCCTCAAACACTGGATGAATTTTGTAGCCCTCACGGCATCAAATCAGGTCCAGGTCTGACAGCAATGTTGAAGATTTTACCATGCAGAGAAAACAGCTCAAGGAGTTACCAGTGACATTCCTTTTTGCTGCTGAGGGAGGAAGTGGGTATAAAGAAGTGTCAGGTGTGTTAATTAGAAAGGCTTTTTATCCAGCAGGCAGCATGTGGCATAGGCAAGGCTGTGTGTGTGTGTGTGTGTGTGTGTCTGTCTGTCTGTCTGTCTGTCTTCTAGTCCTGGTCTATTTGATGGTGTTAGGACTTCATAAAGACCAGGCTTGCTGATGTTTTCTGAGCTCTGGATGGTACAGACAGTGGAGACAAGCTTAGGATACTTCCTTTTAGAAATGATTTTCAGTATCTGCAGAAAAGAGCTCAAAAAAAAAAAAATGGAGTCACTTCCATCTCTCCTAGGGGGAGAGATGGAACCATTATGTTTATCTTTTTAAATATTTTAAATTTAGTTTTCAATTATGAAAGTAGTGCCTGTTTCAAATGGCACGGAAATGTATACAGTAAAGATGAAAGTTCTCTCCACAGCTCCCTAATCCAACTCCCCAGCAGTAATCACTGTTATAGTTTGCTGTGTTATTTTTCCACAACTGTTTTTATGCACATATAAAAAGGACATTTTATATATTCATTCAATAAATATTTATTGAGCACCAACTGTGTGCCAGGTACCATTCTAGATATCAGGAATCCAGCAATAAAGAAACAAGCAAACATCTCAGCCCTCACAGAGTTTGCAATTTTAGAGGAAGAAGGTAGACAACCAACCAATAAATGAGGAAAGATACTACTACCATGTAGCAGAGGGCGACAGGGATATGGAGAACAGGGCTGCAGGGAAGTGGAATGGAAAGTGCCAGGCCAAGGTGAGGGGTGAGGGATGAGGAGCATACTCCCCCAAAGTGTAGACTGTGGTCAGGGAAGGCCTCATTGCAAAGTGTCATTTGGGCAGAGACGCAAAGGACAGCAAGAAGCAAGCTATGGAGATATCTGGGGGAAGAGAGTTTCAGGCAAAGAGAACAACAAATAGGAAAACCCCAAGGTACTTGAAGGAAGGCCAGAAGGACGAGAGCTGAGAGAGGCAGGGAGGGAGAGCAAGGGCAGAGCAGTAGCAGAGGGAAAGGAAGCCAGTGGAGGGCTTTGAGCAGAGGAGTAACTGACGTGTTTTCAAAAGATAACTTTGGCTACTGTGTTGAAAATCGACTGTAGGTTTACGTATGAATAAACATTTTTTTTTTTTTAAATAGGCTGGGTGCAGTGACTCACATCTGTAATCCCAGCACTTTGGGAGGCCGAAGTGGGAGGATCACTTCAGGCCGGGAGTTCAATACTAGTTTGGGCAACATAGTGAGAGACTGTCTCACTACGTTGGTTGGTAGCACCTGTAGTCCCAACTACTCAGGAGTCTAAGGCGGGAGGATCATCTGAGTCCAGGAGTCCGAGGCTGCAGTGAGCTATGATTGTGTCACTGCACTGCAGCCTGGGTGGCAGACCAAGAGCCTATCTTAACAAAATAAAAAACAAATATCAATACAATTTGAATAGTGCTATGTATTGTTTTTAAACTGTAGTTAGATCAAGAACATCTCTCTAACATGATAGTGGAGTGACCTCATTTCTTTTATAGCTTCCCAGGCTGTATTTGTTTGAAGACACCAGTATTGATTAGCCCTACCCCTATTGGTGAACATAGAAGTTATTGCTAATTTTTCTATTGCAAACAGTGCTCAGTGAATATCATTCTTTGTACACATGGCCAATATTTCTGAAGGATAGACTTGTAAAAGTACAATGGCCGACTCAAAGAACTTGCATATTTAAAGCTTTAATAGATACTGCCAAATTACTTTCCCAAAAGATCATACCTATGCATGTCGCTTCCAACATTGGGGTGTTTATTGCCCTACATCTTTGCTAACATGGATTATTTATCATTGATCCTTTTCATTTTTGCAAATCTGGTAAGCAAAAAAATAGTCATTTTAACTTGGTTTTCTTTATTAGTTAGACTAAGCATGCTGTCGTATGCCTGTGGTCATTTGGATTCCTTCTTCTGAGAACATGTGTATTCTTTGCCTATTTTTGCATTGAACTGTTTGTCCTTTGAATAGCATTAAAAAATAAATTTTAAAGTCCCAGTTTACACCAGAGAAAATAATCACTTCTGACCAATTGTATATTTTCTTTCTTATTGTTATTTTATATAGTAAAGTTTCATTAATTTGGCATTTGGGGACTTTGGGGACAGCCTGCTCTCCAAGTGACCTTTGTACCATCTGTGATCAATTTTAGCAAGATGGCAAAAAAAAAAAAAAAAAAGATTATAGTCTCCAAGGAACAAATTTCTTAAGCTCTATAGTACTTCATAAAGTTCTTCATGTCTAAAGAAAATTAACTATATGACATGGATGTCTAGCTATTGTACTTTCATAATACCAGCTAAAAGATAAATTATTTAAGAAATACACTGGATAATATATATGTGTGTGTATGCATGTGTGTGTATATATGTATGTATGTATGTATTATATATACTGTATTTGGTTGTTTTTAAAACTTGCTGAGATTTTTAGAAGAAACAATCCAGACAACTGGCAGACTGGGAAGTATTTTAGTGCCTGGGTTCTTGAGAGACTAGGAACATTTAATTCCTTTTGTAACAGCTTACTGCTGTTCATCTGCAGCAACTGAGAAAAATTAATTCAGCAGTATTAATTGAGTACCATTTCTGTCCACTCTGTGTGCTTGGGATGAGGCAATAAGAACATAATAATCAAAGGGCCTATTCTCATGAAGTTCACATTGTAACAGAGGAAAACAGAAATTAAAAAGTAAAGTGATGATTTCAAAAGCTTAAGTGCTATGAAGAGAATAAAACAGAGAGGATTGGAGGGAGGGTTACTCTCCATAGGGTGGCCAGGGAAGGGTCTCGGAGCGAGTGACTAGGAGCAAATGGTCAAGCACTAAGGCCTGAGTGAGGGGAAGCAGCTGGCGTGCAACACACTCATGGTGGGGCCCGGTGGGGTGCGGGGGAGCCCCCTGATGGGGGAGGATCAGCAAATCCAAAGGGCCTAAGGCAGGAAGGAGCTGGGCATTTTCTTCTTCTTTAAAATTATTATTATTCCATTTTTTAGAGATGGGGTCTTGCTATGTTGCTCAGGCTGGTCTTGAACTCCTGGGTTCAAGTGATCCTCCCACCTCAGCCTTTGAGTAGCTGGGATTAAAGGCGTGAGCCTCTGTGTCTGGCTCAGATATTCTATTCTGAATTCTTTCAAAATTGAGAAATGATTTGGAAATGATCAGGCAGAGATTTCCTTTCTTGTTTAAACTGAGGAAAATATAAAATCTGTATTAGCACTATAGACCAGTATTAGACTAATATTTAACACACAGACCGAATAGGAAATTCTTTTAATTAAAAAAGTTTTAAAAACATAATTTAGTAAAGTGTTGACATGTATTGAACACTTACACTGTGTTCAGCCCTGTGCTAAGTACTTTACCTATATCATCTAATTTAATCCTCATCCCAAGTCTGTATTAACTCATCCCTTTTTACACATAAAGAAACTGAGACACAGGATGACGAGCATTTTCCACAATGTCACCCAGCATGTAAGTGTTGCAGAGGCAGGATTGAAATCCAGATCTGATTTGAGTCTATTCTTTTTTTTTTCTGAAGACAGTCTTGCTCTTGTCTCCCAGGCTGGAGTTCAGTGGCGTGATCTCAGCTCACTGCAACCTCTGCCTCCCAGGTTCAAGCGATTCTCCTGCCTCAGCCTCCTGAGTAGCTGGGATTACAGGTGCCTGGCACCACGCCTGGCTAATTTTTGTATTTTTAGTAGAAACGGATTTCACCATGTTGGCCAGGCTGATCTCAAACGCCTGACCTCAAGTGATCCACCTGCCTCGGCCTACTGGGATTACAGGTATGAGCTACTGCACCCGGCCATGAGTCTATATTCTTCTCAATGTGAATGCCCTCACCTCTCCTGGGTACAGCCTGTGCCCTGGGACCATCTTACTCATGCTGCACTCATATGCATAGCCCTCCATGTACCAACTCTGTGGGGAGTGCTGAGGAGGCCTAGGTAAATAAGATGTTATCCACTGGGTCACACTTAACCCTCCAGGGAAGGGGCAGAGATGCCTTCCCCAAAGAGAGAAAGCCCACGCTGAGTTTTGAAGGATGCACAGATGATGGCTAAGTGGGGAGGAGTATTTAGCCCAAGGAACAGCCTTGGGAAATGAGGAAGAGCAAGGTGTGCACAGATGATTATTGACATGTCAGTGTCACTAAACCTGGAGTGCCAGGTAGGATGTGGTGGACAACTAGGCTAATGGGAGGGCACGGCCAACTCATGGAGACCTTGGATATGTTGCTAAGGAGCCTCAACTTTATCTCTAGGTGACGTGTTGCCATTGGAGGATTTACTTGGGAAGTGTCCAGGTCATATGTGTATTCTAGAAAGATCTCTCTGACTATACTGGAGGGAGCAGAATTAGAGGCAGAAAGACCAATCTGGGGGCTTTTGAATGTGTTGCCTATGAGATATTGAGAACATGCAGGTCCTAGATAGAGTAGAGAAACAGCAATGGGTTAGAGAAATATTTAAGAGGAAAAATGAGCAGCATTTGGGGATGACATGGATTGGGGACTGAGAAGAGGAAAGAGGTGGGCTGAGCTCAGAGGATTCTGATGTGGCCTGTGATCCTCGCACTTGCTTCCCATACATCCCTCATCTCACCCTGCCCTGTTTCATATGCAGGAGGCACTGAGAAAAAGCCAGGGGGTTGGTCGAATGATGAAATGAATGTGATCACTGGGGAAGAAATAATCAGAAGAGATTTATAGGAGAAGCAGGAAAAAAATAGGCTCTTGAGAGAGCATGAGAAAGGATGAAAAAGATACATAAAAGGAGGCTAAAGCCTGAATATTGAGTCAGAGAAACTGAGAGGAGTGCAGGAAGGCAAGGCAGGGAGGTTTTTGAGCCAGGGAGTGAAGCAATCAGAAAAAGAGTTTAGAAAGGTGCATCTGACGGTAGAATGGAAAGGGTGGAGGCAGGGAGGGACAGAAAGCCAAGGGAATCTTGGAAGGTTACTGCAGCAATCCAAATAAGAGACGGTGAGGATCTAAGGGACATTCGTGCCATGGGGACGAAGAATAGGGGATAGAAAGAAGGGACACAGCTGTAAGATGCTGCCACTGAGTGACAGGGCAGTGAGGAGAGAAGCTAGGGAGAGCTGTGATTTGGAGCCTTGGTGACTGGGAGAATAGAGATGCTTCTATAAGAGGAGTAAAGCCAGCGGCCAGGGAGAGAAGTGCTCCTTGGGCAACAAGGTTTCTAGGCAGAGGTGTCCATGGGTGTCTGGGAGTCTAGCGAAACAACTTCTTCTCTTCATGTCCAGCCTAACTTGCCTAATCCTGAGTCTGTCCACACAGGCTCAGACCTGCCTCCTGTTAAAATGGATTGGACAGCCCATGCCTCTAAGGCCATGCCTCTATCTTCCACTCAAGCTGGAGCCTGTCCTCTCTCAACTTCTTAAGAGTGTTGCCCCTGCTGTTGTCCCCATCGACCCCTCCCATCTCAGAATTCTTCTCCTCTGCTAGATCATTTCCAACATCACACAAACCCATCTCCTGTCTTAAAAACCAAACAAACCCTCCATTGACTTCACGCATCTCTATAGCTACTGCCTCATTTCTGTGTCCCCCATTCTGTGTAGAACGAAACTCTTTGAAGGAGCCATAGTCATACTGTCTTTGCCTCCTTACCTCCCATTTCTCTTCAGTCTGATTTTCATGCCCAACCTCTCCACAGAAACGTTTTCCAAGATTCCTAACCACCTTTGTGATGCCGATTCCAGTTGCCTTTCCTCACTCCTCATGAGGCATCCTCTCTGCTGATCACTCCCTCTCCTGGAAACACTTTCTTCCTATGGGTTTCAGACACAACACACTTCTGCTTCTCCATACCTCACTGGCTGCTCCCTTTTCATTTTCAATGCTGGTTCCAGTTCCTCCCCTACTTTCTGATTATCCTAGGTCTGAATCCTTCATCCCCTCCTCTGTCTTCACACTCTCCTTGGTGACCTTACCCAGTGCCATAGCTTTAAATACCACCACATGCTGGCGATTCTGAAACTGCCCTCTCCAGCTCCTTTGTCCCAGAGATGTTGAACATTTAAGAATGCACACATACACATTCTCTCTCCCTCTAAGTAAAATATATATATGAATGTTTACTTATTTATAAACTATATACTTATACTATTGGCTAGTACACTATGTTCATCACAAATGACAGAACAAGATAAAGATTAAATAAACAAATTTAAAAATAACTGGCTAGCATCTTAAGGTAGAATCTTTACAGTTGGGCGAGGTTCATTATTGACAGTGGTGGTCGCAAATCCATTTGTCATGTAGTCTTTTTGACTATTGCTAGTGCTTTAGGTGAACTCTTGACAGACTGGATTAAATCGTAACTGTTTCTGTCTCATGATGTAGTCTGACAAAGAGCTAATACACTAGTGCCCCCTTACAGGCAGTTTTGCTTTCTGTGGTTTCAGTTACCTGGGTCAACCATGGTCCAAGAATATCAAATGGAAAATTCCAGAAATAAACAATTCGTAAGTTTTAAATTGCCCACTCTTCAGAGTGCCGTGATGAAATCTCGTGTTGTCCTGCTCCATCCTGCCTGGGATATGAATCCTCCCTTTATCCTGCGTACCCACGGTGTATACCCTCCCCATCCTGCCTGGGATATGAATCTTCCCTTTATCTTGCGTACCCAAGCTGTGTACCCTCCCCCGTGTTAGTCACATAGTAGTCATCTCAGTTATCAGATTGACAGATCACAAGAAGGGTGAGTATGGTACTATAAGATACTTTGAGAGAGAGACCACATTCACATAACTTTTTATTATAATTAATATGTTGTGATAATGTTTTTATTTTATTATTATTGTTAATCTCTTGCTGTGCCTAATTTATAAATGAAACTTTATCATGAATAAGCACGCATAGGAAAACCCCTAGTGTATATAGGGTGTGGTACTCTCCGAGGTTCCAGGCACTCACTGGGGGTCTTGGATGGGAAACCTCCGCTCCACTGTGGACACGGGTGGCTGCTGTGCTAGGAACAGAAGATGCACCCACAGGCTCTCTCCTGTGGTGCAGACGCGGGTGGCTGCTGTGCCAGGAGCAGAAGATGCCCCACAGGCCCTCTCCTGTGGTGCGGACACGGGTGGCTGCTGTGCTAGAAGATGCCACGGGCCCTCTTCTGTGGTCTGGACGCGGGTGGCTGCTGTGCTAGAAGATGCTGCGGGCCCTCTCCTGTGGTGTGGACGCTCATGGCTGCTGTGCTAGGAGAAGATGCTGCGGGCCCTCTCCTGTGGTGCGGACGCGGGTGGTTGCTGTGCTAGGAGCAGAAGATGCGCCCACGGACACGCCTGTGGTGCGCATGGGCTCGCGTCACGTTTACGCCCTTCAGTCGGGTGTTCTTTCCAGGAATCCATCAAAGCTGCTTTCTATTTTGTGATGGTTAGTTTAGTTAAAAACACGATAATATAGGTCAGGACATCTCATTACCCAGGCATAGCTAAGCTGTAACTGTTCTCTATGCATTGAGAGGCGAGAGTCAGTCAGTGCCTTGCGCCCGAGTTGTGGGTGCCAGTGCTTCTCTTTTCTTGGCGACCCTGGCTCCTCACATGTGTCTTGTGCCTCACAGAGATGGAGACTGGCTGGGAGGCTGTTCTTACACCATATTCTAAACCAGAGGAGCTTCGTTTGTTTCTTATTTTAGGTGAAAATTCGTAGGCATGGGTGTAGAAATGTGCTCCCACCCGGTGGATCATCTTGTCAACCCCTGAGGTGTAGTATTCCGCCTCAGAGACCAACAGTAGAACCCGTGCCTTCTTAGTATCCGCACTTGGATGGCCAACTGGCATCTCAAACTCAGTGTTTCCAAACAAAGCTTTTTAACCTCCCAAGCATCAAATCAAATCAAACCAGCATCTCAGTAAGGGGCACCTCGCCTCACCCATTTGCTTAAGTCGAAAGCCTGAGTCATCTTGACCTCTCCCTTTCTGTCGCGTTCCTCATCCAGTCCGTGTGCAAATCCTGTCAGCTCTGCCTTCAGGTAATTTCCTTTATCGGACCAGTTTTCTCCTCCTCCGTTATTATTACTGCTCTGTTTCAAGCCACCATCATCTCTAGCTCAGTCTGTTGTACCAGGCTCTGAATTGTTCTCCTCAGCCTTGCCTGGCCTCCGTCTGTTCTCCACACAGCAGCCAGGACATCTCTTAAAAACATAGATCAGGCTGGGTACAGTGGCTCACTTTGGGATGCCGAGACAGAGGACCCCTTGAACCCAGGAGACCCTATCTCTACAAAAAGTTAAAAAATTAGCTGGGCATGGTGGTGCAAGCCTGTAATTCCAGCTACTCAGGAGGCTGAGGTGGGAGGATCACTTGAGCCCAGGAGGTCGAGGCTGCATTGAGCCATGATCACTCCAGCCTGGGTGACAGAGCGCAACCCTGTCTCCTAAACAAAACAGAAAAGAAAAGAAAAACTAAATCAGATTGTGTCACTCCCCCATTTCAAACCTCCAACATACTTTGAGTAAGGTCTAATTTCCTTACCACGGGCTTCAAGCACCCAAGTGATCTGGCCCTTGCTTGCTTTTTAAAGTTCATCTCTTATTGCCCTACACCCTTATGCTGTGTTCCTACTACACTGCACTTCTTGCTATTAGGCAATCTCATTGCAAGGCTATTTCCTGTTTTTGTTGTCGTTGTTTTTTTGTTTGTTTTGTTTTTGTTTTTTGTTTGTTTTTTAGACAGGGTCTTGCTCTGTCACCCAGGCTGGAGTGCAGTGGTGTGATTTTGGCTCACTGCAACCTCTGCCTTCTGGGCTCAAGCTATCCTCCCACTGGCGTGCACTACCATGCTCAGCTAACTTTTTAAGGTGATTTTGGAAAGACGAGGTCTCACTATATTTTCCAAGCTGGTCTTGAACTCTGGGCTCAAGCAGTCCTCCTGCCTCAGCCTCCCAGTGTGCTGGGATTACAGGCGTAAGCCACAGCACCCAGCCTATTTCCCACATTTTATTCTGGTCTCTGTTCAGAAAGGCCTTTCTTGGCCACACTTCTAAAATAGCATACATACAAACTCCATCCCTACCCCTTCTTTGTCCTCTTACCCTGTTTTCCTTTTCTTCATCATACCACTACTTGCATTCTATTACATATTTATTTGCTTGCTCATTGAGATTTATTGCTCATTTATTTACTGCCCTGAGAACCCCATTAGAACAGGGTCATGTCTCTCTTCTCTGTTGTGTCTCCAGCTCCTAGAATGGTACTCAGCACATAATGAGTGCTCAATAAGTACTTACTGAATGAATGAGTAAATGAATCTTCACAGGGACAACAGATGAAATCCCAAGGATAGTAGATAACATTAAGAGAAAAGAGGGCAAAGGGCAAATCTTTGGAGAAATATTTAAATGGAGGGCAAAAGAGGCACTCTAAAGGAAGTGAAATTTCAGCTCCAGTTAACTAGGCATGAAAAGAACATAGTGTGCATTTGGGAACCCAATAATGAAGAAGGCATCAAGCTGGGCTCATTTCTCTGCCTCAGCTATAGGAATGTTTTTAAAGAGCAAACCTGAGCACAGGTCAAAAACCTGGACAATGAAAAATCATTCTCCCAGCCCAAGATGGCACTGTCCCCTGTTATCCTGGGGGCAGTCATTTAAAGAGAGCTCAAACCGGGATCCTGAGGCCAGCTCTGCCTGGGGCACCAGCGCCTCTGAACTGGGACAAAGCAGCAGCCCAGGGGCACCCTGGGAATCGGAGTGGGCTGCTCGTGGCTCTTCTTCAGAAGTCAAGGCGTGATTCTTAAGAAAGCAGTCAAATGCTAGAGGGTGACCCCTTTTATTAGGTTCATCATCTTAGCCACAGAGAGACCATAGTGTTTGTCCATAGCCTGAAATACTCAAAGGCCACAGTGCTGAGAAAAGGCCGAGGCTTGAGGCCTCTTTGTCGCCATTAATCCTCATCCTGCTGGTCTGTCCCTTTTGCATCAGAAAAGCTTTCTCGTATCTTTTTTAAAGAAGGAGAAAAAACAGCTGTGTGGGATTTGAGAATGAGATTTTAATGGTCACTGAAGGCACACAAAAGCTTTGCTGTGATAGTGAAGTGTTCTGGGGGCAACTGACTCCTTTGTCCTGGGCAGCAAAACAAGCTGGCTGCTGAAGGAGAAGAGAGGAGCCACTGGAACGTGTGATTGAGGTCTCTGCAGGCCAGATTCTCAGCACATTTGCAAAGAGCGGTTTTCAGGCATCCCTTCATGATATTTCAGAGTTGCCTTTTAGTGTTTAGCTCATTTTTACCTTGTGAAACAATTAAATATATTTGGGAGGTGCTTGGCATGAATTATTTCTGCATGTCTTTCTCTCTGGAAGGAAAATGGAAATTGTGACTGACAATATGAGTTTGTTTATATGAAGCAGGCCTTTCATTGTGAGGAAAAAGAACTGGTGTCCTCTTTTCCATAGGGCAGCCTGAAGGGTTTCTCAGCCCTTCGAGCAGTTAAGAAATGGCACAGAGGTGGGATATTGTGAGGTCTCTCTAAAGGTCACCTTGCAAAGGCTGTGGAGGTTGAAAGAGTTCTCAGGAGCAGGGGACAGCAAAGCAGCAGGAGCCCGTCCTGGTCCCTGGCTCAGTGAGAACCAGGCCTGGTGTTGTCCACCTGCTGAGGACATCTGTTTTCTGCCAGAGGAACTATGATGGAACAGACCACAGTGATGTGACTCTAAGTTATGATTAATGGGGCTGTTGGAATCATTGTCACCATATCGGCACTTTCCCTTCCATGGATGAGTATTGTAAAAACAGCTCTTGTTCAAATAGAAATGGCTGAGCAGAGGGGCACTGGACAGCCTTGGTTTTACCTGCTTCGTGACAGGTGGGCTCCTTAGAGCCATGAAGGAGTTATTCTCTGATTTACTGGCCTGCTACAGACACTGAAAGAGTCAAGTGGGACATGGTAAAACATGAATTCGTAATACAGAATTCAGCCCAGCTTTACATGAGAGATGGGCTGGAACCAGAGTGATATGGAAACCATTATCCAGTAGGGCTGCATTTAGAGAAGTCTGGAATTATACTCTATTTGCCATCAATCTCATTATAATATTGTTTGCCAATAAAAAACAAGAGTTTGGTTCACGTTTAATTTTTTAAAAATATAAAATTGTGGTCGGCCGTGGTGGCTCATGCCTGTAATCCCAACACTTTGAGAGGCTGAGGCAGGTGGATCACCTGAAGTCAGGAGTTCGAGACCAGCCAGGCTGGCATGGTGAAACCCTGTTTCTATTAAAAATATAAAAAATTAGCCCGGCATGGTGGTGTGTGCCTGTAATCCCAGCTACTTGGGAAGCTGGGGTAGGAGAATCGCTTGAACTCGTGAGGCAGAGGTTGCAATGAGCCGAGATCGTGCCATTGCACTCCAGCTTGGGCAACAAGAGCGAAACTCCATCTCAAAAAATCTATATATATAAAATTATATTTAAATGATACATGAATGTTGTAAAAGAAAATCCAAGAAATATGAGTATTAAGATTTAGATATTTGGATAGACTTTATTAATTGGTTACATTGAATTGTAGAAATAATATTTAAAATGTGGCATATTTTTGCTTACCATGATCCAAAAGCCTGATTTTTTTTTAAGATTATGCAATGAATAATGAAAAGACATTTTTATTTCTTATAACAGAGAACTTTCCCATGTTTAACCCTAAGAGTATATATGCAAATTGCATTTGTAGAATAGGATGAAAACCAATCTCCCTTGTTACAGACAATGGAGAGCTATAATAGTTAACTTTATCATGTAATTTTTTTCTATTTCTTGGCAGCTTACATATAGAGAATGTTTGTTCCAGTCAAACTCTCCTAGCCCCATAGAGAATCCTTGATAAAGTCTTCAGTTGCACTTAAATCTGCCCGTTTGTTAAATAACTTTTTTCCCTTTTAAACTCAAAGCTCTTGATCTTACAGTACCATAGGAGTATTTCACAAATTAGCTGTGGGACTTTGGCCAAATTATTAACCTCTCTAAGTCTCTGTTTCTGTAAAATGGTGCTAATAATAGCACTTAGATCCTTAGGGCTGTGTTGAGGAATAAATGAGATACTATATGTAGAGCTTTTGACATGGTGTCTAGTATAAGTACTCAACAAATGTTAGTCATTAGAAATGTGATGACTCTGATGATGAGGTTTGAATAGTAGGGAGCCAAATTTGGTACATTTGCTTCATATTCATAGCCTAAAATAAGGTACAAATCTACATTTAACAGTACTAGAAATAGAATCAGAAGCAACATTTATGAATTTCCTTATTTACCAGCATTTACACTTTGTTGTATTGATTTTTTTTTTCTTTGAGGCAGAGCCTCACTCTGTCGCCCAGGCTGGAGTGCAGTGGCACCATCTCGGCCCATTGCGACCTCCGCAATTGCAGAGCTCAAGCAATTCTCTTGCCTTGCCTCCCAAGTAGCTGGGATTACAGGTTTGCACCACCACACCCAGCTAATTTTTCTGTTTTGCTTGTTTGTTTGTTTTTTTAGTAGAGACGGGGTTTCTCCATGTTGGCCAGGCTGGTCTGGAACTCCTGACCTCAGGTGATCCACCCACCTTGGCCTTCTAAAGTGCTGGGATCATAGGTGTGAGCCACTGCGCACAGCCTGTTGTATTATTTATTATGAATCTGAAGTGTGCTATTTTGTAAGAGTCTTGAGATCACCACCCATCCCAGCTGGCCACCAGAGAATGAGCTTTTCAAAACACAGCTTCTGGACATCTTCCTCTTCTTTCTTTTCTTTTTTTCTGTTTTAGAGAAGGGGTCTCATTTTCACTATGTTGCCAAGGCTAGACTCAAATTCCTAGGCTCAGGTGATTCCATCTTAGCCTCCCCAGTAGCTAGGACTACAGACACACACCACCATGCCTGACTCCTGTCCTTTCAATGATTCCTTTACCTGTGACAATAAAATCCAAATGCCTGGCACTCAAGAACTTTTGCAGTCTATTCCCAACCTTTTCTTTCCTCTCCTCCCGATTTAATGCATGAACTTTTAGAACCTGCCCCCTTTCCCAACTGTGAAGACCCTATTCATCCTTCAAGGCCTGACACAAATGTGACCTCCTCTAGGACACCTTTCAGGATGCCACCAGACAGAATTAATAACACTCTGTTCTTCCAGCACTAGACCTATGTTCAATGAATGATTTTCACCTCTATAATTGTTCCAACAGCCCTGTGAAGTAGGGAGGTCCAGGATTTTTAAAAATCTCTCTTCAACCACCAAGTGCTTGTGCTACAAAAATAATTAGCACCCCTGTGATCCCTGTTCTCAAGGAGCTCATGGTCTAGGGAGAGACAGAGCTGTAAACACCTCTAACGGGGCAATAAGGATCATGCTGTGCAGAGGTGTGCAGAGAGAAGCAAGGCAGGGCACACTGCGTATTCAGGGAGTTTGCATGGGGGTGGGGTGGTGTGATCAGTGCCATCTATTTGCCTTCGTCTCTAGAAGTCACATCATCCTTCCTTGGCCTTTGTGTCCACACTGACCAGATCGTTTCCCTTTTGGCTAGTCAGTTGCAGGGCTGGGACCTATTATGATGGAGCACAAGAACGCTGCATTTTATGTCCAAATGGAACCTTCCAAAATGAGGAAGGACAAATTACTTGTGAACCGTGCCCAAGACCAGGAAATTCTGGGGCCCTGAAGACCCCAGAAGCTTGGAATGTGTCTGAATGTGGAGGTAAGAATGCTGTCTGTTCCTTCCCACTCCTCCCATCTCTGATGTCATTGTTTAGACAGAAGGCATCTCAAGGACTCCAGACAATGCACACTCACCTGGGGCTTCCTACAAGCAGGGACCATATTGGCTCAATTCATCTTTGGCTCACCAGTGCCTAGGTCGGTGCCTGACACATGCTGGGCAGATACTCATTTGAGCAAATAAATGAAGATGGGGTAGAATACACTAGCAGAAGAGCGTAAGTGTTGCACCTGCGTGCTTTCTTCACTGGAAATGTATACACCTGAAACCTGAGTGATTTCCCTATCTATAGGTACTGTTTTGAAAGTGTTAAAATGAAGAGAGGAGGTCTGGGTTTTTCTCCAGCTTTGGTCTCAAATTCATAGCTTTTTTATTTCAAACAAATATATCCATTTATTTTGTTAAAACTGGGACCTCCTCTGTGAAGAGCTTTTAATTATCTCTTATAAAATGTTAACTTTGAAGTCAATCTCAAGCTTTGTGGGCTTTCCTATTTATTTTATTATTAAATGTCTTCCTTTTATTAAATGGGAGAAGGGCTGGCTGTATTGACACTCTGTGGGCTCCAATGGCAGGTGTGATCTGAATGGTGATTTATATCTGATGGCCACGGCAGAGTGAAAACCCCTTGTGCTGCTCCCGTGGCTGTCCTTGGAGTGACTCCCAGCCTCAGCTTTATTTCCCACCTAAATAACTCCAAACTGAACTGCAAGGCTGTTTCTGGCTTAAAAATCAAATCCTCATATTGACTGTGTGACTTCTATCATATCTTTGGTCTGTTATAAAACTCCAAAACTAACTGCAAGGTTGATAAGGGGTGACATTTTGGCATGAATTTACCCTTGTATGTGACATTATTATTATTATATTTTCTTGAGACAGAGTCTCACTCTTTCACCAAGGCTGGAGTGCTGTGGCGCAATCTCGGCTCACTGCAACCTCCACCTCCTGGGTTCAAGTGATTCTCATGCCTCAGCCTCCAGAGAAGCTGGGATTACAGGTGCATGCCACCATGCCCTGCTAAATTTTGTATTTTAGCAGAGATGGGGTTTCGCCATGTTGGCCAGGCTGGTCTCAAACTCCTGACCTCAGGTGATCTGCCCACCTCGGCCTCCCAAAGTGCTGGGATTACAGGCGTGAGCCACTGCACCCGGCCTATGTGACCTTATTAAGAAAAATTTAGGCCAGGCATGGTGGCCCATACCTGTAACCCTAGCACTTTGGGTTCAGGATCACTTGAGCTCAGGTGGCTAACCCTAACCCTAAGACCAGCCTGGGCAACATAGTGAGACCTCATTTGTAGAAAAAATTAAAAAAAAAAATAATTAGCTGAGCGTGGTGGCACATGGTAATCCCAGCTACTTAGATGGCTGAGGTGCAGGGATAGCTTAAGCCCAGGAGGTCAAGCTATAGTAAGCTGTGATTGTGCCACTGCACTCCAGCCTAGGCAACAGAGACCCTGTCTCAAAAAAAAAAAAAAAATTACAGCAATAAGAATATTAGTAATAATGGTTATTATAGCTACCATGTATTGAATATTTACCTATGCCAGGCATTATGCTAAGTATATTATATGAATTATTCACAATTCATATAATCATTACAACTTCACAAGGCTAAAGTGACTCTTTTAAGGTCACACAGCCAAGTGGAGGATGTGGAATCAGAACCCAGGTCTGACAGGCTCCAGGCTCCTCCCGAGGGTGTGTGTTCTTGAAATGCCATCATATCTATAACTTATGGGGTAAAATGAGGCCACTATGATTAATAGAGGAGAGATGATTAAGAATATAAGAGATAGCAGATTTTGATAGCATCTTGCCAATGACTAATTCCTGAGGAACATGTGCTTTTAGAAATCCTTTTGTTTGTTTATGACTGTTTCTTGTCCCAGGTATAACATATGTAAGATCTAACTTAGTAAATATTATTGTTAAAACAGGGGAGATTCTTTAGGTCACTGTTTTTTTTTTTTAGAGACAAGGTCTTGCTGGATCACCCAGGCTGGAGTGCCATGGTGCAAATATGGCTCACTGCAGCCTGGAATTCCTGGGCTCAAGTGATCCTCCTGCCTCAGTCCCAGAGTAGCTGGGACTACAGACATGTGCCGCGATGTCTGGCTAATTTTTAAATTTTTTGTAGAGATTTCGCCATGTTGCCTAGGCTGGTCTTGAGCTCTTAGGTTCAAGTGATTCTCCTGCCTCAGCCTCCCAAAGTGTTGAGATTACAGGCGTGAGCCATCAAGCCCAGCCCAGATCACTCTTTATATCAATAGGCTGTAATCAGCTGGGTAAAGGGGTCCTTCTGGGTCTAATTACCAAATTGGTTCCAGGTCAGAGAACTCTCTCTCCTGCATTGCAGGGGATGCCTAGGCAGTGTGTAGGCCTAAGCCAGAGAACTACCAGGCCTTCCCATACTTTGGAAGCAGTTGACACTTGACTTCTTGGTTTCCATCTTTGCACTGTGCTGTGTAGCCCTGTGTGTAAACAGCAGGCACTCATGTGCCATTGACTCAGGGTCAGAAGCACCGCAGCGTTGACTGCGTGCTCTCTGACTGAGGTGGGAACTGCGGTCAGCACGGGGTAGCAGGTTGGACCGAAGTTGATCTCATCTGGAGAGTCAGGAGCAAGGGTCTGCCTGGGGGCCTTGCTCACGTAAGGCTATTGGTCCTTCCAGGTCTGTGTCAACCTGGTGAATATTCTGCAGATGGCTTCGCACCTTGCCAGCTCTGTGCCCTGGGCACGTTCCAGCCTGAAGCTGGTCGAACTTCCTGCTTCCCCTGTGGAGGAGGCCTTCCCACCAAACATCAGGGAGCTACTTCCTTTCAGGACTGTGAAACCAGAGGTGAGTACTTGGCAGCTTGCCTTTTTCTAGGACTGGATTTCCCTTCTAAGTATCATGGGAGTCTGGTGAGGCTCCAATCAAGCCCAGCCTGATGCAGTGCCCCAGTGGCTGGGGGTTCAGGTCCCAGCTCCACTCGCCCCAGCAGGATGTGCAGGGGGCACTGGAACTCACTGGACAAGCTGTCCTCCAGCCACCTTAGCCCCTTTGGACAGGCTGACAAGGGATGATCAGGCACTGATGAGCCAGTTCCCCTGGTTCCTTCCTCCAGCCCTCCTCCATCTCAGTGCCCTGACCTAGAGCTTCCCCTCAACACCCCTTCTCCAGAACCCCACTCCAGCTGCCTTTTCCCAGGGAGCCCAACTCTAAACCCAACCTCAGTTCTGCAACTGCCTGCCCCCTATACTCACAGACATGCTCTGCATGAAGACTGGAGTTGTGATCATTGATGCCTGACTCTGCATAAACCATAAACTCTTTGGAGATACACACATATCTTGTTCCTCTATATTTCTCTGTTTCGTGAACCCCATCCACACTGCCTATTTAGGGAATTAAGTGTTGATTAGCCCCAGATTGGTAGGAAAGCCCTACTTCATTTGCACATAAACATTTCTTTCACAAACTTTAAAATCTTTGTGCTGCATTTGATTAAAAATAATCTTTCTTTTTTTCATTCTTTTCACCCTCCCTTGCCCCACAGTTCAATGTTCACCTGGACATTTCTACAATACCACCACTCACCGATGTATTCGTTGCCCAGTGGGAACATACCAGCCTGAATTTGGAAAAAATAATTGTGTTTCTTGCCCAGGAAATACTACGACTGACTTTGATGGCTCCACAAACATAACCCAGTGTAAAAGTAGGTCTCTCTCTAAGGTTTTTCACAGTTCTGGCTAAGAAGATATGTGTCTGGGTCCAACTCAGAGCAGGGGGCACGGGGCAGAGGTCCCAGGTTCACTCAGAACCACGTAGATGTTATGAGCCCAGCTCACAGCCATGCAGACCAGCGTGGAGAGAGAGCAGGGCCTGACTGTGCAGAGCGACTCATCTTTATTGATTCTGGCTACTTCCTCAGGCACACTTAACAAGCTGTACTTGCCTTAATTTCCTCCCTGGGGCATAATTTCAGCCCAGCCTTGATCAGCATGCATTGCTTGAGGACCTGTTACGTGCCCAGCATTCTGCTGGTTGATATTCTGGTTGATATTAGGCAGAATAAGTCAGCATCGCTGACCCTGCAAGGAGCTCAGGCAGTGAGGCTGCAGAGGAAGGAGCGATTGACTCTGTCTCGAGAGATGAGGAAAGGCTTCTGGAGGGTGTGAGAAGGTTTTGATGGAGAGGATGGGGAAAGAGTAGGAGAAAGAGCCTTATGTTTGAGAGAGCAGCTGGGGGAAGCACAGATCAAGGAAAGCAAAGGCCTTTTGGGAGGAGACCCCTGGAGCTCAGGCTAGAATGTGCCGAAGGGAGTCTCAGGCAGACCAGGAGGCAAAGCCTTGGATGGATGCTGAGGAGACCGGTTTGTGTTTTATAGGAAGGGGGAAGCAAATCATTTAAGGACTTGCTGTCTAGGCTTTTTTTTTTAAAGCCATTATTTATAACAAAAATTACAACAAAAACTCTGTATAGTAAAGGCCAAAAGTAAATCCCAGCTAATCTTTAAGACAGCAATCAGAGGAGCAAAGAGGCCCCCCCTAAACTGGAGGAGCTTGGGACTGAGGGGGGCAGTACATCATTAGAACTTTATGATTGAAAGGTCATCTGGTTTTCTCTTTATTGCAAGGAAGTCCTTTTAACATCTTTATAAGTAGCCTTCCATCTAGTCTCTTCTTGAATACCTGCTATGACAGGAATCTCGCTACCTCATGATATCCTAGCTTGTTGGTGGATTGGACTTTAGAAAGCTCACAGTGTTAGAACAAGATGAATGTTCCCTTGTCTTCCACCACCTGGCCCTTTGTTGGACCCATGGGAGCCTTATGGCACAGTTCCTAGGGCAGCCCTTCAGGACTGAAGGCAATTCTCCGCCCCATGGCTCCCCCTTCCTCCTCTTTTCTTCCAAGAAGAAAAGCCTATTTATTTTTTTCTAGTAATAATAAATCCCAGTTGTAACTAGAGAGGGAAAAAGTAATCCCTTCAACATCTTCTCTTGCACAGATTTACCTGACAGTATTAAATAATGAGCTCCTTGAGAGCAAAGACTGTCTCTCTCATTTCTGAGCTCTCAGAGCTTTGGGTGACATTTCTGGGATGAGTGGGATTAGATGAATGAAAATGCAGCTGGGTGCTGTGGGTGAGGGAGGGGTCTGTGCAAGCATGTGCACGTGTGTGCAGCCTCTGTCTTTGGTGCCAGACGTAGGTATCCAGCATGCCCCGTACCTACTGATAGCTAATCAGAATTTTCTTCCTTCCTTAAAAATAAAATGTGGGTTGGGTGCAGTGGCTCATGCCTGTAGTCCTAGCACTTTGGGAGGACAAGGCCGGGATAGCTTGAGCCTATGAGTTCCAGACCAGCCTGGGCAGCATAGACCTTGTCTCTACAAAAAAATGAAGAAAAAAAATTAGCCAGGCACTGGTGGCACTTGCATACGGTCCCAGCTTCTTGGGAGGCTTGAGCCCAGGAGGTCAAGGGCGCAGTGAGACATGATCGCACCACTGCACTCCAGCCTGGGCAACAGAGAGAGACCTCATCTCAAAAAAATAATAATTTCTTTAAAGATGAATACAAAATAAAATGTGGTCTTAACCAGAGAGAAAAGTGAAAAATATATGTCTGTCTTCATCAAAGTTCTCTGAAAAAGGGTCAGATAGTCTCTGCAGAGCAATGAGCTCTGTTCCCCCTATTTTGAGAGACCTAGAAGTTCTGTCTCATGGGTTCCTCTGGCACTTGGACTTGGTAAACAAAATACTGAAAGCTAAATTTATCCTTTTGTTCACGAATACCTGCCCTGACTGTGAACACTTTCAGGCTAATGAGAAAACGGTGCCTCAGGAACTCAGAGGGGTAGACTCCTTGTGGGGAGTTAATGGTTTGGCTCCCACAGGGGGCCCTCTGGGAATGACAGACTCATTCCCAGATGGTGTCATTTTCATGCCCCATTCCTGGGTGGCAACAGGGGTGCTGCGGGGCTCAGCAAGCTAGCAGTGGTCAGGACAGAAACAACAGTGTTGTGCTATAACTCAGGGCATCTCCTTTTTCAGACAGAAGATGTGGAGGGGAGCTGGGAGATTTCACTGGATACATTGAATCCCCAAACTACCCAGGCAATTACCCAGCCAACACTGAGTGTACATGGACCATCAACCCACCCCCCAAGCGCCGCATCCTGATCGTGGTCCCTGAGATCTTCCTGCCCATAGAGGATGACTGTGGAGACTATCTGGTGATGCGGAAAACCTGTGCGTCTCACTTCCTCCCTCCCTTTCTCAGGCCAGCTGGGAAGCCTGATGACCTGCTCCTCACGCTTTCAATGTGAGGAGCAGGCCTAGAACATCACCTCCATATTAGAGCAGAGGTGAACATGAGTTTATAGAGTTGGTGAGAAACAAAATTTAAATGAAAGCCACACACTGAAGCGTCTTGCTGGGCCCCAGAGGTAGTGACCCTGCAGGTCAGTCTCCCCCTCTGTACTCACTGGGGTGTTTTGGACCCTCTTCCACAAGGACCCAGAGAGCCAGTGAGGATCATGCAGTGATGGCCCCAGACCAGGCCTCTTACTGAGTTGCAACTGATGGCTTGGAGACTAACTGAGCCTGGCCAGGTGGGGACCTGTCCTCCTATCCTGATTCATGGTCCAGTGTCCATAAAGGAAGACGGTTGTCAACACAGCTTATGGGCAGTGTAATGAGGGGCTCTGCAGCCAGACTGCCTGGATCTCTGTCCCAGTTCCACCTCTTACTAGTTCTATGATCTCGGGCACACATTCTGAATCTTTCTGCACTTCAGTCTTCTCATCTGTTAAAATGGGGCTAATAACAGCTGCTACCTTATAAGGTTATAAGGACTAAAGGAGTTCATAGTTGTGAAACACTTAGAATAATAGGCCAGGCACAGTGGCTCACACCTGTAATCCCAGGCTGAGGGAGGAGGCTGAAGCAGGAGAATTGCTTGAGCCCAGGATTTTGTGACCAGGCTAGGTGAGACCCTGTCTCTATAAATTTTTTTTTTTAATTAGCTGGGCATGATGGTGCATGCCTGTGGTTCCGGCTACTCGGGAGGCTGAGGTGGGTGAATTGCTTAAGCCTGGGAGTTGGAGGATGCAGTAGGCCATGATCATGCCACTGCACTCCAGCCTGGTTAACAGAGCCAGACCTTGTCTCAAAAAACAAACAAACAAACAAAAAAAGAATGATGACAACACATGGAGCCACTATGTAAACATTTGCTCTTCTTATTAGTGGTTAAAATGTCTGAAGTCAAGTATAGGTTTAAATCCTTGTTTTACCACATACTGGCTATATGACCCTGGGCAAGTATTTAATCTCTCTATTAAAAAGGTAACAGTTGCACCAACTTTCTGTGGTTTTCAGAAGATTAAATGAGACAAAGTCCATAAATTGCCTAGCACGCTGCCTGGTCTTAGGCAGCAAATGGTGGTGATGACGAGTAGATGACAGCAGGTCAGTTATGGAATGGGAGGCCCTCACCCAGCTCCTACAGTGAACAGTACAGCCTGGGCTGCTGCTGCTTGCCAAGCCCCAGGTCTTTCAGACATAGCCTCCCCTGGGGGGGCCACAATTACCAGCTGAATCTACTCTGTTTCCAGGACCTTTGACTTATGATGGCTCAGCTGGGCCTGAAGAGCTCTTGAGCATAACTTATTGTATGGTTTGAGTGTTTAGAAAGATGAGCATCTACTGTATGCCTGATCAGTGATGAGTCTTGAACCCCACCCCTCTCCAACTTCCCTTGGCAGCTTCATCCAATTCTGTGACAACATATGAAACCTGCCAGACCTACGAACGCCCCATCGCCTTCACCTCCAGGTCAAAGAAGCTGTGGATTCAGTTTAAGTCCAATGAAGGGAACAGCGCTAGAGGGTTCCAGGTCCCATACGTGACATATGATGGTAAGCACAGCCTGCAGCACATGGAAAGAGCCTCTCTGCTTTGAACAGAGCCAACTTCGGAGCCAGCTGGCAAACTGCTGACAAGCACACATGCTCAGAAAGGCAGGCAGGATGAGGGGAAAAGACATTGCTGACTCACAAGTGCCAAATTTTAACAGGCATTTGGGGACACTGACAATAGGGGGAAAATATGTTTTAGAAAATATATTAAAAGTGAGCATAGCTTGGTGAGTAAGAACATGGGCACTGGAGTCAGACTGATTAGCCTGGCTATGATCTCTTCTGTGACTGTGTATGCCACCATCTCTAAGCCTCATGTTCTTTTTTTTTTTTTTGAGACAGAGTCTCGCTCAGTCACCCAGGCTGGAGTGCAGTGGTGCAATCTCAGCTCACTGCAAGCTCCGCCTCCCGGGTTCATGCCATTCTCCTGCCTCAGCCTCCGGAGTAGCTGGGGCTACAGGCACCCACCACCATGCCCGGCTAATTTTTTTTTGTATTTTTAGTAGAGATGGGGTTTCACCGTGTTGGCCAGGATGGTCTCGATCTCCTGACCTCGTGATCCACCCACCTCGGCCTCCCAAAGTGCTGGGATTACAGGCGTGAGCCACCGCACCCGGCCAGCCTCATGTTCTTAATGTGTGAATGAGGATAATCACTAGACTTATTTGAGAGTTCAGTGAGAGTTCCTAAAGGACTTGAGGCAGTGCCTGGCACATAGCAATTGTTCAGTAAATATTAACTTCTGATGATTGTGGCTTTTATTAGGTAGAATCCTGTGAGGCAGGGAAGGACTTGAGTTCTGGTCCTGGCTTTTTCACTGACTCGCTGTGGGATCTTGGGCAAGTCAGATGACTTCTGGTTTAATTTTCTTCATGTTAGATGAAGAGGTGGCCCATCTGAGCCCTGGGGCTCTACCTAGCTCTGAGACTTGGTTGGAAAACATTGACTAGGAGCATAAAATGAACTGGACATTTGTCCTGGAGGACTACACAGTCCTGTAGGAGAGGAGTCATCTGTTTCT
The DNA here is from genome assembly GCF_028885655.2 of Pongo abelii. Taxonomy (NCBI): domain Eukaryota; kingdom Metazoa; phylum Chordata; class Mammalia; order Primates; family Hominidae; genus Pongo; species Pongo abelii. The sequence goes on from NC_071994.2 coordinate 68,286,713, forward strand.
TCATGAGCTTATTTGTTCACCTAGCCAACAAATATTTAATGAGCATCTACTATGTCAGGCATTGGGCTAAGTGCTGGAAACAACATGGTTAGTGACAGAAACACAAAATATATATATTGTTATAGATGCTATAACAGCCCAAAGCCCTATGTGAGCAAGGAAGCAGCAGCAGCAGTTAATTTTACATGAGCTTTTAGAAGGAATAGAGCAAAGTCTTGAGAGATGTGGGTCTTGAAATAACATATACATTTTGAGCATAAATGGGGGAGAAGAACATTCAGAAAGAGGGAAGGACATAAGTCAAAGGATGAAGTACCCCAGGGTATGTGTGGACTGACGAATGGTCTTATTTGGTCAGTAGGTTGGGTGTGTGGGGCTTGGCAGTGAGAGAGGAGACTAGAAGGGAATGAGGTTCAGCTGTGAAGAGTCTGCAGGGCCAAGCTCTGGAGGATAGACTTAATCTTAGAGGAAGCCACTGAAGGATTTTAGGATGACAAGTGCCAAAATTGTTTGAGAAGACAATATTCTATGGCTTTCCTAAAAAGTAACAAAAGCACGGATCATCATCTTTGTCCTACAGTTGCCTGAAATAATGTTAAACACCCAAGACAAGGAGTTTTAGTATCTCTTGGGGTGGACACAAATGCCTCCCACATGGCTGTGCTGAGAGAGACAGAGAGCCTCATCTACCCAAAAGCAACCAACTGGCAACCTCTGCTATCTGGAATCAGGAAGAAAGCAAAAAGACACTGAGACTTCAAAATAAATATGGCTGTTCTCAACTCTGCCTTTGTGACCATGAAAATGTCTTGATTTTTTTTTAATTGAAAAAGAGTTGTAGCTCCAACTGGGGAAAATTACGCATAATGCAGTGTATGCCCACGAGAGTGAGTCTTGCATGTGTCACAGTAGAGAATAGTTGGAAACTGCTATTTTCCCCACAGAGAAGCTCCCGAGGCCTTCACTCAGAGTTTTTTTTTTTTCGAACATATATTTCCAAAAAGTTTGATATCTTCTTTTCAAACCCAGAAGAATAGAAATCACATTTAGAAGATGCACATGAGGCTGCTACAGACGGGCCCTCTGAGCGCTGGAGAACGGTGAGAACTGTAGCTGGGGCTAATACGCATTGAGCATTGCTGACTGCCAGGTACATGCTGAAGTGCCTTTTACATGGTGCCTTCCTCACAATCACTCCATAAAGTAGACATGATTATTTCCTGATTTTATAGATGAGGCCACTCAGGCTTACAGATTTAAGGAACTGACCTAAGGTCCCAGCATGGCAAGGTTGCAAAGCAGGGTTTGAACCAGGACTTTGGGACTCCAGAGCCTGGATTCTTACCTGTAACTTTGCTGCATTTCTAATGAGTTGGAGCAAGTAAGAAAACACAGTAGTTCTTAAAAGCAGAAGAATTTTTTTTTTTAAACGATAGCAGTCGGGAAGCATTTGGTGGAGTGGCAAACAGCTGTCTAGTTTTCTATTACACCAGAACGCAGCACAGCAACCGACATTCTTAATGGTAAGTCCCATATCAAAAAGAGGAGAGACACTGCCGCAGAGGAATTCAAGATGAAAAGAAAATGTATTCTCATATTTTATATTCACTAAAATAAAAGAAAGACACCACACTAATGGAGTACCAATGCTATTGTAAACATATCAAATTAGTAATTGTGACTATTATACCATTACTTTCCATTTATCATCCCTTAACTGAGAGAAACTTTTCAAGAGTTCCTCTCACACAATTTCAATGATGTTCTTATAATGTGTTTGGCTTTGTCGCACACGATATGCATACAAAGAGGCATTTTTTCTGTGTCTGGAATTTGGAAAAGATTGTGCTTTGCATAAGCTTGATTTGAATGATGACTATAGGAAATAAGCTAGACTTCAAAGGGTGAAGATTGGCATTTGGAGAAGTACAGCATGCACTGCATTTAATGTGTACATCAGGACAAAAAATGTTAATGAGAGAACACACACAGTTTTCTTCCTCCCCGACCAGCCAAATTCTCCACCCTCCAGCCCCATTCAAATAAAGGAGAGAAGAGTCTTTCTTGGTGGATAAGAAGCTTGATTGTTTTACATAATACAAGGATAGAGAAAAAAGTGGGAGGCAGGGAGGTGGAGAGGGAAAGGAGAGCCTGATGAGCTCAACAGGAAGTGAGTATAGACAGAGAAGAGAAGACCAAGGACTAAGTCCTGGGACCCTCCTTCGGTAATAGGTCAGAGAAAAGAAGAAAAGCAAAGAAGCCTCAGAGAAGTAACCAGTAAGGTAGGAGGAAAACCAAAGAGCATGGTGTCCTGGAAGCTCAGTGAAGAACTGGATCAAGGAGGAGGAGTGACCAGCCAGGTCAAAAGCTACTGATGCATCAAGGAGGATGAAGACCAAGAACTGGCCATTGGGATTTAGCAACATGAAGGTCATTGCTGGTCTCACCAAGCAGTTTTGGAGGAGTGATGGGGGCCAAAGCTGATTGGACTCGGTTTAAGAGAGAAAGAAAGGAAAAGAATCAGAGACAGTGGGTGCTGACAACTTTTTTAAAGGATTTTTGCTGCAAAAGGGAGCAGGTAAGTGAGATGGAAGCTGGAGGGAGAAATGAGGTCAAGGGAGGGATTTTTAAAGTCAGAGACATACAGCATTTTTGCATGCTGGTGGGAGAGACCAATAGAGAGAAAAATGTATTATGTAGGAAAGAAAGAGCAGAATTACTAGAACAATGCTGTTGATTTGGGGAGAGAAGATGGACCTGGCATGCTAAGTGGAGCGATGAGCCTGGACTGGATGCACAGAGGCTCGTCTGAGGGAAGAGGGGACGGGGAAGATGGGTGCAGATGCTGGTAGGTGAAGAGAGGTGGTGGTGGGAGTCTGTGGAAGTTTTCTTCTGACTGTCTTCTCAGTAGCAGAATGGTAAGTGATAGCAGCCACAGAAGGGGCATTTCTCAGAACCTTATCAAAAAGTGAAAGTGCGAGTTTGGAAGCAACTAAATCATAACAATGCAAAACATGTTCTTTATTCCAACAGAGGACTATCAGGAACTCATTGAAGACATAGTTCGAGACGGCAGGCTCTATGCATCTGAGAACCATCAGGAAATACTTAAGGTGAGTGCCTGGCTCAGGTGGACATGGCAGTTATCCACAGAGCTTCCCAAGTACTGTTGGAGAAGGCTTCTCCTCCTGCTCCTTGTTGCCACCTTTCAGACACAGAGCCTGTCCTGGGCCAAGGTCAGTTTTATACCTTCACCAGACTTAATTTTTTAAAAAATCAGGTTGCTATCTTTAGTGTTGTCAAGTGAAGTTGTATTTTTTAATTTGGAAACTTGTGGAGGGGCAGGGAGAAATTTGCTTATAAATCCAAACCAACAGCAAATAATGTTTTTCTATTAATTCCAAATAATTGAGGATCCTTGGCTCTTTATGTATACTTCAAGCCTAAAATTCACCAAAGTTTAAATACTTATAAATAATTAGCAATAAACACTTGTGGTATCACTAATCCTACAAATACTCCCAAATCCCAGTGTTGCATTCATCTGGTTGGGAAAAAGAAAACAGGTTTTTTACATATTAAAGTTTTATTTATAAAAGTAATTCATACTTCTTAAAACTAATTAGGAAAAATAAAAACTGGAAAGAAGATAAAAATCAGAGGAAACAATTTTTGCAAGTGTTTTTCAGCTAAGCAAGCTACAGCCTAATACTGGGTCATCATAGTTCCATGGGCAAAATGTCAGCATATTTGAATATTTTGGCCCGGTAACAAAAATTCTGTTCTTTTTAGGATAAGAAACTTATCAAGGCTCTGTTTGATGTCCTGGCCCATCCCCAGAACTATTTCAAGTACACAGCCCAGGAGTCCCGAGAGATGTTTCCAAGATCTTTCATCCGATTGCTACGTTCCAAAGTGTCCAGGTTTTTGAGGCCTTACAAATGACTCAGCCCACATGCCACTCAATACAAATGTTCTGCTATAGGGTTGGTGGGACAGAGCTGCCTTCCTTCTGCATGTCAGCACAGTCGGATATTGCTGCCTCCAGTATCAGTGACTCATTAGAGTTCAATTTTTATAGATAATACAGATATTTTGATGAATTGAACTTCGTTTTTCTTTCTCAGCATCGTAGATGTAGACTGAGAACGGCTTAGAGTGGCATCAGCTTCTCACTGCTGTGGGCGGATGTCTTGGATACATCAAGGGCTGGCTGAGCTGGACTTTGGTCAGCTAGTGAGACTCACCTGTCCCTCTGGGGTCTTACTCCTCCTCAAGGAGTCTGTAGTGGAAAGGAGGCCACAGAATAGGCTGCTTATTCGGAAACTTCAGCTTTCTCTAGCCCGGCCCTCTCTAAGGGAGCCCTCTGCACTCGTGTGCAGGCTCTGACCAGGCAGAACAGGCAAGAGGGGAGGGAAGGAGACCCCTGCAGGCTCCCTCCACCCACCTTGAGACCTGGGAGGACTCAGTTTCTCCACAGCCTTCTCCAGCCTGTGTGATACAAGTTTGATCCCAGGAACTTGAGTTCTAAGCAGTGCTCACGAAAAAAAAATACTTAAAGCAGAAAGAATTAGAAATAAATAAAAACTAAGCACTTCTGGAGACATAATAATATACATTTATTGCCAGCCTTCCTCGTTGCCAGCTTCCACCCTGCAGCAAATGCACAGTGCTGACTCTCGCACCTTCAGCTGTGCCCTCCGACACTCTGCTGGCCATTGCCTGAGGGACTGGGGAGTTCAGGGGAAATGTAATTTCCTCAGTGGATGAGAATCATCAATTGTCATGAAAAGGAGATTTCACTAACCCTGAGTCAGTATTGCCGAGGGTTCTGCTCCCCAAGTGGGCTTCCCATCACAAGGGATCTGAGGTCCAGGTGGGTGTGGTGAGGCCCAGCCTGTCATGTATGCCTTCCTTCCCCACTCTCAAACGTGAGAGACGGACTCTGCTCCATGGACATGAGCAGCCCCTTGAAGGGTGGTCTCATTCTCTAACAGTAACAGCACTGCCAGAAACACCCTCGATCATCTCACTTTGGGTCAGGCCAGCAGGGCCTCATGATCATTTCTTGAACTTGAATTTTCAGTGTTATTGAATCTTTAAACATTTAAATCCCCAAGCAAAAATCTCATTACAGTGAATAAAAAGGAATCCAATCAAACAAGCCACCATTTCCCTAATGGATGGACTACCTACAACTATAGTGTTTTGTTATTTCAATAACAATTCTATGCACAGCCAATTCTCCATACCAAAGTACTAAAAAAATGTTTAACAAGCATTTTTGAAGAAAACAAGGAGAACTTCATTATGGCTAAACTTGCTTTTCATCTCAGTATTGCTTTTTTTAACCTGTTAATAACATTGATTCTTAAAAAGTCCTAATCAAACTTCTTTATTTGGATGGGCCCTAAATATTCATTTTCAGATTTCTCTTCAAAAGTTTGAACATCATCATTAAAAAAAAAATAGCATTAAAACAAGCACTTGGACTTTGTTATACTGGAGCTTGGCCTATATTTCTGAGTCTGACCATAAGATGAAAATTCGAATGTCACATAAACCCGAGTTAGTGACCGCACTGATGTGAAGGTGAGATGAGCTGAGCTGCACCATTCTGTCCCGGCATGTTAGCGACTTTGTGCTCATGACTGTGTGATCCTGTCTTGCTGATTTCACAAGAAGGCTAGGGATGGGAATACTCTGGGGGTTGGAAGGAGGCTGCATAAACCCAGTCACTATGGAGCATCCTCCACGGGGCAGCCCCAAGCACCAGAGCTGTGTTGCTGGTACACGCACAAGCCACTGACGCCCAGGAGGTATAGGGAGGAGCTTCCTCTCCATTCCCTCAACTACCTTAAGAGATGCTGTGATCCTGTTGGGGGCTGGCTGTCTGGAGATACTATTTCTACCTGCTACATCAATATTTATCAAACTTCTGCCAGGTACTCTTCTAGGCCCTGGGGATGCAGTGATAGGAAAGACAAGGTCCCTGCCCTCATGAAGCTTACATTTTAGAGGGAAGAGACAGACAAAGAACAGATAAATCAACATGAAAAGTAGCTGCTAGTGGTAAGAGCTATGTTGAAAATTAAAATAGGTTACTGTAACAGACGATTGTGTGGCTACTTTAGGATTGGGGATTATAGATGGCCTCTATGCAGAAATTACATTTCAATTGAAAACTAAATGGCAAGAAGAAACCAGCCTTGGGAAATTAGGGGGAAGAGCTTTCCAGAGAGAGGAAAACCAAGTGCAAAGGCTGTCAGGCAGGAGCAACCATTTGTGTATATTGTAGTCTAGTGAGAAGGCAGGTCGTACCAGATGAGGCCAGAAAACCAGACACGGCCGATCACATCGGGCTTTGGAATCTAGAATGAGGGGTTTGAGTTATTTCTCAATATGTTGCAAACTTTTGAATGGATTTAAGCAGAGGAGTGAGATAATCTGATTTATGTTTTAAAAGGGTAGCTGTGGCTACTGTGTGAATAGGAAGCCAGCACGGAGGCAGAGAGAGTTATTCACAGACTACTGCAACAGACCAAGCAGCCATCCAGTTGGCAGATGAAGGTATTGTCTGGATTAGGGTGTTGTAGTGGAGATGAGAGAAGTAGAAGGATTCTGGATGTGTTTTGGGGGACAGTCAACAGAATTTGCTGATGGGGATTGTATGGAAGGGCTGAGGGAAAGAAGGAAGTCAAAGGTGACTCCTAGTTGCCTAAGAAACTGGTAGATGGAGAAGACTAGGAAGAGCAGGTTTGGGATATGCAACAATTTTAAAACATGTTTGCAAATTCTTTGAGGCTCCTTCCATGGACAGTTGGGGTCTGTGTCACCTCACCTTGACTCTGGGCTCTGTGACTGCTTCACCAATATTAACATGGCAGAAGTAATGCTTTACGAGGCCCAGGGCTTAAGACACTAGCAGCTTCCACTTCCTCTCCTTGGGACACTCACACTTGAAACTCAGTCACCACGTCATGAGGAAGCAAGCCATAGCAGCCTGTGGAGAGGCCATGTGGAGAGGAACCACAGTCCCTCCACCCACCGGCCAGGCTGAGCTCCCAGGCGACAGCCAGCAAAACTTGCCAGCTGCATGAGTAAGCCATCTTGGAAAAGGATTCTCCAGCTGCTGCAGCTGACGCTTCATGGAGCAGTCCTCACTGAACCATAGAAAAATTAGAGATTTGTGTGCAAAATTAATGATTATTATCTTAGATGATAGGTTTTGAGGTGACTTCTTATGCAGTAATATAACAGTGAAAAGGGGAGATGGTTAAGAGTTCCATTTTGGCCATTCTAGGTTCTAGGTGCCTATCATATGTCCAACTGGAGGGTTCAAATAGGCAAGTGGTTATACAAAGCCCCAGGAGAGGTCAGGGCTGGAATATATGTTTTAATGTCACAGAGTAAAGGCATGAGACTTTACCCAGGTTAAGGTCACCTGGGAAACATGTAAATAAAAGAAGACCAGGGAGCTCTTAATTCTGGGATTTCCTGTGTGGGCACAGGAACCAGGACTTTGAGGAGCTGTGTATTAAGTAAACAGGAAGAGGTCAGAGCTGAGCTTCCATCTTCCCTCCAAGAGAGCTAGTTCTATGGGTGAACCCTGAATGGGCGTGGATCTGTACAGTCCTTCCTTCTAGCTGTAGATATTGTTCTTTAGCCATTTACTGAAGTGCTGCATCTATGGATTTAACAACATCTCCCTTGAATTTCCAATGCTAATAAAAAAGTGTTTGTCTTTTCACACTAACAGACAATTATCTTCACTTTGGAAAATTGCTTCCTCTGAACCATGCCCTGAGCTGTTAAGTGTGTCGTCTGTAGGCACTCATTGGATTTAGGTTTGCAGGTGATATTAAAATGTCATGTGGCAACTTGGAAAAGGCAGTGGCTGCACAGCACAGTGCAAGGACTTGCTTACCCTCCAGCAAATCTTTGCAGGAAGATGCACTGGAGCTGTTGCCTGCAGCTGACCACCACAGCTCGTGGGCCTATGTACTGGAAAACCCAGGGGTCATTCCAGGCCCGACTGTAGTCTTCTTAGCCCTGAAGAGATGCCTCTTACTGTCAGCATCTCTGCTTCTTTTCACACAGCAGGATACGTCTTGAGAGCCTTACCCAAGTCTACACTACTTCTAGCCAGCATTTGGGAGGCAAATGGACTAGCTGAGGATGGAGTAAAGCAGTTCCTCATCAAGTTGAGGGAACCTTGTTACATATGGTCCTCTAGCTAGGCAAGCCATCAGCTGCCTACGATTTAAGGTCCTGGGAGTGGCCAGTAGGGGCCCATCCACAGAAACTTAGAGGCCTTGGTGAGGCTTCATTTCTGTGACCATCTTCCACTCCAGGGGCTTGTGAGCCCAGCTCAGAGGTGTCCTAATATTTGTAGTACCCTGCCTCCTTCTCCCTTCAGGCAGTCTCGATCAGCTTGCAGGAGACAATCCTTAGGGGCCTGTTAACACAGCAAGGCTGCTCCTGTGATCCATGTCAGTGACACAGCCACGAAGATATCACTACTCAGCAGGGAGCACTTTCCAGAGAACACAGTAGCATCGAAATAGATTTAGAAAATGAAACCATTCTAATATAGGCAGTTTGCCTTAGTTGAATAAAAGGGATACAAATGAAACCCACCTACTGCAAAACAATGACAGTAACTCAGTAGTGCTTGGTTTTCAGAGTATCTCGTAAAGGGGATGCAACTACAGACCTTAGTTACTAATAATTTCTTATTATGTTTTTGGTCATTCATTCATTTATGCAACATATATTTATGGAGAGCCTATTAAGTGCTAGACATTGTAGGAGCCAGGGATACTGCAGGGAGCAAAAGAAGCTCCCTGCTCTTGTGGAATTTAGGTTCCAGTCTGGGGAGACAGACAATAAACAAATGAACATATACTGTAAAGTCAAGTAGTGATGAGTGGTATAAATAAGGAAGGGCTAAAGGACAGAGAATGAGGAGGTGGTGGGAGGGAGCTGCTGTCTTAGATAGCATGAGCTCATCATTAGAGTCATGAATCCAGTCCCCTCCTAGAGCACTGGCTCCTCAAACTAAGCCTGGCAGCACTGGCCCTGGCAAGCTCCTTTATCCGCCCAGCAAGACCTTGGCATTTCATGTCAAGCCAAGCTGACCAATGCTCCAAGCTGTGAACAAGCCATTTGGCAGTTCCTCAAACAGGTGCCACCTAGTGGTTGCAATATGGAGTCGACCTGTGTTTCTGTCTCCCGTCCCACTACCTCAGACCTTACATGCCCATAATTCAAGACAAGATCTTACCCAAGGGGCCCCAAGATCTTACCCTGGGGCTGTGATTTGACAACTGATTGGTCTCATGTTGTTTGACACAGCCCTCAGAGTTTATTTGTTTAGATATTTTCCTTTTTTCTCTGCTTGGCAGAGAAAAACTAGTGACCAAGTCCAAACTCATTGATCTAGGTCATTTCAAACTATCAACAACGCTCTGAATCTCACATACAAACACAGCATATTCATGCATTCACTGTTACGGTCTAGGCACCACGGTAGGCTGGATATATAGTCCTGAGTCAGAAGGGAAAAGGAGTTGAAGGAATGATGAGGAAAAAAATCTACTCCTCGATTATAACCTTGCATGTTTTACCACTTTATAGTTCCAGGAGCTCCCTACCACACTCCCCTGCCTTGGATTGTTCTCTGATCCTACACGGTATCCTAGGACTGAAGGATAATTTTGGGCCACAGTTTGAAGTTTTCTGTCTTTTCCCTACAAAACGCAAAAAGTAGAAATACAAGCCTACCTCAAATTTGAGCTTCGGTGCTGGCTTTGCCTTATTACATGTGTGGCAGTTGAAAAAAATCAATAGCTGCTAAGCAGGAACTGGAACCATGCCCCAGAGAAGACAGAGCCCAGTAATGTCTGAAGCAGCATGCACAGCAGAACAGCAGCATGGAGGTACAGAGTGTGAGCTTGTGGTGAACCCTGGCCAAGCCTGCTAAGTGCAGCCCCCTGCAGCCTTGTGGGTAACCTATCCTGTGTGACCACAAATTGGTCATCAGCACACACTGTCAATGCAGCTGTGTGTATGATGCCTGATCATGCTATAAAACTGTGGACAGTGTAGCACATTGGAACCCCAATGTTACTTCCAGGTGACTTGGCTTGAAGAAGGCAGCTTTTAGCAGCCACATCAGATACCTAAACTGGAGTTTTAAGTAATGCAGGTGCCAAGTATAAGAGGCTTGATAGGGCCAGGCACGGTGGCTTATGCCTGTAATCCCAGCACTTTGGGATGTCAAGGCGGGTGGATCATTTGAGGTCAGGAGTTCAAGACCAGCCTGGCCAACATGGTGAAACCCTGTTTCTACTAGAAATACAAAAATTAGCCGGGCAGTAGTGGCGCATGCCTGTAATCCCACCTACTCGAGAGGCTGAGGCAGGAGAATTGCTTGAGCCTGGAAAGTGGAGGTTGCGGTGAGCCAAGATCGTGCCACTGTACTCCAGCCTGGGCAACAGAGTGAGATGCTGTCTCAGAAACGAAAAACAAAAAAATAAAAAAAGAGGCTTGATAAACCATCACTAAGGCTCCCCATGAGGAACTGTGATGACTCAAACAGCATCACTCACCCAGTATCCCCTGGACCCAGTATTCCTAAATGTACTTCTCTGAAAATGCATTCTCTACATTTATCACACTGATAGGTGCCTTCTCTAAGATTTATGATTCATAATGCTCATATTCTCCAAGACTCCCATTATGTCCTTTATGGTACCTGGATTTGTATCCCAGTTCTGCCACTTAATAGCTATGTGACCTTGTGGAAGTTATTTAACTTCTCTGTGCCTCAGTTTCTTCATGTGGTAAATAAAGATAATGATAGTACCTATAAGATAGAGCTGTTTTGAGAATTAAATGAGTTAGTACCTGGAAAACTCTTGAAACATTGCCTGTCACGTAGTAAGGGCCCAATAAATGTTAACTGTCATCCTCATTGTTACCTTTCACTTCTTGAGACTTTAGAAGTTAAACCCAAGAAACGTTCTTTAAAAGGGTTCATTCTCTGCTGGGTTTCCCCATTTCACTGAGATGGAAAGTTCTTTAGTCACAGTTTTTCTAGTGGGGTATGTCCTAGCAACAGAAGAGTTAAAGCTTGAAGTAGGAATGAAAGGCTATGACGCCTGATTCGGGTTCTCACACAAGGCCTTCCAAACACCTGTGTCCTCCTGAGCTGGGAAGGTAAAATGAGCTCTTCCAACCTCCTGAGCTTCTCTTAGGTCAGGGACAGCACAGACACAAGTGCATATACACAGCGCGGCCTCTCAATCCTTCATCTTTTTCTGAGTTCCAATCCTCAGCCCCTGGTATGTGAGGATCACAGTACATCTCCTTGCTGAGCCCAAGAATCACATGTTTTCCAGAACTGCCTATTTCTATTTGATGTTTCCAGCATGGCAACATCCAACTTCAGAGTCCAAGAAGGCAGTACTCAGGTCTCTAGTCAGACAAAGTCAGTGAAGACACTCACTGTAGCAGGGTGTGAATAATTTGCATGAAACCTGTGGTCAGTGGAACAAAGCCCCTTTTTGAGACATGAGGACACAGGCCCTGCCAAGGTGGGTCTGACCACTGTGCAGCATGTGCCAGAGAGAGTACAGAACTCAAAGTGCAATGTGCTAATGGAGTGTAGACAGACTGAAAAGAGTGAATTTCATCTTTTTAAATATCATGAATGGGATAGGAAAAAAGCCAGTAATTATACAGCAGAGAAATCCGGCAATACCTTGACCAGATGATCAAAATTAGCATGTCCAATAAACGGCAGATGGATATCATGTGCCTACAGATGGGATATCCTGAGAAGAACATACCATCACCTATACTGTACTCAGGCCAAAAATGCATCACCTCAATCTCAATACAAGGAGAATGCAGACAAACACAAAATGAAGAATGCTCTATTTTAAAAAGGGGAGGGAAGTTGAAAAACAAAAATAACTTGCACATCAGTGAAAATTTAAAACTTGTGTGCTTCGAAAGACACTATTAAGACGTGAAAAGGTAGCCCATGGAATGGTAGAAAATGTTTGTAAATCATAGATCTGACAAGAGACTAATGGCTACAATATGTAAAGAGTTCTTACAAGTCAATAATAATGAGACAAATCACTCAATTAAAAATGGACGGAGGAGGCCAGGCATGGTGGCTCACGTCTGTAATCCCAGCACTTTGGGAGGCTGAGGTGGGTGGATCATGAGGTCAGGAGACCGAGACCATCCTGGCTAACACAGTGAAACCCTGTCTCTGCTAAAAATACAAAAAAATTAGCCAGGCGTGGTGGTGGGCGCCTGTGGTCCTAGCTACTCAGGAGGCTGAGGCAGGAGAATGCTGTGAACCCAGGAGGCGGAGCTTGCAGTGAGCCGAGATCACACCACTGCACTCCAGCCTGGGTGACAGAGTGAGACTCCGTCTCAAAAAAAAAAAAAAAAAAAAAGATGAACAGAGGATTTTAATAGACATGTTTCCAAAGAAGATAAACAAATGACCAATAAGCACCTGAAAAGATGCTTAACATCATTAGTCATCAGGGAAACACAAATCAGAACCACAATGAGATACCATCTCAACCTCACTAGGATGGCTATAATAAAAAAGACAGATGGTGAAAAGTGTTGAAGAGGATGTGAAGAAATTGGAACCCTCATACACTGCTGGTGGAGATGCAGAATGGTGCAGCTGCTTTGGAGAGCAGTCTGTTAATTCCTCAAAGGTCACACGGGCTACCATGTGACCCAGCAATTCTACTCCAGGAGATGAATAAAAGGCACAAAAAGATTTCTACATGAGATTTCATAGCAATATTAGTCATAATAGCTTAAAAGTGGAAACAGCTTACATATCTATCAACTAATGTACAGCTAGACAAAATGTGGTATATCCATACAATGGAATATTATTTGGCCATAGTTAAATACTGATACATGCTATAGTATGGATGAACTTTGAAAACACTGTGCTATGTGAAAGAAGCCAGTCACAAAAGACCATGCATTGTATGACTCCAGTTACGTGAAATGTCCAGAATAGGCAAATTCATAGAGACAGGAAGTGGATTACAAGTTAGTTGTCTAGGGCTGGAGAAATTGGTAGGCAATGGGAAATGATTAATGGGTACCAAGTTTCTCTTGGGATGATGAAATGTTCTAGAAGTCATTGTGGTGATGGTTGCACAGCTCTCTGAATTTATTTAAAACTATGAATTGTACACATTAAGTACAATTGTATGAACTGGGTGAATTTTATGGTATGTGAATTATATCACACACAGAAACCAGTAACTAAAAAGGGTTAACTGGTTTTTGTGTTAACCAGTTAACCCTTTTTAATGACACTGACATTTTTGAATTTTGACATTCTGAATGTCAAAAATGTCAGTGTCATGGAGGACAAAGAAAGCTGTGGAAATGTTCCAGATTAAAGGAGGCTGAAGAGACACGACGACCAAATACAATACCTGCTCCTAGCCTGGATCCTGTACTGGAGGAATGTGTTATAAATGGTCAACTGACAAAATTGGAACATGAATAGTAGCTTAGATAAAAGTATTGTATCAATGTAAATTTATCAAGCTTCTATCTGTATTGTGATTACGTAAGAGAAAAATCCCTATTTTTAGGAAATATACAATGAAGTATTAGTGGTAAAGGGTCATAATGTGTATGTAATCTATCCTAAAATGGTTCAGAAAGAAGTGTGTGTGTGCGCGTGTGTGTGTGTGTGTTTTACAGGGAAGCAAATGAAATTTAACATTTTTATGAGTCAAAGGAAGCCATCAAGAAAGTGAAAAGGCAACTCATAGAATGGGAGAAAAATTTTGCAAGTTATGCTGACAAGAGACTTGTAGCTAGAATATATAAAGAACTCTCCATTTGTTTGTGTCCTCTCTTATTTCCTTGAGCAGTGGCTTGTAGTTCTCCTTGAAGAGGTCCTTGAAGAGGAAGAATCAATATCGTGAAAATGGCCATACCGCCCAAAGTAATTTATAGATTCAATGTTCTCCCCATCAAGCTACCATTGACTTTCTTCACAGAATTGGAAAAACTACTTTAAATTTCATACAGAACCAAAAAAGAGCCCACATAGCCAAGACAATCCTAAGCAAAAAGAACGAAGCTGGAGGCATCACACTACCTGACTTCAAACTATATACAAGGCTACAGTAACAAAAACAGCACGGTACTGGTACCAAAACAGAGATATAGACCAATGGAACAGAACAGAGGCCTCAGAAATAACGCCACACATCTACAACCATCTGATCTTTGACAAACCTGACAAAAACAAGCAATGGGGAAAGGATTCCCTATTTAATAAATGGTGTTGGGAAAACTGGCTAGCCATAAGCAGAAGTCTGAAACTGGATCCCTTCCTTACACCTTATACAAAAATTAACTCAAGATGGATTAAAGACTTAAACATAAGACCTAAAACCATAAAAACCCTAGAAGAAAACCTAGGCAATACCATTCAAGACACAGGCATGGGCAAAGACTTCATGATTAAAACACCAAAAGCAATGGCAACAAAAGCCAAAATTGACAATTGGCATCTAATTAAAGAGCTTCTGCACAGCAAAAGAAACTATCATCAGAGTGAACAGGCAACCTATAGAATGGGAGAAAATTTTTGCAATCTATCCATCTGACAAAAGGTTAACATCCAGAATCTACAAAGAACTTAAACAAATTTACAAGAAAAAAAACCCCATCAAAAAGTGGGCGAAGAATATGAACAGACACTTCTCAAAAGAAGACATTTACGCAGCCAATAAACATATGAAAAAAGCTCATCATCACTGGTCATGGGAGAAATGCAAATCAAAACCACAATGAGATACCATTTCATGCCAGTTACAATGGCAATCATTAAAAAGTCAGGAAACAACAGATGCTGGAGAGGATGTGGAGAAATAGGAACGCTTTTACACTGTCGGTGGGAGTGTAAATTAGTTCCCATTATGGAAGACAGTGTGGCAATTCCTCAAGGAACAAGAACTAGAAATACCATTTGACCCAGCAATACCATTACTGGGTGTATACCCAAAGGATTATAAATCATTCTGCTATAAAGACACATACACATGTATGTTTATTGTGGCACTGTTCACAATAGCAAAGACTTGGAACCAACCCAAATGCCCATCAATGATAGACTGGATAAAGAAAATGGGGCACATATACACCATGGAATACTATGCAGCCATAAAAAAGGATGAGTTCATGTCCTTTTCAGGGACATGGATGAAGCTGGAAACCATCATTCTCAGCAAACTAACACAGGAACAGAAAACCAAACACTGCATGTCCTCACTCATAAGTGGGAGTTGAACAATGAGAACACATGGACACTGGAGTGGGGGCATCACACACCGGGGCCTGTTGCAGGGTGGGGGGCTGAAGGAGGGATAACATTAGGAGAAATACCTAATGTAGATGATGGGTTGATGGGTGCAGCAAACCACCATGGCAAGTGTATACCTATGTAACAAACCTGCATGTTCTGTACATGTACCCCAGAACTTAAAGTATTAAAAAAAAAGAACTCTCACAATTCAATAATAAGAAGACAAAGAACTCAGTTAAAAATGGGCAAAGCATCTGAATAGACATGTTTCCAAAGAAGATAAACAAATGGCCAATAAGCACCTGAAAAACAAATGGAGTAAAATGTTAATAACAGGTAATCTGTGAAAAGGATATACAGGTGTTCTTTCTACTATTTTTATGTTTGCAACTTTTTGTAAGTTTCAAATTTTTTTTACAAATTAAAAGTTTTTAAATAATCCTGAATGACTTTTCTCTTTGGGCGGTGTAGAGCAGTGTGAAAACTGGTCAGAGGGAACACTATGAGCGTGAGCACGTGCACGTGTTTGCACACCTGGGAGTCTACACATGTTCCACAGAGCACTTCACCTCTCTGCTGTCACTGGCCCCTAGCCCCTGTGGCTTGCCCAGCATGCACACCATCACATCTGAGCAACATGCTTAGTTAACCGGGGGGAAGGAGGTAGAGCCCTCAGTGTTCCTGAGGTAGACAGAAGTTACCCATCAGTGTGAGCCACACTGCAGGCATTGTCCCTTTGGCTGGGGCTGACATAAAGAGATATGGAGAAGGTAGGTTAGGCCTATGCTTTGCTGTATTCTGAGAGACTTGCCATCTTCAGAGTTCTTGTTTCCATACTGCAGAGTTTCCCACTAGACTCAGAAGGGCCACTCTTTTTCTGGGTTCTCTACCTATGTTGGAGAGGGGAAGGAAAGAGGAACAGGACATATTTATTGAGAGCCCACTATGTGCCTTTATATATTATTTCACTCAAATGAGACAGAACCCTGCAAGATGGATAAACTGAGGCTCAGAGAGCTTCAGTAACTTGGCCAAGGTCCCATAGCAAGCAAGGGGTGGAGCCAGATTCAAAGCTAAACCCAGACTCCTCACTTCCCCACTTCCACCAGACACACTTCCTTCAGATACTGAGTTTTTTTTTTTTTTTCTTTCCATTATTTCTCCTCTTTTGGTGTCTGAGTTGAGGTCAAAGCCTGTTCTCATCCCGGGAAATGAAACCAAATCATTGGTGACTGTAATGGATCCAAAAGACCCAGGCAACTTTGGAAAACACCAGCAGCACTGCCATCAGCTCTGTTTCTTGAGGGCATGGTGATGTTGGCAATCACTCTGAAGGAAGAGGACAGAAATGTCTCTTATCTTTGCTTTAACTGCCAAAGCAGACACAGTCTTCAGGGCTGGGTGCCAAGTCAGGGGTACCATGTAGCCAGAGATCCTGGCACACATCTGGATAGCTGTTTGAAGAATCTTCCTGCCAAAGGGGGTTGGGGTAGTGGTGAGGACATCTGAGGAGGAAAGGGATCCTACAACTATAAGGATGGGGTGGTGAATGATGAGGGTCCTAGGAGTGGCCATTCTGACTTCAGGGTATGGTCAAGGGCAATATGCATGAGTAGGGAGGGAATGGGGAGGAAAATTTCTTGGCAGTCTCCCCTTTATCCTCTGCTCTTCCTCTACTTTTCAGGCCTCCAAGCCTCAGCACTCATCCTGTTTCTCATTCTTAAAGGCCTCTCTGTTAGCTGAAGACCCAAAAGAGGGTTTCTAGGAGAATAGGTTGTAAGCCTAGAGCCACAAATAGCCATCAGACAGGAAGGGTCTGCCTACAGGGGCATCAGCTCAGAGGGAAGCAGAGCTGAAACACAGTGATAATGTCATTTGAGTCTTTGGATCCAGCCATGCCTGAAGCCCTGCACTTTTAAATTAAGGGGACCAAAAATTTGCATTTTCACATAAGAAATTTTCAACTGGCTATCTGTCACTTATAAGAAGAATAACATGAATAGCATTCTAACTGAAACAGTACTGGATTTTCTAGTATGATTTTCAAGTACAGATCTTCTATAACAGCCAAGGGAGGATGCAGAGAACTTTAGGATAGAGCCATTGCACATGGAAAATCCAGAATCTAGAGACACTGAAGAGAGGAGGAGAGCTGGCCAGCCCCTGCCTCAGGAGGCCTCTGCTCTAGGGATAGGGTAAGATACTCAAGTCTGGCTTCATGTCTGAATCTCTTTAGGGAAGCCTGGAGAAAGGATAGGCCAGCCCCAATTTGAGGGTTCTGCAACCTACAGTTTTTCCTGAAGTTGTTCCAGGTAATGATGGTTGCTACCTTCTGCTGAGCCTATGCTACATGACCAATGTATTACACTATCGATCACTTTATTTCTCACAGCAGCCCTGAGAAGTACAGATATTGGCACAATTTTCTAGAGGAAGAACTGAAAGTTCACAATGGTGCAGTAACTAACTAGTCACATAGCTAGTAAGCAGCAGAGCAGGGATTCAAATCTAGTGTATTAGACTCCAAAACCTGTGTTTTTAACAACCATATTGTATGTTACTTCCTCCAAGATGGGTCAATGAGGCAGGGGACATTGATTGGCTATATGGAGAATTAATAATAATCTTTTCTGTTGGTACAGCCCTAGAGAGTTTACAAAGCACAATTGTATATGCAATCTCACTACATCCATTTTACAGATATGGAAACTGAGGCTCAGAGGTAGGAAGTGATTTACTCAAAGTCATTTGGGCAAACAGGATAAACCACCCAGAGATAACTCTCCTTAAATTAAGCAGGCAGTCTGTAGTCTGTGAATACTCATAATGTGTGGGGGGAGGAAGGAGCTGGCCTCACCACACTGAACCATGCTTGAGGGCAGTGATGGTATCAGTCTGTCCAACGAAGGTCTCAGACAGGTGAGGGGACCAACAGGTATTGCAGCCACAGACCCAACTGCGGAACACAAATCCCACTACACCAAAGGACTCTGAATTCACAAAAAGATTCCCAGTCCCAGCCAGGCACCATTTATTTTTCAGCAACACTTGATATGGGCAAATTCCAGTTCAACTAGAGAGATTCAGCTTCCTGGTGTTCCCAGGGGGATCTAGCTCTGAAAAGAGCCCCTTTCTTCTGTCAGGACAAACTCAGCAAAAAAGGCTGCAGGTCTGAGCTGAGCAGCCTGGAGAGTGGGGATTCCAACTCCCCCTGAGAGTGTCTACGTGCCTGGCTGGCTTCCTCCCTGAGGAAAGTCGCTGTCCCAGCCCAAGCCCTAGGGCCCCTCACTGTTGGACCTGCCCTGATGCTTTGCCAAACTCAGAGGCACCTGTCCTAGACAGACGAGGCAAAGCTGACTTTCACTGTTCCCTGGGTGATCCGCACCTGGAGGAGTCATCAGGCAGGGATCCGGGTGATGGGACAGAAGGGGCCAGGGTAGCCACTGTTGTTCACTGCTGGAAGTGTGTCAGGGGACTGGAAGGTGAACAGCAATCCCACCTGTCTCCTAGAGACCCTGTCCTCCGTGTGTAGGGGACAGTAGGGGATGGGTACACAGGGAGGAATCCAGCCCTGGGGCTTCCTTGAAGCCAAGTGAGCAGCCTTCTGGATTTGTTTTCCCACAAACAGTCTTTGAAACTGGGGCAAGTGTTGAAGGCAGAACAGAGTAAAAGAAGCAGCTTCATGAGGCCAAACCCAGTCTCTCCAGGTCTAGGTAGTCCAGCATAGGTTCTGGGAGTAGATGCCAGCTCTACCACTTGATTTCTTTGGTATGACCTTAACTTTTTGCCATCCTTTCACTAGTATTTATTGAGAACCCTCTGCATATTGAGAACCCTCTGCATCAGTGCTAACCAAAAAATGGATTCAGTCACCTTCCTGGAGGTTCCAATCAGTGGAGGAGACAAATATTAATCCAACAACCAGTACCCCCCTACCCCTACCCCCACAGAAAGTGTGAAACGCCCAAGAGATAGATAGTATATAATTAGAGAGACTTCACCCTCTCTGGAAGGTCAGAGAAGGCTTTCCTAAAGAAATGATAATGGAGCTGAGGTCTGGAAGAAGCATAGGAGTTTCCTGAAGAGGGTAGGAGGGGGCACTGCACACAGAGGGAACAGGACAGTCAAAGGCAGGCCATTTGGCAACAGGTGACTGGAAGGAACAGGAAGAAAGCCCATGAGGCTGAAGTACAGAGTGAATATGCAGGGTCTAGGCAGACCATGCAAGAATGTGGGTTTCTCCTAAGAGCAACAGGAAGCCTTTTGAGGTGCTCTTAGCAGGGAAGTGAGATGATCACACTTATCGTTTGAGAAGATTACTCTGGCAGCACAGTGAACAACGTATTGGAATGGAACCAAGGAGCATTCAGGAGGCCATACAGAAGGTATCAGGTATTTGCCTGTAAAATGGGGGTGATGAGAATACTATCTTACCAGCTGTTGCCAGGATCCAATGAGATACTGCATTTTAAGCATCTATTCTAGTACCTGGCACATAGTAAAGGCTCAGTAAGCGTCGATATTGTTACTTTTATCATTGGTTCTTTGCAGAGTGCACATATTTCTTATCCAGGTATGCTCCTGTGTGATGGGGTGGAGGGGGTAGTTGTGGTTTCCAGAGTGGAAACGTGATTTGTGTCAAATCACAACGTCGAGACCAGAATCCAGGACGCCTGAAGGCCCGATTAGAATGGCTTAAAAGTACGGATTATTCAGGAAGAAAAACGGGTTCCAATCGCTCCTACTAGACGCTGGAGGGATGGTGAACGATCCTTTAGATGGTAAGCCCTAGCACTTATTGAGAAAAACAGGTGCTTCTTCGGTCGGAGAGCAGGTGTAGGGCTCGCAGCCGCGTGCGCTCCCGCGGAGGCGGGGGACCCTCGCCACTCCCCCGCCCCACGACCACCCACGAGCTTCCGACTGCACCTGCTCCCCCGGCTCGGAAATGCGGGCCAGGTGCCGGGCTGCAGGCAGAGGGTGCCCGGGGGAGGAGGTCCCGAAAGGCTCCTCCACTCGCCTGCACCGGCTGCCCCCTCCCCAGTCACGTGGCCCGGTGGGTGGGGACCGACCTGAAGTTGGAGAAATCCCGAGCGCTCCCAACTTCGGAGGGAGTCGCCCGTCCTCCGGGCCCGGGCGGTGGACTCTGGAGCCCCGGCTGGCGGCGTGGAGGTGCGTTTCTGAGAAGCCGGGCAGCGGCGCGGGCGGCGGGACTCGAGGCATGGCCCGGCTATCGGTGATCCCTGGGTCGGCCACGGCGTGGACAGGTGAGCAGGGACCCGCGGCCAGCGGCAGAGATGGCCGGGGCTGCCAGGGCATCGGGCCCCAGAGCCCACGCCCATCCAGGGGATGCGGAGCCCCCACGCAGGAGGGGGCGGTTGGGTGAAGAGGCCGCGGTGGATTCTCGGCCTGCCGGTTCAGTCCCACCAGCGCCGCCGCCTCCTCGCCGGCTTTGCCACCGGGTGAGCAGGGGACGCGGGACGCTGGTGAGCCGCGCGGGGCGTGGACTCTGTGCCGGCCCCGCCCCCCGCGCGCGCACTGGCTGCTCCCCGCGACGTCACGCTCGGCTATAAAAAGCGCGGCGCGGGGCCCTTGCGGTGCTGGAGGAGCTCGAGGCTGAGGCTGCCGCGGGGTTGCGGGCTACCGGGCCACCGGCGCCTCAGCGATGTTTTACTCAGGGCTCCTCACTGAGGGCGGCCGCAAGGAGACCGACAGGCGAGAGGCGGCGTCACTGCGACAGCAGCGCCGGATGAAGCAGGCGGTGCAGTTCATCCACAAGGACTCCGCCGACCTGCTGCCCCTGGACGGCCTCAAGAAGCTGGGCTCGTCCAAGGACACGGTGAGCCCCCGCCGCTGTTCTCGCCCCGGCCCCGGCGGCTTCGCGCCCGCGGTTTTCCGAGGCCCGGCCGTTGCGGCTTTCACTGAGTCACCGCCCGGCCCGCCGCTGCCCTTGGCTCGCGGTCGCTGCGTCGCGGATTCCTCCCCTTCCAGCACCCCTGCTGCGGTTTCGGTGGGGATTCCGTCGTAGCTTTTCTAGCTTGCGCTCCCCTCGGCTGTGCCTCCTCCCTGGATGTCTCTTCTCCAGTAGAAGGAAGACGTCCTGCCCTGCCCTCTTGCCCTCGGGTCTTCTTTCTTTTTCCTTACTCTTAATATCGAATTTTGTTCGTGAGGCTTATGCCTCCTACGCTGTGTGGCTGGTCCTATGACCCAGACAGAGGTGATTCCTAATGGCTTCGTGTGAGGGGGGAAGAAGTGGAAAGGGGTTTTTTTGACAGTTGCCAGATCCAGAGGACTTTTGTTGAATCCATTGTCCCCCTATGCAAAATCCACTTCTCTAGTTTTGGTCCTACCTTTGACCTTCCATCCTGAGTGGGGAGAGAGAAAAGGGGCCAAATGTGAAGGTTTCCTGAACCGCCAACATCTCTTCATCATTCTCCTCTTCCAGCCCCGCCCCCAAGGAGTGGGTAGAGGGAGGAAGCCAGGCTGCTCCATCTCACCGACCAGCTAATGTGTGCATTTGGAGCTGGGGTGGGTGCAGTCTTTTTTTCTAGCACAGTTGTTCTTGGCATTAAGTAGAAGCACCCCAGGACAGGGAGCCTGGGGTCAAAGATGGTACTGTCCTTTTTCTATAGAATGGTATGGATGGCTAAGGGTTACCAATATAAAGAACTGTATTTGTCATCCCTCAGCCACTGTAGTGGTCCTGGGCCAAGTTTATGTTTAACTTTGTAGTTTTATCTGGAGTTTTCTTGTAGTTTGATTGCTTTCTTGAATTTCACAATCGCTTTATTCATTTGGTTGGTAATATATGAAACACTAATTAAATGTCTTTTAACAAATGAAATAGGTGCTCTGCATAATTTTTCTAGTATTTTTTATTTTAAGCTTTTAAAATGTTTAATTTTGGATTTGGTTGTCGGCCCTAGTTCACTGAAATTGCCATTGCTGGCCCCAGGAGGGCAGAGCTTCTGCATCCATTTCCTTTTTTTTTTTTTTTTTTTTTTTTTAATTTAACAGCTCTAATGATACACAGGTACAAATATACAAAAATTATACACGGTATAATTTTTCTCCTCCCTGCCATTAGTTACTTCTGTGCAGGGTTTGTCTACTTCAGTTATCTTGCTCTGTTTTTTAAAAGTTGTTTTTTTGTTTCGTTTTGCTTTTTGCACAAGCCACAGGATAGTTTATCTGATTTATGCTAACCCAGAGTGATAAGTGATTGAAATGTGCTCCTGCAAAAGAGATAACTCTCTTTTCCCTTCTTTCACTTTAAAGCAATCTCGATTCATTTAACAAATCAGATTCAAGAAGTATTCTTTCCTTCAGGCCAAATAATCCTATCCTAGTTCCTAGAATGCTCAGCAATCAATAAAGAAGGAAGTATCATATTAAGAGAAGAATTAAAATACAGAGTTTTTTAATGCTGGATTTGGTTGTCCCTTGTTGTCGAGGAGTTTCCTAGCCCTGAGAGCTACCTGAGCTTCCTTCTGCCTAGGATTTCTTATACTACTTCATGCTGTGTAACAATTCCATCCGCTTTTCTGACTCCAGTCTGTCTCAGTTAAGTCACAAAGGGCTGATAGCATACAGCACAGGCAGCAGGCTGCAAAGAGGAAGGAGCCTCAAGAAGCAGGATATTGCCTTGAGTATGACACATACACATGACAGTTGACTGTGAGGCTCTGAATCATGGTTCATGCTTTCTGTGCCCCACCGTCATGGAGTTGATTTCCCTCTCTCACTGTTTTCACACCTATAATGTACAAGTGATTGCACAGAACAGCCAGGTTACAGAAACCAAGGCAGACTGAGGTAGGGCTAGGAGAGCCGCAAGTGCTGGGGTGAGGCAGCATGCTTAAACTCTCTTGGAACTGTTGTTGCAGCCTTAGTACAATCTTAGAAGTGACCTTAGAAGTACATTATTATTGTTTTACTTTATAAATACATCTGGGACAGACCAGTGTTGACTCAATTTTCTCTCACTGCAAGGGAAATTTGGAGGATGCTAAAATTAATTGAATAGTTCTTACTTGAAGTAGTTTTTAGTATAATCTCGACAGAAGGAGTCCAAGAAAAGGGAGAGGAAGCATCAGAGGGAGATAAGGAAGAGAGAGGAGAAATTAGTTGTTACTAACTTTTGGGTTTGTGAAGATTGTAGGTTGTTTTTCCTCATACTAGTAACCTATATTTGAATTATACCGCTGGGATTTCTGAATTATCTACCTCTTACTATGCTGTTTCTGTAATGTTCACTAGCTCTTTTAGGACTGGCAGAAGGCAACCATAGGAAATCAAAGGGGGTCATGTTCTCTTGCCCCAGGAAAGTGCCTTTGCCTATTCCTGTGTATATGGAGTTGGCTGATACAAAGTCTTCTGTGGAAATTATATTTTTGTCTGGCCCTTTTGCTTTTATCCTTTTATCTTGTATTGTTCATTCTGTATTAGATTAAGAACTAAAACCAGAGATATGAGTGAGTAATATTATATTTGATTTTTTTTTTTTTTTTTTTTAAGAGACAGTTTCTCACTCTATTGCCCAGGCTGGAATGCAGCTGTAGTCACATCTTACTGCAGCCTCGACCTCGCAGGCTCAAGAGATACTCCCACCTCAACCTCCTGAGTAGCTAGGATTACAGGTGCACGCCACACCAATCTAACTTTTGTATTTTTTGTAGAGATGGGATTTTGCCATATTACCCAGGTTGGTCTTGAACTCCTGATCTCAAGCGATCTGCCCACTTTAGCCTCCCAAAGTGCTGGGATTACAAACATGATCTACCACACCCAGCCCTGATTTTTTTTTTTTTTTAAACTCGATGAAGCTGGAGAAAAACATCTCCGTTCTTGGAAATTTGCCTATTGTAATTTATCTTGTTTTAGCTACCAGGTTCATAAAAGTTTTTCTCATTGTACTAAGGACTTTTTAATTTTTAAAAACAGTCATGTTATGTGATAATATGCTGTCTTTCCTAAATGATATTATACTTACCTGTATGCATTAGGCCATATTCTTACTTGTCTGGCAATAGAGTTTTTCTTTCCTACATATGATTGCTTCTGATCATAGCTAAATGCTTTTTCAAAACTGACTAGAATTAGGAATGACGCTGGGGGAAAGACGGTTGAACACAGTAAAGCAAACTTACCATAAAATACCTGAACAGCAGCTCTGTCTGATAGAGCAGGTCTGTGTGGTGTGCCCTACAAATTAGCCATCCATGTCACCACAAGTCATAGGCTGGAGAATTTCAGAGGCTTAGAAGAGAAGCGTGAAATTCCAGTATAACACCAAGATCTGGCACAAACTGAAGATTTACAGAGTCGTGATTGCATCCTAGTAATAGCAAACATTATTTGAATACTTGCTGTGTTCAGGACACAGTCTAGGGGCTAGGACACAAATAGGAAGATAGAAAAGTTTCTCATTATAAACAGGTTTATAGGTTAGGGGGCAGGGAAGGACAGATCAGTTAATTTAATATACAAATATTAATATATTTATTGAGTACCTACTACACATGTCATGCAATAATTTAAGCCTTGGAGATATAATAGTGAACCAAAACTGAGTTCCTGCCTTGACGGAACTTGCATTCTTGTGGGAGGAGGAGACAGAAAGTAAAATTAGGTAAATGTATATAAGGTAATAATAATAAATATTTTCTATGGAGAAAATAAATCAGGGTAAGGGGAATAGGGAAGGCAGTGACTGGGGTGGGGTGGAGCCTGGCTATTTTGTACAGGGTTGTCTGGGAAGGCCTATCTGATAAGATTACATTTGAGGAGATACTGAAGGAAATTAAGGAGCAAAGTTTCTCAGGGAAGAGTGTTCTAGGCAGAAGGAACAGCAAGTGCAAAGGACTGAGGCGTCACTGTGCTTGATATAACTGAAGAACTGTAAGAGGACCAGTGTAGCTAGAGCAAAATGAGCAAGGGGGAGGGTGATAGAAGATAACATCAGAGATGTAGTAGGAGGCCATTGTGCAGGCATTTGGGTGTTTTTTAAAATTATTTTGTATTTTTTTATTTTTCACTCTCTTCAGCGCATACCTATGCATTTGGGTTTTAACCTGAGATTGGAAACGAGTGGAATATTTTGAGCAGAGGGGTGACATGATACGACTTATTTTACAAAAAGACTACTCAGGCTACTATGTGGGTTACACTATAAAGGCGCAAGAGTAGATGAAGCAGGAAGACTGATTAGGAAGCTATTATACAGTAATCGAAGTGAGAGGTGATGGTACCTCAGAGCAGTGTGATAAGCTGTGAAGGAGACGAGAAAGGATCAGGTTCTAGATATATGTTGAAGGCACAGCTGACAAATGTAATTGATGCATTGGATTAAGAGTGAAAGAGTAATCAAGGAAGACCACGAGTTTTTTAACCTAGCCATTGGAAGAATAGAATTATCACTTACTGAAGTGATAAGACTTGTGGGGAGAGCAGGTTGAGGATGGCAAATAAGAATGAAGAGTTTGCAGGCTGGGCGCGCTGGTTCACGCCTGTAATCCCAGCACTTTGGGAGGCCGAGGCGGGCAGATCACGAGTTCAGGAGATCGAGATCATCCTGGCTAACATGGTGAAACCCCGTCTCTACTAAAAATACAAAAAATTAGTCGGGCATGGTGGCGGGCACCTGTAGTCCCAGCTACTCGGGAGACTCGGGAGGCTGAGGCAGGAGAATGGCGTGAACCCAGGAGGCGGAGCTTGCAGTGAGCTGAGATCGTGCCAGTGCACTCCAGTCTGGGCAACAGAGCGAGACTCCGTCTCAAAAAAAAAAAAAAAGGAATGAAGAGTTTGATTTTTGAACAAGTTTAGGGTCCCAATTAGTTACTTAAATGTAGATGCTGAATAGACAATTCTAGAAGAAGATAAGTAACACCACCAGAAAGCCTGTGCTAGTTGCCAAGATGTTATAGTCAAATGTGCTAGAGGAGTCCAGTGGAAGAAGTGATTTTTCTAGCCTGATGTGATGATAAGGATGGAGACTGGCATCTAATTACACCTTTACCATTCCCTTTGAGCCAGCTGACTGTGAGATGGTATGGAGAGAAGGCTGCCTCTAGAGTATGCTTTGTAGAACCTCAGAGTAGGAAGAATTTTACAGGTTTTACATTTTACAGGTTTTACATTTTACAGAATTTTACATTTGTGAATCCTTTCTAACAAAATGCAGCCTCCATGAGCAGCTGAGAAACCATTATCTCAGACTAATCCACAAAACAGATAACGATGAGGAATAGGTTGTTTGTTGGGTCATGAGCAAAGGCAAAGAAATGGAACACAGAAGGCCTGGGGCAGTGTAACAGCCTGCCTTATGTTTTTGAGCAACTGCAAACTGAAGAACAATCTGTTTATGTTTCCATGGGGTAGAATGGGTCACGTGTTATATATTCAGCTAGTAAGCAAAGAGAAGGCACAAATATTGGTGACCTTTTTGATTTCCAAGGTCAGAGATAGAGACATGTATACTGGGCTTGACTCAGGAGTCCATGTTTATCTATAGACTGTGTATGAGGACTAAAATGGAGTAGGATGATTTCAGGCACTTTTGGGGTAAAAGAAAAAGTGAATGGTATCCATGACCCTTGTTCTAACTAAGCTCTAGTTGTGGCTCTATTGCTAGCTAGTGACCTTGGATTTCTCTCTTGGGAATAAATGCTACAAAGAAAGCAGACCCCTATCATTTCCTCTGTTTTCTAGTTTGGTTCATTCTGTGGACCACAGAAATCCATTAGTTTCTTTCTGTCTGGGTAGCTTGGGTAAAGGGATCGAAACAGTGGCTTTAAAGTTCTTGCTCAAATTATGATTCTATGGTATCCTGCACTATAGTCTGATTCCTCTCACCTCTCTTTTCTTCAAACTCTATAGTTTGGTTAGAAGAGATGTTTAAGCAGCGTGGGTGCCAGATTGAGGAACCGTAGCTATTTTCACCCAGAATACAGCACTTCCCATAGTGTTCATTTCCTTTAGAAGCTCTTGATGGTGATGGAGGCAGAATATTTGAACTTGCCTGGTTAGAGTTTAGATACCTCTAGAAGCCACATTTCAGGAAGAGTAGAGAAGCAGGGACTGCTTAGATTAGTAGCTGCCTTGTTGAAGTTTAGCATAAAGCAGAATCCACGTCAGAAAGATGACTTAAAAATTATGTCTAAATGGCCACCAGGGTATCTGCAGCATCCATCTAGCAAATTAGTACTGTGTATCCTTTTTTCTTTCTTTCTTTTTTTTTTTTTTTTTTTTTTGAGACGGAGTCTCACTCCCTCACCAGGCTGGAGTGCAGTGGTGCAATCTCAGCTCACTGCAACCTCCGCCTCCCGGGTTCAAGCGATTCTCCTGCCTCAGCCTCCCGAGTAGCTGGGATTACAGACACCCGCCACCACACCTGGCTAATTTTTGTATTTTTAGTAGAGACAGGGTTTCACCACATTGGCCAGGATGGTCTTGATCTCCTGACCTCGTGATCCACCCGCCTCGGCCTCCCAAAGTGTTGGGATTACAGGCATGAGCCACTGTGCCTGGCCTCCTTTTTTCTTTTTTTGAGACAGAGTCTCACTCTGTCACCCAGGCTTAAGTGCAGTGGCGTGATCATAGCTCAGTGCAGCCTTGAACTCCTGGCTTCAAGTGATCCTCCCACCGCAGCTCCCGAATAGCTGGGACTACAGGTGTGTGCCATCATGCCCAGCTAATTTTTAAATTTTTAAAATTTTTAATTAAAAATTTTTTTTTTGTAGAGACACAATTTCACTGTGTTGCTAGGTTGGTCTCAAAGTCCTGGCCTCAAGCAGTCCTGCCTCAGCCTCCCAAAGTGCTGGGATTATAGGCAAGAGCCAGTGCACCTGGTCAGTACTGTGTATCTCGAAAGACAGGACAGCCCTTGAAAAGCCAATATGTCAATAAACAGAACCACTTAACCACATTTATAAAACAGTCATAGACTGGGGATACAAATAGTACAAACTCTTTAATATACAAGTATTGAAGGGATTCTGAAAGAAAGAATTCAATGATATTAATCAAGAAAGGCTTTTTGGCTGGGTGTGATGGCCCACACCTGTAATCCCAGCACTTTGGGAGGCCAAGGCAAGTGGATCACCTGAGGTCAGGAGTTCGAGACCAGCCTGGCCAACATGATGAAACCTCATCTCTACTAAAAAGGCAAAAATTAGCTAGGTGTGCTGCTACGCGCCTGTAGTCCAGCTACTGGAGAGGTTGAGGTGAGAGACTTGCTTGAACCCAGGAGGCAGAGATTTCAGCGAGCCAAGATTGCGCCACTGCACTCCAGCCTAGGAGACAGAGTGAGACATCATCTCAAAAAAAAAAAAAAAAAAGGAAAGAAAGGCTTTTTGAAGAAAGAAGGGGTAGAGATTTCTTTCAGTACTATGTCAAGAGCTGAGGATATAGCTGAAATCAAGGCAGTCACAGTCCCTGCCCTTGTGCAGTTAACATGCTAGTAGGGCAGGGGTGAAATATAAACAAGTAAATACACAAAATAATTTTGTATTGATAATTACTATGAAAGAAATAGTGAGATTTGTTAGTAACTAAAAAGGTGACCTACCTACTTTAAGGTGTATGGTCAAGGAAGGTATCTCTGAGGAAATGACATTTGAACAGAGACCTGGAAGATAAGAGGGACCTAACTATTAGAAATGTTAGGGGAAGAACATTTCAGGCAGAGGGGACAGCCGGTGCAATGGGATTGGAATGGGAAAGAAATTTTGAGCAAGGAAGTGAGTGTGGATGGTGTTGAATCTGAATGAATAAAGGGAGAGTGGTTTGTATATGGAAGGAGAGGCAAGGGCCAGTTTGTACAGAGCTGTATAGAGAAGGGTAAAAAGTTTGGATTTTTTCTGAAGAACAACGGGAAGCCATTGAAGGTTTTGAGTAAAGTACTGTATTACCTGACTTATGTTTTAAAAAGCTTACTCTGGTTTCCATGCAAAGAATGGACTGGAGAAGGGTAAAAGAAGAGGCAGAATGCAAGTTAGGAGGCTGTGACAGTACAGATAGGAAATTATAGTGGTTTGGATTAGATTGGAAGTAGTAAAGATGGGGAGAAGCAAATCAATTCCAGGTGTGTTTCAGAGTACACTAGCACTTTTGATGGGAGGTCAGGAAATGAAAAAATCAAGAATGGATATATGGTGGTGCCACTTACCAAGGTTGTTGGAAAGGAATTAACCCAATATGTTAAAACTGAACAAGATTTTGAGCTCAAGCCTCCTTTATGACTGATCAAGAGAGTAAGGTTTGGAGAAAAGTAATGCTCACAGAGGTTAGTGATTTGCCCAAGGTAGTGTGTGACAAGTGGTAATTTGCGAAAGCAGAAAGCCTTCATGGAGTAGTAAGTAAAAAGATGAGATTGGGAAGGAAGATGAATGGTAGTGGAAGGTCTTGAACATTAAATTGAGGATTTTTGTTTGATGCAACTAGCAAGAGAACCACTGTAGGGAAGAGGACCATGAAAGTGTTAGGAGATTGCTTGGGCTTAGCAGTAACAGTAAATGAAGAAGAAAATAAGAGGAGGCAGAATTTCACTCACCGAGATAGGGAATAAGGGAGAATGTGCAAGTTTTATAGAAAATATCAGTGGGATAAGTTACGTTTGAAGTGCCTGTGGAATATCTGAGTAGAGAAGTTGAAAAAGGCAGTTGGATCTATGGGTCTAGAATTGAGGTGACATCTGGACATGAGATAGAGTCATCATCATAAAGGCAGTAATTTATGCAATGAAAACAGATAAAATTGCCCTGGGAGTATATGTAGAGTGACAAAGGACAAAGATAGAGCGACGAGAAACACTAACATTTAAGAAATGAACATAGGCAGACGAACCAGTGAAAGAGACAGGAACAGAATAAACAGGTGGTTTTAGAGGCCAGTGGAGGAGCGTTTCAGGATAAATGAAATGGTGAGTTTATTGTAGCATTGTTTCTAATGGTAAACATATGGAAATAATCTAAATGTCCATTAGAAAATAGTTAAGGTATGTTTACACCACAAACTTGTCTGTCAAGGATGTGCTGTTTTAAAATGCAGAAAGTAGGGCAGACATAAAAAAATAGATGCTAAGCTGGTTATAAGATAACCTGGCATTATACCTGCCTAAGTTACATTGTGTGTGTGCACATGCTTTAGTTTTTGCATCTGGCAGACACTGTTGGCTAAATTATCACCCATTCTTAGCCCTTTTCTATATGCTTAACTCCTCTATAGAGATTATAAAAGCTAAATTCTCTCCCAATGTCTGTTAGAGCTAGGAGTGGCCATATGAGTTCTGACCAAGAAGACATGGGCAAAAAACTGCTGAAGGAACTTCTGGGAAAGCTTTTCCTTTTCTGATAAAAGCAATTGACGGTGTTAGTGTAGTCCCTCCTCCTTCCTCATTTCTTGAATGTGGATATAATGCCTGGAGCTGGGATATTCATCTGTGACCATGAAGGAATGTCCAAGAGAATTAACAGAGTCAATAGCCCTGAAGTTGTTAAGCTGCTGAGTTAATATCAGCAGCTTCTATCTCTAGACTTCTTGTTATGTGAGAAAAATAAATCTCCATTTAAACTACTGTAAGTTGGTTTTTCTTGTGGCTGAACTCTTTTCTGCTACATGGGGTATATTTTTATTTAAAATTTTTTAAAATGTAAATAATTTAAAACTTTTAAAAATTTAAAGCTGTTGCTTGTGTTAGGGATCTCCATATCTCCAAGTAAATGGTGATACTGCTATTTCTTAATTAACTGTTTTCATCACTATCTATCTAGTCTTACTTTTTTTTTTTTTTTTTTTTTTTTTGAGGCAGGGTGTTGCTTTGTTGCCCAGGCTGGAGTGCAGTGGTGTGATCTTGGCTCACTACCACCTCCACCTTCTAGGCTCAAATTATTCTCCTACCTCAGCCTCCCAGGTAGCTGGGGCTACAGGCGTGCACTACCATGCCTGGCTAATTTTTGTATTTTTTGTAGAGGCAGAATTTCACCATGTTGCCCAGTCTGGTCTTGAACTCCTGGGCTCAAGTAATCCACTCGCCTTGGCCTCCCAAAGTGCTAGGATTACAGGTGTAAGCCACCGCACCCAGCCCTGATTTTCTATTATAATGGATAAAAATTTAATTATCTTACACCTTCCCATCATATATATTCACTCTTCTATTATACTAACATTCTGTTAAATAACTATTTTGGGTCAAATAAGCATTTACTGCTTAGATTATTATGACTATGTTCTTGTTATTTACAGCTGAGTCAAATGTACTATTTCTTTTCTCATAAAAACATTTTTCTCAAAATTAATAATTTCCTTGGTTTTTAAAAAAAGTTTCCATGTAAAATTTAATTCTCCTTCAAGTAACTTAAAACTATAGATGGTCTAGCAAGTCCATTGTTTTCTTTGAGGATCCTTCCTAGAGCCCCCTATCTTTTCATTTCATTTTGGACTGGCTGCTTTTAAGGCCCGTAGGCAACCTGTATCCTGGACTTTTCCTTCAACACCATTCTTAGAACTGCCTTTGCCTCTCTATTGGATTCTTTCATTCTTAGATCTCATGCTTTTCTCCTTGTTGTTTGTTTCCCTTGCTTTGGTGAAGCATGCATATCTTTCAGTAGCTTCTTGAGAAGACACAGGAAATAACTTTCTTGAGTCTTGATTGATAGTTTGACTAGGTTTAGAAATTATGTACTATCAGATTTTTTTTTTTGAGACGGAGTCTCGCTGTGTCATCCAGGCTGGAGTGCAGTGGCACAATCTCAGCTCAGTGCAACTTCCACGGTGAGTTCAAGTGATCCTCCTGCCTCAGCCTCCTGAGTAGCTGGGATTACAGGTACCCACCACCACACCCGGCTAATTTTTGTATTTTTAGTAGAGATGGGATTTCACCATGTTGGCTTGGCCAGGCTGGTCTCGAACTCCTGACCTCGTGATCCGCCCACCTTAGCCTCCCAAAGTGCTGGGATTACAGATGTGAGCCACTGCGCCTGGCCTGAGATTTTTGAAGGCATTATTCTACTGTCTTTTAGCTTTGACTGTTACTGTTGAGTAGTCCTATACTATTCTGATTCCTAATCCTTTGTATTTTGATCATTTTCTCTTTGGAATCTTGTGGAATCTTTGTCATCCATGCTATTCCAAAATTTCACAGCGATGTGAAATCTTGATGTGGATCTTTTTTCCTTCATTATGGTAGGCTCCATGTGGGCCCTTTCAATCTTTAAACTCATGTCCTTCAGTTCTGGCTTAATATGATACCCCACACTACCCTTCAGCTGTTCTCGAAATCTGAACGCCTAGCCAAGCTATCAACTAATCAGTCTTTTTATTTACTCTTACAAGAGTAAACTTTTGGCATTCTCCCCAGTTCTCTGGATCAAGTGAGAGTCTTATGAAGACTTTAGTGTATTTCCAACCCTAATTGCATCCTTCAACTGTAGAGGTTCTGATACCTCTAACTCCTCAGGCTTTTAATTTTAGTTTGAGTAGGACAACTGCTTTTACAGCTAGATGCAAATATATAATAGCTCAAACAAAATAGTTTATTTTTTCTTAAGTAACAGTATTAGTGGAAAAGTCAGCAAGATAGCCTCTTCCATATAGTCCTTTAGAGACTCAAACTAACAGTAGCTCTTCTGTCTTCAACATGTGGCCTCTGAGAAGGTAACCATAGTGGTCATCTCCACTCCAGCTAGTCAGAAGAGGAAAAGAATATAGAGAAGTATGCACAGGAGATTTTTATGGGCCAGGCATAGAAATGGTGCATGTTACTTCCACTCACATTCTATTCTGTAGAACTCAGTCATATGGCTATGCCTAACTGCAAAGAGGGCTAGGAAACAATCTAGGTATCTTCCCATGAGGAAGAGGAGAATTTTAAAGAGCAACTGGCAGCCTCTGCTGCTTCAGCTCTCTGTGAAGTGAAATGGTATAAAGCACTTAGCTTTCTCTAGTCCAGGTCATTAATTGCTGCTTTTCTGCCTGCTATTCAGATTCCAGAATTTTGTCAACATCTTTTTTTCTTCTTTATTGTTCTTTTTGCTTTGTGGGTTTAGGACTTATTCTTTTACTGTCATTTTAGTGAAATTTTGGCTGAAACAGAGGTAAATATGCAGCTATATTGTTACTTAAGATATAGTATATGTAGGCATAATAAAATGACCAGAGAAAAACATCTCTGAGGTTCACATGGGTTTGTTGGCTGTAAATTTTCTATTCCTGAACTATATTATGAGTACTTTTTAGTTATCAAAGAGAATGAAAAGAATTATGTATATTGACATAGAAAATGCCTTTTTGTTTTGAGACGGAGTCTTGATCTGTCACCTGGGCTGGAGTGCAGTGTTGCGATCTCGGCTCAATGCAAGCTCTGCCTCCTGGGTTCATGCCATTCTCCTGCCTCAGCCTCCCGAGTAGCTGGGACTACAGGCAGCCACCACCACACCTGGCTAATTTTTTGTATTTTTAGTAGAGACGGGGTTTCACTGTGTTAGCCAGAAAGGTCTCCATCTCCTGACCTCGTGATCCACCCGCCTTGGCCTCCCAAAGTACTGGGATTACAGGTGTGAGCCACCGCACCTGGACAGAAAATGCTTTTATATATTAAATGAAAATAGAAAATTTCAGAACAGTTTTATAGTATGATTATTCTTTTATATGCTTATAAATGTATTAATATTTTTTGAAAGATATATTTCTAAATTTAATGGTCATTATTTGTTGGGAGTGGGACTGAGAAGGGTTTGAGAGATTGGGGAGGTTTTTGCTTTTAATTTTATTTATTTATGTATTTGTTCATTTATTTATTGTTTTGAGATAAAGTCTTGCTCTGTTGCCCAGGCTGGAGTGCAGTGGTACCACCTAGGCTCACTGCAACCTCGGCCTCCTGGGTTCAAGCAGTTCTCCTGCCTCACCCTCTCTAGTAGCTGGGATTAAAGGTGCATGCCACTACGCCTGGCCAATTTTTGTATTTTTTCTTTTATTAGAGACGGGGTTTTGCCATGTTGGCCAGGCTGGTCTCGAACTCCTGACCTCAAGAGATCCACCTGCCTCGGCCTTCCAAAGTGTTGGGATTATAGGCGTGAGCCACCATGCCTGGCCTTTGCTTTTTATTTTATATATTTGAGTGATACTTAAGTATTTTACATTGAGCATGTGTTTGAACCTTTTTTGGTTACTAAAGAACAAGTAAAGGAATAGTCAGCAGGGCCAAATGCACTAGAAAAGTCTGGTAAAATTAAGGCTGAAAATATCTATTGTATTTGGAAATCAGAGGTCATTATTAGTATGGGATAAGAAGTGATCTCAGTGAAGAAAATATGGGATATCAGAAAATAGATGTCATGGTTTAGTCTTTTTAAAAAAAGACCATTCCAGATAAGGAGGGTGATTAAAGGAGGCTGTAGAGTCAAGGCAGCAGGATCTGACATTTTGTGGAGGAATTTTCTCCCCAGTATCTAGGAACTTTTAGTATGTTTTATGACTTGTGGAAGAAGAATCCAGTAGAAAGAGAGGAAAACACAGAAAAGGGATGAATTCAAGCATAATGATTTCAGAACTTCTCTCGTTTGTCTCATCTGTCCACTAATGATTAGGCTCCTTTGCAAGATTAAGAACCAGATAAAGTGTTTAGCAAGACCAATGTAGGAAGACATCCCCAAACTTTAGGTAAGAGGGCTTTGTTTAGGTGGTCTTTGAAACTCCTTCCAATCTTCACTTCTACAAGTCCTGTTTTATCTGAGTTGGTCCTGGTAAGCATGGATGTAACAGAAACAAACACCCTGCTTTAGTATGGCTTGAGCTAGGAATCCAGTCTTATTGGTGAGAGAGATTCGAATGAAACATTTTCATTTCTTTTGAGAAGCAAAGCATTTTCCCAGTGTTGCATCACAAAATCTGAAAGAGTTAGCACTTCCTCTAGCTCCTAGTCAAGCTAAGAAGCTCTCATTTTCTTTACAAGTGCCTCTCCCTCCACTTTTCCCAAAGATACCAATTTAGAATGTGCTTTGCCAAGAATCAGTGTATTTTGGGAATCCATTTCATCTCACTAGGGTTACAATGAGTCATGGCTGTGACTCCATTCTTCCTTAGGAATCTGAAAAGTGGCAGATACACTGAAGACCTCCAGTGCCAGCCCCTCCCCTTGAAAGGTTCTAGGTTCTGGGCTTCTAAGAGTGACTTCCTTCCCCGTAGAATCAGAGTGTCGTCTGGTATATGTTAGGTAGAAACTTGGGGTGAAACACTCTCCTTTGAGGGATTTTAGGTTAAACACTCTCCTTTGAGGGATTTTAAATGGTATTGTAGCCAGGGCATAAGATATTTGTGTATACAAATTTCTCCAGTCAAAGGATTTCTTTTCAAGAGATATCTTAAACTTTCTGGAGGCCTCTTTGAATAGAAACAGTGGAGCATGATTATATCTGCCCTAGGAACTCTCCTAAGCTCTATCGAAGTGTAGACTTAAACTCACACTTCTCATTCTGCTTCTTAACATTAGGCATCCTGGCATGCATATAAGGTCTAATTAAGTCTCCCGCTTTTTGGTCAGTGTCTTTCCCCTTCATACCCCCACTTTTTGGGCCATTGAAGGGAAGGGAAATGGATGACAAGATAGGGCAGGAGAAACCAGTGTTTTGAGGTCCAGAGGATGCCAGCATCGATGATTCTTGTGTGTTGTCAGGTTTCAAAGTGTGTCTGCTTAGAGGCTTGCTCAGCAAGTGTGAATTCCTGTCTTTTCACCCTATGCACCCATGGGTGACTCAGCCCACAGGAGAGCCAGCCACTAAGGCTTCTGCAGGCTGCATCTGAAAGATAAGAGAGTGAGACTTGACACAGAAGTAGGCACAGCTTCTGAATACCTGTGTTAGCTAAGTTTCTTCAGCCTATGAAAATGAGCTGCCCTTTCTATAAGGCAGTGATTTGCTGTCACCTGGGAAGATACAGAGATTACTTACTCTAGACTAAGACCACTTTTCCCCTGAAATGCTCTTGTAAGGGGAAGAAAGGTAGCAGGCCTAGGTTAGTCCAAATCACAAGGGCTCTCAGTTCTCTTAAGCCCTAGAATATTTATCGGCCCTCTCCACATTTCCCAGTGTCATATCTTGCATTTTCATTCATTCAGGGTGGCCTACTGCAAATCGGTTTATGGTACCTGCTCTGACAATACCAGTGAAGTCCTCACTTGAAGGAAGTATAAATAAGAAGCAAAGATAGAGCTCAGTTGTGGGAGGCTCCTTCATTATTTTTATGGCACCTGGGGGGCAATGGGAACGAGGGATGTGGCCTGTCACTAAGAAGTCTCTGCTTTCTATCCCTCAAGCAACCTCATAATATTCTGCAGAGGCGCCTCATGGAAACCAACCTGTCTAAGCTCCGAAGCGGCCGTGTCCCTTGGGCCTCTAAGACGAACAAACTCAATCAGGCTAAGTCTGAGGGGCTAAAGAAGTCTGAGGAGGATGACATGATTTTGGTTTCTTGCCAGGTAATGTTCTGAGAACAGCTTTTCCAGGATTTTCTGGAAAGTAGGATGTGGGGCCCTCTCCTCCTGACTTTATAGAGTGTGGGTCTCATGGAATTCATAAGTGAGTTTTAAAAGGGGCACTCCATGCAACACTGGAAGTGTATGCAACATTTTGTAAGCACATGCGTCTTTATGGGAAGAAGGAACAAAGCTTTCATTAGATTTACAAATGAGTATGTGATTTTTTTTTTTTTTTTTTAAAGATTAAGAGCTATTTGGTATCTAGCATGAAACACCTAGAGTTTTTGGGGGATCTTCTGT
Organism: Pongo abelii; assembly: GCF_028885655.2. Lineage (NCBI taxonomy): Eukaryota > Metazoa > Chordata > Mammalia > Primates > Hominidae > Pongo > Pongo abelii. Next base: position 68,323,867 of record NC_071994.2, read on the forward strand.
CAGCTCTGGATTCAGCAGGAACAAGAGCCAGTCAAAGGCAGATTTAGCAGTGGGTAAAGATGGGACACTATAACCCATAATTGGGAGGATGCTCTCCATCCCTGCCTTTCATATGACATCTGCTGCTTGCTGTCTGCATCTCCTTTCCCTTCCGCTTCTCTGGCTCTTATTGAACAGTACATTTCTTCCCCCACAGTGTGCTGGAAAGGATGTGAAAGCCGTGGTTGACACAGGCTGCCTACATAATCTCATCTCTTTGGCCTGTGTGGACAGATTAGGGTAAGTAGCCACTTGTGCTGAGTGGAACTTAAATGTGACTGTACTCTTCGCTTGACTCTATTTTATGGTTAGAGATGGTGAGGGTCTCTACAGCAGCTCAAAGAGAAGTATGCAGAGTTCAGATCTCAGCTGGAAACAGAATACTTAGCAGAGGGGAGGAGTGGTTGGTTATCCGGCAAGTGGGAGAAATCAGTGAGCAGGGAAACCTTTGGCTTTCTGTTAACTCCCCCTATTAAGTTTTGAGCAAAGACCTAAACTTGAATGAGAGAGCCTGAGACCTCTGGCTCATTGTGTGCCCTGCTCTGATCCACTAGATAGCAAATTAAAAGGAGCTGTCCTGTTGGTATACTCCATCCAGATAAGTAAAAGTAGCGATGTGGTGGGGCTGAGCTTACTCAGAGTCTTTCTGGAGGATGCACTGCCTGTCCCCAAGAAACATCCATCAGAACTGAGAATAGGACTGCAGCTGCTACTGGGCCTGGGCCATCATAAAGGTGATTAGCCAGTAGTTTCTTTTGTTTGTTTTGTGTGGTGGAGCCTCACTCTGTTGCCCAGGCTGAAGTGCAGTGGTGCAATCTCAGCTCACTGCAGCCTCCGCCTGCTGGGCTCAAGTGATCCTCCTGCCTCAGCCTCCCGAGTAACTGGGACTACAGGTGTGCGCCACTATGCCTGGCTAATTTTTTGTGTTTTTTGTAGAGAGGGGGTTTTGCCATGTTGCCCAGGATGGTTTTCAACTCCTGGGCTCAAGCAATCTGCCCGCTTCAGCCTCCCAAAGTGCTAGCATTACAGGCGTGAGCTACTGCACCCAGCCCTGAGCTTTTTGTGTGGTAAAAAGATGAAGTATAGTGCAACATGATGGTTCCAGAAAGACTAATAATGTCCTGGTGCATAATTAGGCAGCAGACTGCCATGATTCCAGAGGAATTAATAACCATCTGTAAAACTGCAATTATTTTTCTTTTGGATGGGCTATAACACCAAAAGAGAGGAAATAGAGGAAAGCAGAAGTTTTGGCACAAAAAGTCTATAATTAAGTATTTATCCACCAACCCATAATAGCTCGGGTGCTAGCTATTCCAATCAGCTTACGTAACATGTGAAACCTTGGTACTGTTTCTTTCCTTCCTCCCGTGCACAGACAAGTTAAATTAACAAGGATTTTCTCCATGATATTCCTTGCTGATATGAATATCAGTGCACTTACCAAATAAGTACTTGCCTCCACTAACATTATAGTCTAAGACAGACTGATGAAGACAGAGTGAAATAGAAAGGACAATGAGAAAATTATACATTGAACAAAGCACCTTACAAAATTAGGATTAATCTGACTTCTCTAGTATCTGTTACTCACAGATGGGTAAAAGGATGTGTCAACTCAATTGCCTCACACAATAGTGGGGACAGTAGGATACAGAATAGGATTCTCTGAATATGTCAGTTCCCCTCTCTTCACCAACACACATAAGTGATGTAAGGTTTTTGAGAATGGGAGATGAGTCTTTAGTGTTTTTATATCCCCCTGGCATGTTTAGGACAAAGTGCTGGAACAACATATGTAGGATGGCTAGCACTTTTCGGTACATTAATCCCAGGAGATCCCTGGAGAATTCCCATTGTAGGTCAGAAGGTAGGCATTGCAGGATTCTACCAGGAATCTCTGTCAAGGGGATTTTGGTATCTTCCTCTTTGGTACAGACTCAAGGAGCATGTCAAATCCCACAAGCATGAAGGAGAAAAGCTTTCTCTACCCCGACATCTCAAAGTAGTGGGCCAGATTGAGCACCTAGTGATCACACTGGGCTCCCTCCGCCTGGACTGCCCAGCAGCTGTGGTTGGTAAGCAGAATTGAGGGCTGGACCTGTGGACCCTAACGGAATCCCTCTCCCTACCCCCAACAAAACCTCATGTCATCTCATGCCTGTAAATATTGACTTTCAAAATTGTTCCCATTTTTCTGTACTGTAGACCTTGTCCCAGATTTTGCTCTCCAAAGTACTAGATGGGCCCTGGGCTACATTCAAGACATGCTGAGAATCAATCAGTAAAACAAATGTGGAGGTCAGATAAAAAAAAAAATTTGGCCGGGCGCGGTGGCTCACGCCTGTAACCCCAGCACTTTGGGAGGCTGAGGCGGGCGGATCACGAGGTCAGGAGATCGAGACCATCCTAGCTAACACGGTGAAACCCTGTCTCTACTAAAAATACAAAAAAATTAGCCGGGCATGGTGGCGGGCGCCTGTAGTCCCAGCTACTCGGGAGGCTAAGGCAGGAGAATGGCGTGAACCCGGGAGGCGGAGCTTGCAGTGAGCCGAGATCGCACCACTGCACTCCAGCCTGGGCAACAGAGCAAGACTCTGTCTCAAAAAAAAAAAAAAAAAAAAATTCAAGGAGCAAGAGGCCGGGCGCAGTGGCTCACGCCTGTAATCCCAGCACTTTGGGAGGCCAAGGCAGGCAGATCACCTGAGGTTGGGAGTTCGAGACCAGCCTGACCAACATGGAGAAACCCCGTCTGTACTAAAAATACAAAATTAGCCAGGACTGGTGGCGCATGCCTTTAATCCCAGCTACTTGGGAGGCTGAGGTAGGAGAATCGCCTGGACCCGAGAGGTGGAGCTTACAGTGAGCAGAGATCGCGCCATTGCACTCCAGCCTGGGCAACACGAGTGAAACTCCGTCTCAAAAGAAAGAAAAAAAAAAAGGAGCAAGAAAACACATTTTTATGTACAGGTGAAAATGTTCCCTGAGAGCTTTCCATGAACTAGTTAGAGACAGAGGGCAACTTACTTACTCCTTTGCCATAAATCCCTTGATAATTTCCCACCAGTTTCCGCACTTCTCTACATTTTATTCTTGACTACTCCAAGTTCTTGGTTTTTGTGTAAAGGCCTTTGTCCTTTAGAGTAAAAAAGACCTGGGTTTGAATCTTGGCTCTATTGCCTTGTAAGTTTAATGATCTAGGAAAATTACTTAATATAACACATGCTTGGCCAGGCGCGGTGGCTCACGCCTGTAATCCCAACACTTTGGGAGGCTGAGGCGGGTGGCTCACCTGAGGTCAGGAGTTCGAGAGAAGCCTGGCCAACATGGCGAAACCCCTTCTCTACTAAAAATACACAAATTAGCCAAGCGTGGTGGCGGGTGCTGGTAATCCCAGCTGCTCCGGAGGCTGAGGCAGGAGAATTGCTTGAACCCGAGAGGCAGAGGTTGCAGTGAGCTGAGATCGCACCACTGCACTCCAGCCTGGGCAGCAAGAGCAAAACTCCATCTCAAAAAATTAAAAAATAAAATAAAAATAACACATGCTCAATATATGTTTATTGGATGTTATTGGATGGATGGATGGATGGAACCTAATAGTGATTAGGCCAACTTCTAAGCAAGCATGGAAATGGCTAAATCTTAATCATTTTTTTTTTTTTTATTAGATGACAATGAGAAAAACTTGTCCCTTGGTCTACAGACTCTCCGATCTCTGAAGGTAAGATTGACTCCACTTACCCCTTGATACTTCCTCTCTGAGGCAGGTATCCTCTTACACAGGAACTCATAGTGGTATCACTGACAAGTTACCAGTGATTCTCCTGTTTTCAGTGCATCATAAACTTGGATAAGCACCGGCTGATCATGGGGAAGACAGACAAGGAAGAAATCCCTTTTGTAGAGACAGTCTCTTTGAATGAAGACAAGTGAGTGCCCAAATGGGTTAGATCAAGTCACATCCATTTGTCATGAGCTGCGAGTAGGGCGGTGGTGGTTCTGAGACAGGACATGGGGTTGTATCCTGTCTTTGGCTTTCAATTATACTACAAATCCACCCTTCCCCTCACCCAGAGTTCATCACCCCACAAAACTCTGTAGTGCACACATCAGAATGAGCAATGGTGATGCCACACAGAGTGGTAGGGAAATGACTAGCTTTGAAAGCAAAATTTTACTTGCCTTCAGCTTAACTTTTTTTGAATTTGGCATTATTTCTCCTGATATTTATTTCTCATTTCAGCACTTCAGAAGCATAACTACAGCCTGCAGCATGTCTGCACGTGTGCATACACACCAGGTTGACAGATTGAGAAAACTGGGTTTGAACCAAATACCGTAGCGACTTGCTGTGGACCAAGTCCTTCCATCTGATAGAAGCTCCAGGGGCTCCTTCCCATTCAGACCTCTCTAGACTATAGTCTATGCTTAGAGATCTTGTCTGGTTATGGCCATTGTTTTTTTTACTACTTTGATCACTTAACTTATAGACCTTTTTTGACACTGCCAGTCTCACTTGTGGCCTATTTCTCTGCTTCTTCCAGGAATTTGCTTTTATTAGTCAAGTATAGGGGCTGCCAGGTTCTGTGTCTCCATAGATATATTTGCTTCTTTTCCTATAGCTAAATGTATAATAAACAGGAACCTGACCTTTACCTCCTTTCACCTGTTTCAAACAGGTGCCAGGATACCTATGTCTTAGAGTTAGAGTTTCTTCAAATTGATCCATTGATTTCTCCAGTATGGATTATGTGAAAGAGCCCAGGCATCATCCATTACAGTTTAACTCTTTAATTTAAGGGTCCAGAGAGGCAAGTGAATTGTCTAAGTTCATATATTAGGTCAGTGACTGAAGGGACCAAGAACACAGACCTGATTTCCAAGCCAAGACTCCCATGCTGCCTCATCTGTATTCAAGCCTTTAACAGGAGGGCAAAGAGGTGAGAATGTGTTTAAAAAAAAAAAAAAAAAAAAAAAAAAAAAAAGGCAGAGCAGGGGAGGAATATGCTCTGGAGATGGATGCTAGGATGATTTGGGTAGCTCTCCCACCTGTGTACCAAGCCCACTAAAAGTGCCCCAAACTGTCACATTTAGGCCCTCATCTTAGTGCCTAAAAACGAGCGTACAAAGATGAATGGAATGGTTTCTCACTGTGAACCTCTTGGAGGAAAGGAGGAACCACAGACAGAGGAATATTAATCCTTCTCTGATACGGAATTGAAGGCTTAAGTAAATCAGAGTGTCACTGTCAGACGCTGATTACTCCCAAGATCGATCAGCATTTCTGCCCATCCTATTATGTGTCTGTAAAGGACTTAAGTAGCTGGAAACCACGAGTAGAGAAAGATGGGGGGAAAAAGAACAAGGCCAGAATAGAAGGGAGTAGACTGAGTAGAATCAATTGGTGGAGAGGCCTATCTAGATAAACCTTTCTGGGAGGTAGGGAATGACATTTTCAGGCAGGGAATTCAGATGTTCAGTTCTGTCCTGATACAAGGAAAGAGGCAGAGCAGGAGCCAGCAATGTTAAGGACAACTTTTTATAACTGCCCAGTATTTCCTGACCCCTCTCAAAGGTTGGGGAGAATACAAGGTTTCTTGAAGCTTTTTGATTGGGGTGTCACATTAGGCACATAGGTATCTATAATGGAATCTCGCCTTCAGTTTGGTCATAGAAGTGCTTGGACAAGTCAGAAAAATAGCTAGCTGTGGGTATCCCTTTAAGATATTCCCAAGTCTACCCTGTGTCATAGCAGTAGTTCTCAGAGTGTTTGTTTAAAGGATCCCACTTTGAACTTTGCCAAGTACTACCAACTACCTTGTCTGGTGTTCAGCAACTGCCCCTACCGAACAACCCTTTGGAACTCTGAATGATTTGGGCCTCACAGAAGCTCCCTAAAGACTAGGAACTTGGTGACTATCATTTGAACAACTAGGCAGCCATACTGCAGTCAGTTGTCATGGGGTCATTCCCTAGGCCCCCTTCCTATCAGCCTCTACCTAAAGAAGCTAGATAGAAAGCTAAGCACAGCCATGGTTGGGAGGCTACATCTAAAGCTCATCAGGGGTGATCCCGGGGTTACCAGCCTTCAGCACTCCCTCTAGCAACACCCCATTTTCTTACCTAGCAGGGATTTGTACCTTTCCACTGAGGCCTCTCCATGCTCCTTCCCTACCTTTCATGGCAATACTTTGGCCTGCCTCTTATCCTGGTACTAAGTTGAAGTAAAGCTCACCCTTTACTTCCCTACTTGAAAGTTCTACTCTGAGCCTTGACTCTTAGCCACAGTGAGGCATGTTGAAGGTTCCTGCTGGTTTATTTTTTTTATTTTTTATTTTTTTAGACAGAGTCTCACTCTGTCACCCAGGCTGGAGTGCAGTGGCACAATCTCAGCTCACTGCAAGCTCCACCTCCCGGGTTCACACCATTCTCCCGCCTCAGCCTCCCGAGTAGCTGGGACTACAGGCGCCTGCCACCACGCCCGGCTAATTTTTTGTATTTTTAGTAGAGACGGGGTTTCACCATTCACAGGATGGTCTCGATCTCCTGACCTTGTGGTCCGCCCACCTCAGCCTCCCAAAGTGCTGGGATTACAGGCGTGAGCCACCACACCTGGCCTTCATTCACTTTCTTTAAATGCCTCCAAGTTGATTATTCTCCCAGCTCACATCTCCTTGATGTGCATGAGGGAGCACTGGGTCTAATTTTTGGGGGCTGAGAAGGTAAGAAGGTGAGGTCAGTTTTTCCCAGGAGTCCTAAAAAATTCTGGTACCTTAGATTGAGGGTGTGGGAGAAAGAGTGTCTACCCATGTCATAGTTCTGAAAATAGGCAGTAGCATGAAGCACCAGACCTGTCTCATTCCTTACGAGATGTCTATCTCAAATAACAGGGAGTTTGAAAAATATTGTTTTTATCATTTGATATTTCCATGCCTGACTCACTTGGGAAAATAACATTTTCTGACTTTTTTCTATTTTCTTGCCCTGCATAGACCCTACCTGGTACAATTTTCTATTTCTTAGCTCAAAGTGTCTATACAATGGGTTGCCTGGTATGTCAGCTGCCCTCACTCTTGTGTAATAGAAATATATTTCCAGGCTGGGGACGTGGAGGAGACGAACTGGATTCCTCCCTCCTCCTGTTGCCAGGCCTCTCTGCATTGGCACTTTATCCTTTCAGTGTTTCTGGCTGTGTTGGGTTCATTTGTGAGACTGATGTAACAATAAAGTGAAATCTTCCCTTCTGTGTGCTTGTCTGACAAAGTCTTTGTGTCAGGGCCCCAGTCTGGAAGGTGGGGGAGACTAGGTAAAGTCTAATTGCATCAGCATTTTTCTCTTAGGGTCTCCTGTTCCTCCATTGCTACTGGCCCTTCAGGTGTCTCTTATTGACTGTATGTTGAGCACATTAGCAAACCTCACTGAGCTTGGTTTTGTAATCTATAAAACAGAAGTAATAAAAGTGCTTACCTCACAGTTCCAAATGAGAAAATCCATATAGAGTGGTTGGCATATGGTAGTCACTCAGAGCTTCATATACAGGAACAATCTTTTATGGTGGACCTGTCAGCAGTCCAAGAGAACACTTCTAGAAAAGGAAATATAGCTGGACACGGTGGCTCACACCTGTAATCCCAGCACTCTGAAAGGCTGAGGCTGGAGGATTACTTGAGCCCAGGAGTTCAAGACCAGCCTGGACCACATAGCAAGACCCCTTCTCTACAATTTTTTTTTTTAATTAGCCAGGAGTGGTGGCATGCACCTGTAGTCCCAGCTACTTGAGAGACTGAGGCAGGAGGATCACTTGAAGCCGGGAGGTCTAGGCTGCAGTGAGCCATGATTGAGCCACTGTACTCCAGCCTGGGCGACAGGGCAAGACCCTGTCTCAAACAAAAAAAAAAAAAAAAAAAAGAGAAATATTTAGTTCAAACAAATAGGAGAGGTTTGGGAAGGGAAAGAGTTGAATGAACCTTAATATATAGTTAAAGTCATTGTCCAAATGGCATCTCAAATAAATGTATTTTCAAGATGATGGAAACTTACAAGTATTGATGTTTTTAATATGACTTAAACAGCATGGTTAAATAGTCAACAAGCAACACATTTTCATTATGACAATGGTTATCACCATCTAGAATTATGGTTTTACTACTGCTCAAGATACTGCCATTCCACCTCAAAATATTTTGTTTTGTTTTTGTCAATTTATTCTGATGATAAAAAATGTCAAGTGGTTCACCTGCCTGGTCCTTCAGCGATGAATGACGGAATCAATATTCATAATCATCTCACAAGAATAAAACCAACAAATTAAAATTTACACAGTTAAGAATATATATTGTTGACCAAGCACGGTGGCTCACGCCTGTAATCCCAGCACTTTGGGAGGCTGAGGTGGGCATATCACAAGGTCAGGAGATGGAGACCATCCTGGCTAACACAGTGAAACCCTGTCTCTACTAAAAAAATACAAAAAATTAGCTGGGCGTGGTGGTGGGCACCTGTAGTCCCAGCTACTGGGGAGGCTGATGCAGGAGAATGGCGTGAACTCGGGAGGTGGAGCTTGCAGTGAGCCGAGATCACGCCACTGCACTCCAGCCTGGGCGACAGAGCGAGACTCTGTCTCAAAAAAAAAAAAAAAGAATATATATTGTTACCTTCATTTTTAAATATTTATTGCACTTGGATAGTAGGGGAGAACTTGGATTAACAGAAATTCACATTAAGATGATACTGATGTTTTAGTTGATTATACATTGCATGTAGAAATATTAAAGACTCCGTGTACAGGAGATGTCATTTGTAAGGCAGGGACATGTATACAATGTGTGGCACATCCAGAAAAGCACAATGGTAGTATGATTATTGTCTTCAGAGTTGTCATGTGGAAACTTTTTTTTTTCTGGTACCAGAAGGCAAGAATTTCTAATAGATGGAGGTAGCAGAGAGGTATATCTTGACTCAATTGGAGGAAAGCATTTACTATAAACCAGGGACTATGCTATCCCCTGCAAAGAAGGTAGTATTGTTCAGTTTTACCGAAAAGAAACCTAAGGCTCAGAATAGTATAAAGATACAACTATTGAGCACAATTATTATTTTAACAGTATCTTCATGACATTTAATATTGAGCACATCCCAGCACTTTGGGAGTCCAAGGTGGGAGGATCACTTGAAACCAGGAGTTCGAGACCAGCCTGGGAAACATAATGAGACCCTATCTTTACAAAAAAATTAAAAATTAGCTGGGCACAGTGGTGCACGCCTGTAGTCCCAGCTACTCCAGAGGCTAAGGCAGGGGGGGTCCCTTGAGCCCAGGAGCTCAGAGGCTGCAGTGAGCTATGATCACACCACTGCACCCCAGCCTGGGCATAATTTCTCATGCCAAATTCTTTGATTCTAGGACATCTTTATTAAAATGGCATTGTGAATCAAATGTAGCTTCTTATTGACTCACACGTTATGAGCTTGTTTGAAGGGTTGCAGGCTGCTGTTCTCAAGAAGCAGAGACAAACTAGTCTGTGTGTTATTGCTTAGACTCTTCTGTCAGCTGCTGCTTCAAACTTCTATTATCAGTGCCTCCTGAGCTATAATACAGTGTTGTCCTATTTCATACTCACCTGTCTGGCCAGTGACCTACTGGAGGCTGTTTTTCACATGGTGTCAAGTACACAGACATTGTGACAACTGTTTTCTCAGAGACCTTTTTATTAAAGGGTTGTGGTATGTTCTTTTTTTTTTTGAGATGGGTTCTCGCTTTACCACCCAGACTGGAGTGCAGTGGTGCGATCTCGGCTCACTGCAACTGCCGACTCCTGGGTTCAAGTGATTCTCCTGCCTCAGCCTCCCAAGTAGCTGGGACTACATGTGCCCACCACCACACCTGGCTAATTTTTGTATTTTTAGTAGAGACGGTTTCACCATGTTGGCCAGGCTGGTCTCGAACTCCTTACCTCAAGTGATCCTCCTGCCTCAGCCTCCCAAAGTGCTGAGATTACAGGCGTGAGCCACCGCCTGGCCAGTATGTTCTGAAAGACTCATGCCACCAGGTGCCTGACCAGATAGACAAAAAGCTGGGTCTTTACCTGCTTTTAGATAGTGACTTGTCCAAAGGTTCTAGCAGCCTGATGGCTACAGGCCTTATTCTTTCTTTCCAGCACCTTTTTTACATTCTTTTCTGGACCTATGCCTCTTCCAGCAAATCCCAGCCACCATAATCAGAGAGGGGACTTCAATGCTGGTATTGCTTTTACTGGAGCCAGAGTAACCTCCCAATCTGTAATTAATACAGAAAATCTAACTCTCCAGGTAACCCAGATACTCTGATGTTGTTGACATACAAACACTGCCAGTGTCCTTAAACAAGAGAAGTGGGTTGGGAAGAGGGAGTATGGTTATTCTAGTAGAGGTACTTGTGTTTGCCAAGGGATAGATTGGGGGGTAGAGGATATGGGAACATAGAATCTCCTGTACTCTAAACCTGCATAACAGGAATTTAACTGCTTTCATCAGTTAGCAAACTGATCAGGGGGTTCTGTTATTAAATGCTGGACTCCTTGAAAACATTGGATAACCTTGTGCTTGAGGGTGGGTGCTGTAGTGATAAGTGATTTTCATCCTGCTTGTTCTGGAAATAATGGGTAAGGACAGAGAATTTGAATGGTGCTGGAGCTGACCATAATGAGGAGGCAATTACCCTGTTTTGTAAGTCCTGCAGAAACTGAGCTCATAAGAGTTTCTCTGTGGTATACAGGAACAATTGGGGAATTGAAAGTATATATCTATATATAGATCTATATATACATATCTATATCTATATATAGATAAGATATATTTTGGAGATGGAGTCTTGCTCTGTTGCCCAAGCTGGAGTGCAATGGCACAATCTCGGCTCACTGCAACCTCCGCCTCCTGGATTCAAGTGATTCTCGTGCCTCCGCCTCCTGAGTAGCTGGGACTACAGGCACATGCCACCATGCCTGACATATGTATATATATTTGTATTTTTAGTAGAGATAGGGTTTCACCATGTTGGCCAGGCTGGTCTCGAACTCCTGACCTCAAGTGATCCACCGGCCTCAGCTTCCCAAGGTGCTGGGATTACAGGCGTGAGCCTGGCCTAAAAGTATATTGAAGTGAACAGGTTTCACAAAGACCAGTTGGAGCACAAGGGTGTATGAAGGGGACCTGTTCTAAGGCCTGAGGAATGGCAGTGAAGAAGACGATCAAGCTGTGGATGCCTCCGGGAGAGTGGAATTTTAGAAACGGTAAGATTCATTTTCAGCAGGTAAGGGATGAGGGAAAGGACAGGAATGGAAAAGAGTGACAATTAGAAGAAGAAATGCAGTGGGAAACTCAGAATCAGCCTAGGTTGTTTCCACCACTGGGATTCAGATCTGTCTGTGTATACCAGAAGCCTAGTGGGTGGACCCATCAGGAATTTGTGTGTTTGAGGGACTAAGCAGCATTCTGGGAAAAGTCAACCAGTCAGACATGTCTGACCCCTTAACAAAACTCTTGACAACTTTTTAAAAAACAGTGGATTGGCCCCGTGTGGTGGCTCATGCCTGTAATCCCAGCACTTTAGGAGGCCGAGGTGGGTGGATCACTTGAGGCCAGGAATTAAAGACAAGCCTGGCCAACATGGAGAAACCTCGTCTCTACTTACAAATACAAAAATTAGCCAGTTGTAGTGGTGCATGCCTGTGGTCCCAGCTACTCGGGAGGCTGAGGTGGGAGGATCGCTTGAACCCAGGAGGCAGAGATTGCGGTGAGCTGAGGTCATGCTACTGCATTCCAGTCTGGGTGACAGAGTAAGACTGTCTCAAAAACAACAAAAAAGAACGGTGGACTAGAAACATGGCTTCCTCCTGAAATGCCATTAAAATGACAGTAAAGGAATGTTAAATGATATAAGGACAAAGAATATGAGAGAAAAGATGGCAGCATCCAGGCAATGTCAACACAATCTTTGAATCCGGAAAGCAAAAAACAAGGAACAAACTGAGTAGACCAGAGAAAGCAGAAGTCTGGGGTGGGGGCTGGTGGAGTGTTACTAGCAATAAGCAAGCATGTTTGTGCCACAGAACTCCAGAAAAGGCTTAGGAATTGCAGGCATCAGTTATCTGGAAAGCAAGAGGTAGTAGGTGGAGGGCTAAAAACAAGATGATTACTTGAAAGACTATAAAGTAAGTCCTGAGATCCTCACCCCTTAGAAACTCATTCATTCATTCATTTGTTCATTCGTTATCTCCTGGGGAAGATGAACTAGTTGAAGCCACCACCAACAACTGGGAGCTGAGGGGAGACGTCCTACTGAATATAGGGATTTAAAGCTCAGCATTCTGTTTGTTTTTTTGAGACAGGGTCTCACTCTGTTGCCCAGGCTGGAGTGCAGTGGCGCTATCTCGGCTCTCTGCAATCTCTGCCTCCTGAGTTCAAATGATTCTCCTGCCTCAGCCTCCCGAGTAGCTGGGATTACAGGCGCGTGCCACCATGCCTGACTAATTTTTTGTATTCTTAGTAGAGATGGGGTTTCACCGTGTTAGCCAGGATGGTCTCAATCTCCTGACCTCCTTATCTGCCCGCCTCAGCCTCCCAGAGTGCTGGGATTACAGGCATGAGCCACCGCACTGGCTGGAACTTAACCTCTCTAAGAGAAAAGACCTACCTGTCCTGACAGTTGGAGTTCCCCTTGATTATCCTAAGTTGCACTTTTTCAAATTTCTTTGAAAAAACACCCACAATAAAAAAAAATAAACCTCCCATTTTATGGGATCAAACCAGTACATAATACGTATATATGATATGTGTAAGAAACCAGTTTCATAAAATAATTCCATTTCTATGTATGATGTATTCTGAGGTGGTGTTTTCTATTCTGTTCTGTCATTTGGGGGAAATAAAACTGATTATATTGATTTCACAAACTACTAATGGGTTTGCGACCAGAAGTTTGAAAAATACTGCAGTATGTCCTACTAATTACAAGTCCTGAGTATGTACACAGAACTTTTTTTTTTTTTTTTTTTTGAGACAGAGTTTTGGTCTGTTGCCCAGGCTGGAGTGCAGTGGCATCATCTCAGCTCACTGCAACCTCTGCCTCCCGGGTTCAAGAGAGTCCCAAGCCTCAGCCTCCCAAGTAGCCAGGATTACAGGCACATGCCACCACGCCCGGCTAATTTTTGTATTTTTAGTAGAGATGGGGTTTCACCATGTTGGCAAGGATGGTCTTGAACTCCTGGCCTCAAGTGATCTGCCTGCCTCGGCCTTCCAAAGTGCTGGGGTTACAGGTGTGAGCTACCTCACTGGCCAGTGTACACAGAACTTTCTATGGGCTTTCTAGTGTCCCACTCTTACATATGAATGGATGGCCAAGGATCTCCAGACGTTTAAGAAAAGCTTCCAACACAAAACAGAAACAAGCCTTAAAAATTCAACACAGACAATTCAAGAAACAAAAGAAAACGTTAGAAATATTCTTAGAGTAATAAGATACTGCATCCACCAAATGGAACAGACTGCTATTTAAAAAGGGGAAAGGGGTGGACAAGAAAGTGCTTCCCTGGAGGATGTTATGCTAAATGGAATAAGCCAGGCACAGACAGACAAAGTCACATGATTCCCAATGTAGAACCTAAAACAAACTCATAGAATCAGAGTAGAATGATGGTTATCAGAGAGTAGGGGGAAGGGGTGGTAGGGGAAACAAGGAGATGTTGGTTAGAGTACAAAGTTTCAGTTAGATAAAGGGAATACATTTTTTGAGATAAATAGTATAGCATGGTTAATAGTGTATTGTATATTTCAAAATTGCTGAAGGTAAATGTCAAGTATTCTCACCACAAAGAAGTATTTGAAGTGATGGATATGTTAATTAGCTTGATTTAATCTTTCCACATTGTATACATATAACATCACTTTGTACCCCATAAATATATCCAATTTGTACTTGTCAATTTACAATAAAACTTTAAATTACAAAAATAAAAAATGCTTTTAATTAAAAGAGAGGTTGACAAGAAAGTACTCTGGTAAATGGTAAATTTAAAACATGATAACAGAAATTTTAAAATTCAAAAGAAAAGCTGGAAGGTGGAAATCTTTCAGAAAAACAAAAAGAAGTGGAAAACAGGGAAGAAAGGATAAAATTATTTCAGGACAAAAGCTGTGCAGTAGGCTTAGAGAAAAACTAGTCCGGAGTGAAGGATGATGGGCTCCTAGAGAGTAGTATCCAATTTAAAAAATAAATTGACAGACTACTTGATGTGTTTCAATGTTTTGAGAGGAGAGTTTGGAATAAATTGATTGTAGACCCTTGAATGCTAGGTACTTAAGAAAGCTGCATGGAGAAAGAGGCAATAGTTAACTTCAATCAAAATAAAGGAAATATATTATGCTAATTGGATCAATTACATACCTTTATAATAGTATAATGAATAGTACTCTACCTATATAGGGTGATATAGATAAACTGAAGGATAGAAGATGGAGAAATACATGTGTGTATTAGCAGTCTTCAGAGTATAAACACATATCTTATTTCCTATAGAAAAAGTAAAATAATGGCCCAAACTGAAAAATTAAGAACTAGTAGTATAAGCATGCTATTTAGAAATACGGAGATAAATACCAGAAGAGGTAGCTGGGTGAACAGAGATTATATCTAGGGAGTAGAAACTGAGAGTATAGAGGGCTGTTTTTCATTATAAACCTAGTGATACTATTTGATTTTTAATGTAATGATAAAAATAAAACAATATGACTAATGTGGTATTTCATTTATTTGAAAATCTTAGGAGGGACTGTTTTCATTAAGTTTCTTTTTGTTTTTTTTTTTTGTTTGTTTGTTTTTTGAGACGCAGTTTCGCTATTGTTGCCCAGGCTGGAGTGCAATGGTGCAATCTCAGCTCACTGCAGCCTCTGCCTTCTGGGTTCAATGATTCTTATGCCTCAGCCTCCTGAGTAGCTGGGATTACAGGTGCCTGCCACCACGCCTGGCTAACTTTTTCTATTTTTAGTAGAGATGGGGTTTCACCATGTTGGCCAGGCTGTTCTTGAACTCCTGAACTCAAGTGATCTGACTGCCTCAGCCTCCCAAAGTGCTGGGATTATAGGCATGAGCCACCATGCGCCCAGGCTGGAGTGTAGTGGCGTGATCTCGACTCACTACAACCTCCGCCTCCTGAGTTCAAGCGATTCTCGTGCCTCAGCCTCCAGAGTAGCTGGGATTACAGGTGTCCACCACCACGCCCTGCTAGTTTTTGTATTTTTAGTAGAGATGGGGTTTCACCATGTTGGCCAGGCTGTTCTTGAACTCCTGACCTCAAGTGATCCACCTGCCTCGGCCTCCCAAAGTGCTGGGATTACAGGCGTGAGCCACTGCACCTGACCTGTTTTCATTAAATATTCTAAGATACTGGGAAATCAACAATACTGATTTAGCACCTCTAAAAGGAACTAAAAATTCTCCCCACTTTGGTACTCACCTGCACTGTGGTGTTTTATTTCAGGGACCCCAGTAACTTGTCAGAAGTAGTGGCACCAGCAGCTCTAGAAACATATTCTGTCCCCATACATTGTTGTTATCATGGTGAACACCAGCAAGTGATGCACTTAGGTGGCTTTACAGGCAGCAGTAGGCTTTACAGTAGGCTGAAAAATCCCACTAAACAGGGCTGAGTAGGAGTGAGCATCCTAGCGGGTGCACACAATAACAAAGAGGGCTCATAAGACGTTTCCAGGGTATGCTCAGAAATAACTGGAAGGATGTGTGTGTCCCCAGCCATAACCACTGGAGGCACAATACAAGGAAATCACCAATGCTGTGCATATCTCCATTTGTTCTCCTGGACTGGTGTTGCCTAGGCAAGTGCTGGGTAGATCAGAATGGATGGGGTGGAAGAATTAAGGGGCATCCAGAGAGCTATTTGATCACTGGAGCGGAAAGCGCATGAGGGGATGCAGAAAGATGGCAAAACCTGGGTCCAAGATATATTTGTCCCAGATACATAAATTGTCACTTTGCTCCCTACCCTTCTGACTTGCACACTTACAAAGAAGGTTACTCTTCCTTTTCTAACCATCCCCCACCAGGGAATTTTTCAGGCCTTACAAAGAGGTGAGAGGACCCAGGCCAGTTGGGAGGGTACACATGGACCTACATCACTCTTTCTGAGGAAGTGAGTAGGGAAACCTAGTTATAAGGAAGCAAGGAAAATAGAGGGAGAGTGAGTACTAAGGCCAGCACCGTCTATACACAGAACAACTCCCGTGTGACCTGAAGGTCTAGGAAGACCCGAGGTGAGAAATCTTCACTCCCCTGCCTACTATGGTGCGCCAGATCCCGCCATTTGCACATCTTTGGGCATCTCAGCATCCCCTCTCATGGTCAGAAAGAAATCAAATAAGGATTCAAGTAGGTGCCTGATACTTTTCTTTTAGACTAACCAGAGGAGCCTTTCCCATTCCCCTTTTCCCTGGTCCCCACAAACATCATATTGTTTTAATCTGTCTCCAGGTATAATGATAATAAGACAAAGTCCTTACCCTCAGAGAGCTCACAATATTTTGGTGGAGGTTTGAGTATAAAGGCAAATGTGAAAACATAATTTTACTATAATGGGGTAAAGTTAAGAAAGACATCTGTGCAAACATAGAAAGGAGTGCACTTAAATCAGGGAAGGTTTTCTGGCTTAGAAGACCCCTGACCTAAAGGAAAAGTAAGAGTTATCTAGATAAGAGCAGGGCAGAACAAGAGAAACTGACCCCTCCACTTCTATTGAGTCACCTGAAATTACATTCATTTTTTGGCAGACATGTACCTCCCCCAAACATTCGGCTCTAGTTGTGCCGGTTCCTCCTTGTCAGCCCTCTCCTTACCTTGGCCTGAGGCTTCATTGTCTCCAGTCAGGCAACTATCTCATAGTCACACTCCACTCACGGCAGCCACATTCTATATTCTAGAACAGCACTTCCTAACAGCGCTATAACATTTTCTAGTAGCCACATTTAAGAGGTCAAAAAACAAGTGAAATATTTTACTAATATATTTTATTTAACCCAATATATCTAAAATATTTAAACCATATTTTTAAATTATTGAAATATTTTACATTTTAAAAATATTGTCTTTGAAATTAAGTGTATATTTTATACACCACATTTCAATTCAGTCTAGCCACATTTCAAATGCTCAATTGCCACATGTAGCTAGACAGTGGTTATACTATGGAGCTCTAAAATTCTGCCCAGACTGAGTGTGCTTGCTGTTTCTCCATTAAACAGATAAGGCCCATCAGTCTGAGGCACAACTATATATTTTCTCTAAGTCTCTGTACCCCCAAGGCCTTGAAAACAATTTGGAAGGAAGAGAAGGCCTATGAGGTTTCAGCTACAGCAGGCACTCCCTTTAGATGCCAAGCCTAGACAACCCTAAACTGATGCCTAACTTGCAGCTGAATCACCTTTTAGCAATCAGATCCAGTGCCTCACCAACACATTTGACCCAGGGAGTCTCCAGTTTGTCCTTTGTCCAGTAAAACACCCACTATAAAGCCTTGATAATTCATCATAGTGACAGCACTTTCACTGGGCAGTCTGGTGAGAGGACATCTAGCCCTGCCACCCTGGTTCCTGTTGGGAACAATATCAGATACCTTCTTGTGTTAGATTCACATGAATCTAAGAATCACATGGGCGAAAAATATTGAGAGCATTCTGTTAAAACATTTCCACAAATTAGGAAAAGACCATCTTTAAAAATCTGTTGAGGCCAGGCGCGGTGGCTCACGCCTGTAATCCCAGCACTTTGGGAGGCCGAGGCGGGCTGATCACAAGGTCAGGAGATCGAGACCATCCTGGCTAACACGGTGAAACCCTGTCTGTACTAAAAATACAAAAAAAAAAAAAAAAAAAAAATTAGCCCGGACGGCGTGGTGGTGGGCACCTGTAGGCCTGTAGTCCCAGCTACTAGGGAGGCTGAGGCAGGAGAATGGCGTGAACTCTGGAGGCGGAGGTTGCAGTGAGCCGAGATCGCGCCACTGCACTCCAGCCTAGGGGACAGAGCGAGACTCCGTCTCAAACAAAACAAAACAAAACAAAAAATCTGTTTAGAGCTAAAAACAATTTGAAATCCATTCCCTCATACTCAGCCAAGAACTACAGGCCCAGAGAAGGGAAGTGATTTGCCCAAGGTCATTCAACAAATCCCTAGGGGCTGTGATGATCCCTATGTCCTTGCCATTATCTCCCTTGTCTCCACTAACAAAAATATTTCAATGGGAGAATGTGCCGATCTAAGGTACTCCTAAAGTACTTGCTGAGAATGACAGCAAGTCATTGCTGGGGAGACCAGTCGGCAGCCCTGAACAGGCACTGCCTTACCGGGGCGTAGCGCTCCAATTCGCCACCTCTTGGAGTCCTAGGCGGAGGATACTACTGGGTCAGTTGTTTCGCCAATTCCACATCTCCCGGAGCCGAGCCTGGCCTGGCCCAGCTCAGCCCCGCCGCTGTGACCCACTTCCTAGCTGCAGGCTGGACCAAGGGGAGGCACACGGGTAGCTCCACAGGGAGGCCACGCCCACGAGGGCAGCTCACAGAATTAGAAAGCCGACCGGGTGCTGTGGCCAGGAGGCGCGTGGGCGGCAGGTTAGTACCTAAGGTGCAGAGACCACCCCCAACCCTTTGACTGGGGGTGGGCATCCCGGAAAGACATGGCTCGGCCAATTCCAGCCCCGTTTCCACGCTCAGCACCCGCCCTGCTTGTGCGCGAGCGGCTCCGGCCCGCACGGGTCGCCAGAGGCGCCTGTGTGACACTCGGAGTTTGCTGGGGTCTCCGTGGGCGGGAGGACTTTCGAGCGCAATGGCGACTCCATAAGCCCCGCAGCTTCTGCGCCCAGGAAAGATATCCAAGAGATGCAAAGCTCTACTGGGCCCAGGCTGCCACCCCAGAGTCCCCCTTCCGTCCCGGGGCCGGGGCTAGGCCAAGGCGGGAACCAGGACTGCCCAGCCTCCCGGCCCTTCGCACTGGGAACCGTTTCCGGGGCGGATGCTTTTTGCATCTGAGCCGGCGCGCCCGGTGACGCCTTCGCGTCCAGACGGAAGTGCGGGCGGAGGATCCCCAGCCGGGTCCCGAGCCTGTGCCTGAGCCTGAGCCCGAGCCGGGAGCCGGTCGCGGGGGCTCCGGGCTGTGGTACCGCTGGGCCCCCAGCGATGGCGACCCTGTGGGGAGGGCTTCTTCGGCTTGGCTCCTTGCTCAGCCTGTCGTGCCTGGCGCTGTCAGTGCTGCTGCTGGCGCAGCTGTCAGACGCCGCCAAGGTGAGTCCCGCCCAGCCTCGCTCCTGACGGAAGCTCCTCCCCTACCACCGGCCTTGCGGAAACTGGGTCTGCCAACCTGCTGCTTGGCCCATTCCTGACAGCCATACCCCTAGCCTCACAGCTCCGGCAGACCCCGCCGCCACCAGCCCTGCCCCTCCCGACTGCCCGGCGGCACTCTCGCCCTCAGCCCCGACAGCCTGGCAGTCAGCGCCCCACGGTCGTCCCCAGCCCCGACAGTGCCCACAGCCCGGACAGCAGCCCCCCACCGCCTTAACATTTCCCTTCCCAGCCCCGGCTGCACTCACCTTACACTTGACAACCTTTTCACCTACGAAAGCCTTTAACTTTCCACCCTAAGCTCTTGACAACCCACCTGCGCCCTCCGCCAGCCTCACAGGTCCCTCATGCCTCAAGCCAGAATGATAGGAAGCCCCCACCTGACAAAAGCCTTCCCTGTCAAGGGCCGACTCAGCTCAGCTCACTCCTGAGCACTTCCCTTCCTGTGGTGGGAACTTGCCCCTCCTGGCCTACTTCCCTCCCAGTAGGACCTGCGGAGCATCTCTCACCTGCTTCATATTCTCACCTAACTCCCTCCACGAGTCCCTTGATGCCTTTCTTGCTTTCTCTCTTCCTGATAATTTAGTGGGTAAGGGAAGAACCAAACTGCAAGAGAGGTGAGGTTGTGGCCTCCCTGGTTCGATTTCTTGACCTTCTAGTTCCCTCATGCTGTTCTCTGGTGCCCCAGCTCTCCAGACCTGCCCTAGCTCCATGCATACCTGTGCTTCCTCTTTGATGAGCTAGCTCATCATTGGGGGAAAACAGAGGGATTCACATTAGTATGATGGGAAAACAGAATGACATTGCGTTTTTAAAAATAAGAGCTTTAATTTATAATATCTTTAAATGTAGGAGTGGGGAAAGGTTACAGGCAGGCAAATGTTTTTGATTCAGAGATTCTTTTTGAAACCATCTCTACCTCCTACCAGAAACAGGGACAGCAGCACGTCTCCTGACTTTGAAAACATTGCTGGCACCCTCTGCATATCTTGCCTCATAACTTTATGTATTGTGATCATGTATTTATTTTTCAGTCTCCTTTACTAGGGTGTGTCCTGATTATGGGCAGAAACCATGTCTTATGCTTATCTGAATCCACCTCATTAAGCACAAGATCTAACACAGAGCAAATGCTCACTAGGTGGTTGCTGAATACGTTTGTGAATTGTCAATAGCTCTGCCAGACATATCACTGTATATAGGAGGAGTGGGCAAGGTCCTCTGGGGACTGATGAGCCACTTCCTTCTCAAACAGATTCCCCTTTGCTGAGGAAGCATCTCTTCTTTTCTCTATCCAGATACTTAGTCACCTGTTCCTCCACCTCTTGAAACTTGTTTTGTTGGTGGTAGTTCTGTCTGTCAACCAGGAATTAGAAGCAAAGTTTCCTGGGAAGAGTATACTAAACTGATCTCAGAGTCAGGCTACTTCCTGTGTGTACTTCCTTTCTAGTTGTAGGTGGGTGCCTCTAACATTTCATCCCTTCTACGGGACTGTTGCCCAACCCCTTTTATCAGTGTCAGTGGCTTCTACCAGAGGGTGAAAGGATGATAGGTAGAAGAATTGTGACCTTTTTTGTGAATAAGTTTTAGTTTGTTTCCCATCCTTTAGTAATGAATATTCTTATTTACAGGCACAACTATCTGTTTACTAGTGGCAGGTAGATGGTAATAACATTAGCATAATTTGATTGTCATGTGACCCATAAATATGGTTAATAAGTCTTAGATCATGTATTAGATATTATTTCAAAATAACTACGTGTAATATATAATGATTCATTAGCATTACCATAAAGGACTGTGGCTTTTAAAACCTTGTATCTGTCAAAGTTAAAGTTTTAAATGAATGATTTTAGAATACTTGGTAGAGGATGCTTGGCAAAATGTATATGGTACAGTTTTAAAAAATATTGATGATGAACTGTCAACACACTATACTGTTTCCATTTTGGTTACAGAATTTCGAGGATGTCAGATGTAAATGTATCTGCCCTCCCTATAAAGAAAATTCTGGGCATATTTATAATAAGAACATATCTCAGAAAGATTGGTAAGTATCTGGATTACTGAATTACCTGTCACATTTGTTTCTGTGGTTGTCAGTGTTATCCCAGAATGTTCATCAAATGCATAGTTTTCTTTTTAAG
This sequence comes from Pongo abelii, assembly GCF_028885655.2. Classification (NCBI taxonomy): domain Eukaryota; kingdom Metazoa; phylum Chordata; class Mammalia; order Primates; family Hominidae; genus Pongo; species Pongo abelii. The sequence goes on from NC_071994.2 coordinate 68,345,424, forward strand.
TATTTCATTTGAAGCAAAAATGTGAAATTCTACTTCTATTTGAAAAAGTGAGAGTAAGGCCCTAAGTACATGATGCAGGCCTAAAGGTATACAGCCAAAACACTAAGACCCATGTAGACAGAGTTTCATGGGAGCATACAACTGGGTTTGTGGCACTTAAACTACCCATAGCTATCTTCCTGTACTCCCTTAAGTTTTGGTGAGGGACCTTTCTCCCTCTTGCTTTTCAATGGAATGTTAGCAAGCCTCGTTTATCTGGGTTATAATTTTTACAACTTGTAGGTTTTGATGATGTATTGCCAAGTATGGGAAGCTATGTTTAAAAGTGTCAGAAGGCTCAAGAAGAAGTGGAAATGAGCTATGTAGTCAGAGTTTCCCATTTGGTGTAAATGAAGAAGTTACAGGTGTGCCAAGATATTGACCTGTTCAGTCCTTGGGCAGTCAGGCAGGCCTGTGATGACGGGGATCCTGACTGACTAGCCACCAGCAGCCTTCTCTGCTTATCCCAGCAGACCTGACAAATAGCTTTTTCTACATGTGCCATGAAACAGTTGGGATGCAGTTGTATTACAGCAGGATGAATGTGTTCCTTCCCATAGAATTGTGATGTTTTATGGTTTGTAACCATGGTAGAAGATGGATGGGATAGGAATTTAAGAAAAATAGTTCCAAGTGGTAGGAGCTTTCTCATGTACCTGATTTCATAGCTAAATAGCCATCAAAGAGTTAGAAAGCAAGATTAAATTCATTCAGTTAACAGTATTGCAACCTGACTTTAAAAAAGAAAAGGCAGCCTTCGAGTATGTTTAGTTTCTCTGATGCCACTGTCTGTTCTTCCCTGATATGCATTGAGGTTCAGTCTCATATTTGTTAAGTGTGTTCTTGTGAACTTCTATGTTCCACTGTAAGTGGTGTCATATTAACCAAGCGATTTGGCCATATTCTTAAAGGTTTTATATGAGGAAGTTACTTTATATGATACAAGAATGTTCAGGCTGGGCACGGTGGCTCACACCTGTAATCCCAGCACTTTGGGAGGCCGAGGCAGGCGGATCACCTGAGTTTAGGAGTTCGAGACCAGCCTGGCCAATGGGGTGAAACCCTGTCTCTACTGAAAAATACAAAAAAAATTAGCCGGGCTTGGTGGCGGGTGCCTGTAATCCCAGCCACTCGGGAGGCCGAGGCAGGAGAATTGCTTGAACCCGGGAGGCGGAGCTTGCAGTGAGCCGAGATTGCGCCACTGCACTCCAGCCTGGGCGACAGAGCGAGACTCCGGCTCAAATAAAAGAATGTTCAAATAAATTTTTATGTTACTTCTATAAATTTTCCAAATTTATTCAGTGCTTACAGTTTATTCTGTTATCAGTAATGAAATGCAATGCCTGTCTTTTGAGTAGCAAATGAACCCACTATTCAAGTGTTTAGCAGTAATCTTTTCATTAACTTTTTGTTATTTCAGACAGGACCATATGTCATTAATCCCTGGTTATTAGTAAAAATAGCTTTGAAAACAGTTGAGGCAGGACCTGGTGGCTCACGCCTGTAATCCCAGCACTTTGGGAGGCCAAGGCAGGTGGATCACTTGAGGCCAGGAGTTCAAGAACAGCCTGGCCAACATGGTGAAACCCCGACTCTACTAAAAATATAAAAATTAGCTGGGCATGGTGGCACACGCCTGTAATTCCAGCTACTCGGAAGGCTAAGGTAGAGAATCGCTTGAGCCGCAGAGGCAGAGTTTGCAGTGAGCTGAGATTGTGCCACTGCCCTCTAACCTGGGTGACAGAGCATGACTCTGTCTCAAAAAAAAAAAAAAAAAAAAAAAGAGAGAAAGAAACAGAAAATAAACAGTTGAGAATAAGGCTTGCTTGGGGTTTTTCTTCCCTCTCTCCCACTCTCCCTTGTTTCTTTCCTGCAGTTTAGCATTTTTCTGGGGATAAGTTCCCAGCTGGCACTGAAAATTTTTAACTGACTTTACAAGGGCAGGCAAGTTATGATTCACCAGAATTATGGCTTTACGAGGCCTCCAGTATCTGTGAGGGCCTAGATATAGTTTTACCTTTTGTTTTCTAGGCCTTTCATTTTGTCCAGTTTTTATCTTTAAGTCTTCATTGACTTATGCTGGCTGACTTAAAACTTAAGAGTAGTTGGAGTGCTCTGGTTTGTGTTTGGGGTGATTTAAAGCTAATGATGTGTTCCTTTTGGCACTAGGGGGAGGTGTTGCCTAGTTCCTTAAGTGGTTAAGCTCTGACTAGGTCTAGCTCTGTTTGTAATGACTGGTCAGCCAAAATCAACCTTCCTGCTTCCTCTCTAGCTGGGCACAACTTTTGCACAGCACTCAGTATCTTTTTGTTATTAAAATATATGTATCCTTCAAAAGAAATACTCAATACTTACTTAGCACTTAAAATTCCCAAGTCATTCTTAGGTATTTTTGCCAAGGCTTCTGAAGCTGAAGTAGGAAACTAAATAGGAGATCAGTTTCATTTTCCCGAGGTTCAGAGGTAAAGAACTGACGTAGGAAGCAGGAGTCCTGGATTCTGGTCCTTTCTCTTTTTTTAATTGCTAGAGTACAGTGGCACAATCATAGCTCATTGTAGCCTTGATCTCCTAGGCTCCAGTGGTCCTCCAGCCTCAGCCTCCTGTGTAGCTGGGACTACAGGTGTGTACCATCAACCTGGCTAATTTTTATTTTTGTTGAGACTGGGTCTCACTATGTTGCCCAGGCTGGTCTCAAGTTGGCCTCAAGTGATCCTCACATCTTGGCCTCCTGAAACTCTGGGATTATAGGGATAAGCCACCATGCATGGCCTGATCCTTTTTCAAATACGATTTTACTCTGTGACCTTCTCTAAGTGTGAGGCTAGATGAGCTCTCTGATCCTCAGATAGATAACACCTGTTATGGGATATAGTTCCCTCTGCCCATTTTGTGCCTGCATCCAGTTGGGTACATGCCTGGTCTTCTGTATATTTGGAACAGATATCACACACTTTTATGGTGAGAGTTGTGGGGCCTTACCCGTATTTGAAATACTATCGGTGGAAATTTAATTTTTCATTACTACCTTTGTTAAAATTAAATTACCTGTTAAGAATAACCTGGGCCGGGTGCGGTGACTCATGCCTGTAATGCCAGTACTTTGGGAGGCCGAGGCAGGCAGATCACGTGAAGTTGGGAGTTTGAGACCAGCCTGACCAACATGGAAAAACCCCATCTCTACTAAAAATACAAAATTAGTTGGGCATGGTAGCGCATGCCTGTAATCCCAGCTACTCGGGAGGCTGAGGCAGGAGAATCACTTGAACCCTGGAGGAAGAGGTTGCAGTGAGGAAGATCACACCATTGCACTCCAGCCTGGGTAACAAGAGTGAAACTCTGTCTCAAAAAAAAAAAAAAAAAAAAAAGAATAACCTAACAACTTCTATCATATACTGTTTTTGGTTATTTTTTCTAATGCCACAGTGTAGAGGGAACAGAACATGATGAATTTCTAGAAATTAATTTTTTTTTTTTTTTTGGAGACAGAGTCTCACTCTGTCACCTAGGCTGAGTGCAATGGCGCGATCTCGGCTCACTACAACCTCTGCCTCCCAGGTTCAAGTGATTCTCCTGCCTCAGCCTCCTGAGTAGCTGGGATTACAGGCATGTGCCACCATGCCCAGCTAATTTTTTGTATTTTTAGTAGAAATGGGGTTTCACCCTGTTGGTCAGGCAGGTCTTGAACTCCTGACCTCATGATCCAACCACTTCGGCCTCCCAAAGTGCTAAGATTACAGGCGTGAGCCACCACACCTGGCCTTTTTTTTTTTTTTTTTTTTTTTTTTTTTTGAGACGGAGTTTCGCTCTCATTGCCCAGGCTGGAGTGCAATGGCACGATCTCGGCTGACCGTAACCTCCACCTCCCAGGTTCAAGCGATTCTCAAGTCTCAGCCTCCTGAGTAGCTGGAATTACAGGCATGCGCCACCATGCCCGGCTAATTTTTTTGTATTTTTAGTAGAGACAGGGTTTCTCCATGTTGGTCAGGCTGGTCTCGAACTCCCAACCTCAGGTGATCTTCCTGCCTCGGCCTCCCAAAGTGCTGGGATTACAGGCATGAGCCACTGCGCCCGGCTGAAATTAATTTTTAATTGACACAATAACCGTACATATTTATGGGATACATAGTGATGTTTCAATTCATACAAGATATAGTGATTTGATCAGAATATTTAGCATCTCAGACATTTATCATTTCTTTGTGTTGAAAATATTCAACATCCTCCTTCTAGCTATTTGAAACTATAATATATATTATTGTTGACTATAGTCATCCTACAGTGATATAGAACACTAGAACCTATTCCTCCCACCAAGCTGTAACTTTGTTTCCGAAAAGTACATTTTGGTAGGGAAAGAGAAGGAATCACTCTAGAGTATTGGGTGTCCCCAAGAGAATGGGTAAGATAAGATAGGATGGTGTAGTAGAGTGCTTGAGGCAGCCAGGAATGCCTAATGAAGAGATGCCAAAAGGAAAGAAAATTGTCCAACAGCTGGCAGGAGGACAGGAAAGCTTTCCCTAATTTTGCTGAAGGTGATCAGAGTCATAGACTCTTAATAGTTGAGGAGAATAATAATTTAGTTATTGCTTAGAATTGACAGATTTCTAGGAAAAATCTGATAGCACTGTGTTTACATAAACCATAAATAATTAGCCTTGAAAATGGGGTCAGGGAAATAAGTAACATTCAACAAAAACATTCATTCCTTTGTTAGTTTTTATTTAGTTCTTTGGAATAACCAGTTTTTGTTTTAAAATATTTTTGTTATTCTAATTCTGTTTCTCCTTGCTTTTTCAGATTTGCTCATTAAGAAAAGTGATTGTTTCTTCCTGTGTGTGGCTTTGAGGGTTCAATTTTCAGAGTTTCAGAATTTACCACTCTGTTAAACGTGGTTAGTCATTCATACACCACACTGGCAGTTAAGAATGATGTTGGCTGGGCACGGTGGCTCACACCTATAATCCCAGCACTTTAGGAGGCCAAGATAGGAGGATCACTTGAGGCCAAGTATTCAAGACAAGTTAGGGCAACAAACCAAGACCTGATCTCTACAACAAATTTAAAAATTAGCCAGGCATGGTGGCAAGCTCCTGTAATCATAGCTGCTCTGGAGGTTGAGACAGGAGGATCACTTGAGCCCAGGAGTCTAAGGCTGCAGTGAGCTATGATGGCACCACTCCACTACAGCCCAAGTGACAGAGCAAGACCTTGTCTTTTAAAAAACAACAACAAAAAAGAATGATGTTAATTCACAAAAGAGATAATCTTATATTTGAACAGTGCCCCATATCACTTTAAACCATTTTAAGTAGTTTTGTTTAGTAACTGAACAAGTCTAAAGGTGACTTGATTTGTTAAGTAGTTTTTCATCCCATTTGGGATTTTTTGGGTGCATCTTTGTAACTGTTAACAGTAGCAACTTTGAAAATAGACACTACTATATGTGTGTCTTTGTGGCTTCTTAAATGGTTAAAACTTACCAAAATGCTAATATTGAGAGCAGAAATTGTTTTACTTTATCTTATTATTTGTTTTTTATGCTCTTTCATTGGGTAAGTTTAGTGATTATTCTAGATTTCAGGAAACTTTTGGTCAGAGCAAGCAGAAGAGCTAGCTGGGCTTAAGCAACATTTTATCTTTGTTTTTTCAGTGATTGCCTTCATGTTGTGGAGCCCATGCCTGTGCGGGGGCCTGATGTAGAAGCATACTGTCTACGCTGTGAATGCAAATACGAAGAAAGAAGCTCTGTCACAATCAAGGTAAAATATATCTCTCTCTATCAACCTGTCTGTCTATCTATCTACCTCTTTTCTGCTTCTGGATGGTTTCTAGACAAGACAGAAAAATTTGGACCCCTACCCCAAAAGGAATAATGGGCCTGTTCTGCCGGCCTCACTGAGATGGTTTGTGGATTAGTTAGGGTATGTTAGATAGATATCTGAAACGGCACAAAAATGCCCTATGTGTAATTAGCATATTCCAGAAAGATATCCCAGCTTCTGTGTAGGCCATGTGTGCCAGAGGCTGAGAGAGCAGCATTTATAAGCCCTCCTCTCCTTGCCTTTCCAGCCCTTTGAAAAAATTAAATATATAGTAATTATTCTAGAACTATTACTTCTGGATTTTAAGATTTCCCCTCTTCATTTCCTGTGGGACAGGGGTCTCCAGCCCCCAGGCCACAGCCCAGTCTGCAGTCTGTTAGGAACTGGGTCACTCAGCAGGAGGTGAGCAGTGGGCAAGTGAGCAAAGCTTCATCTTATTTACAGCTGCTCCCCATCATTCGCATTACCGCCTGAGCTCCACCTCCTGTCAGATGAGCAGCAGCATTAGATTCTCATAGGAGCATGAACTCTATTGTAAACTGCACATGTGAGGGATCTAGGCTGCATGCTCCTTATGAGAATGAGAATCTAATGCCTGATGATCTGTCACTGTCTCCCATCACCCCCATATGGACCGTCTAGTTGCAGGAAAACAAGCTCAGGGCTCCCACTGATTCTACGTTATGGTGAACTGTTCAATTATTTTATGATATATTATAATGTAATAATAATAGAAATAAAGTGCACAATAAATGTAATGTGCTGGAATCATCCCCAAACCATCCCCCACCACCCCTGGTCCATGGAAAAATTGTCTTCCATGAAACTGGTCCCTGGTGCCAAAAAGGTTGTGGACTGTTGCTGTAGTAAATGGGATGTAGATAACTCTCATCACCATTTGTATTTCTAATGAGTTCAGTTACTTTATTATAGTGGCTAATGGTTTTTCTTCCAATTTTTTTTTTTTTTTTTTGAGATGGAGTCTCGCTCTGTTGCCCAGGCTGGAGTACAGTGGTGTGATCTCGGCTCACTGCAACCTCCGCCTCCTGGGTCCAAGTGATTCTCCTGCCTCAGCCTCCTGAGTAGCTGGGATTACAGGTGTGCACCACCACGCCTGGCTAATTTTTGTATTTTTAGTAGAGACAGGATTTCACCACGTTGGTCAGGCTGGTCTTGAACTCCTGACCTCGTAGTCCACCCACCTTTGCCTCCCAAAGTGCTGGGATTACAGGTGTGAGCCACTGCGCCTGGCGCAAATTTTTTTTACATGGCACTTCCCATTCCTTTCCCCCCAAAAAGGCCCTGTGGGGAATCTGGGGTGGTTAGTTATAATAGTCATAAAGATTTCTGCTGTGATTGACCCTGTGGAAGCACTCTTGCTCCAGCAGGGTGCTGAACTTTAGAGAAATCCTCACTGTACTATTATTTAACAGATTTGTAAAAAATATACAACTTATGTACCCTAAAAGTCACTCACTATAAGTATACAATTCTATAAATTTTAGTAGATTTAAAACATTTTAAAATCCCATTTCAGGCCAGGCATGGTGGCTCACATCTATAATCCCAGCACTTTGGAAGGTCCAGGCAGGTGGATCACTTGAGGTCAGGAGTTCGAGACTAGCCTGTCCAACGTGGTGAAACCCCATCTCTACTAAAAATATAAAAATTAGCCAGGTGTGGTGGTGCACACCTGTAGTCCCAGCTACTTGGGAGGCTAAGGCATAAGAATCACTTGATCCTGGAGGCAGAGGTTGCAGTGAGCTGAGATTGTGCCACTGTGCTCCAGTGAGACTCTGTCTCAAAAAAAAATAAAAATAAAATCCCGTTTCAGAACATTCCCACTACCCCAAAAAGATCCCTCATGCCCATTTACAGTTAATCCCCAGTTCTAGCCCCACTCCGTCACTAGTCTACTTTCTGTCTCTACATACATGGACATTTCATGTATATGGAATCATACAATGTATGGTCTTCTGTGACTGGCTTCTTTCATTTAGCACAATGTTTTTGATGTTTATGCAAATTGTAGCATGTATCAGTACTTCATTTCTTTTTATTGCTGAATAGTATTTCACTATGTTAATATGCATTTATCAGTTGATGGACATTTGGATTATGTCTGGGTTTTTACTATTATGAATAATACTGTCATGAATATCTGCACACATGTCTTTGTATGGATATATATGTTTTCCGTTCTCTTGGGTTAATTCCTTAGAATGGTAAAATTATGTTTAACTTTTTAAGAGAGTGCCAGATTGTTTCCCAAAGTGGTTGTACCATTTTACACTCCCACCACAGCGTATGAGGGCTGTTTCTCCATATCCTTGCTAACACTTGGTATTGTCTATTTATTTTATTGTAGTCCTTCTAGTGGGTGTGTCACACTGTACTTTTTCTCAGTACATGAATTAAGGTCACAAGAAAAAAATCACTGGCCTAGAAAATACTTTTATATATCTAAATTGAGCTAAAGAGTAGCTGAATCTAGGGCATTATGTTCAGCTGGGAAAAAAAACAAACTGCTGTGCTAGCAGTGGTGACAGGTGATTAGCAGTAGGTGAAGTTGGAGTCTTGAAGACTTGCAAAAAGATCCCAAAGATCTTTCCTCTTTTTTCTTAAAAATACTTTGGTGAAGAGTTGAGTTTATTTCTTATATTGCTATCTGGTTTGTATAGAAATCCTATAGGCTTAGCAGATATGTCAGTCAGTTTTACTATTATCATACAAAGTTCTGATTTATGGGCTTGAACAAAGATGTAACTTAATTTTCAATTTCCTTTAGGTTACCATTATAATTTATCTTTCCATTTTGGGCCTTCTACTTCTGTACATGGTATATCTTACTCTGGTTGAGCCCATACTGAAGAGGCGCCTCTTTGGACACTCACAGTTGATACAGAGTGATGATGATATTGGGGTAAGTTCCCAGCCTGCCCTAGCTGCTCATGGCCAGTTCCTGTCATCATTTGATGTGAAGTGCAAGTGAAAAATAGTCATATATAGATGTTCACGTGCTGAAGCCGATCCTCAACTAGAGAAGCTAAAAACAGCTCTGATTTCAGTATATGTCTCTTTATGAAGAAATTGCTTGATGAAGCCATAAATGTGGTGATTTAAACTGATGATCTTTGGTGAGCGTGCTATACAGGGCCTTGCTTTCAGTACCAAAGGCACAATTTTATTGCCATTCCCTGTTTACATTGAGAAAAGTATCAGAGATGGTTTTCTCTCCAAGCTCTCCCTCCTAAAACACCTTTCCTGTCAGTATCACCAAATATTTTAGAAGGCAGAGAGGTTTTCGTCAAGGGAAGTGTGAAGATCATGATGTTCTTTTCTTAATGAAGTACAACTTGATAACCTGCTGATGTTTTATATTTCCTTTTTTTCTACTGCTTAAAAAAAAAATCTGTGGGCCAGGTGTGGGGGCATACACCTGTAATCCCAGCACTTTGGGAGGCCAAGGTGGGAGGATTACTTGAGCCCAGGAGTTCAAGACCACCCTGGGCAACATGGTGAGACCCCATCTCTACAAAAAATAAAAACATTAGCCGGGTGTGGTGGTGCATGCCTGTGGTCCCAACTATTCAGGAGGCTGAGACAGGAGTGTCACTTGACCCCAGGAGTTCGAGGCTGCAGAACTGTGATCACACCATAGGACTCTAGCCTAAGCAACACAGCAAGAAGCCTGTCTAAAAAAAAAAGAAAAAAAAAATCTGAGATCTTTAGAGAAAAATAAAACCATGACTACCATCACTCCAGATTCTCTTCCTGTCTTTAAATCACACACACACACGCATGTGTGTGTGTACATTATATATGTTTATATAGTATGTGCGTGTGTGTATGTGTGTGTGTGTGTGTATATATATATATAGTTGGCATAATCTGTATAAATTGGTTCATGGTCTCCTTTTTATTTTAATATTCGTTTATTCAAAAATGTCCAGAAATTGACATAGTCCACAAACTTGTTTTTCAGTATAGCTTAGAGAATGTTTTTTTTGTTTTTGTTTTTTGAGATGGAGTCTCACTCTGTCGCCCATGTTGGAGTGCAGTGGCATGACTTTGGCTCACTACAACCTCTGCCTCCTGAGTTCAAGTGATTCTCTTGCCTCAGCCTCCCAAGTAGCTGGGTCTACAGGCACCTGCCACCACGCCCGGCTAATTTTTTTTGTATTTTTAGTAGAGACGGGGTTTCACCATTTTGGCCAGGCTGCTCTTGAACTCCTGACCTCAAGTGATCAGCCCGCCTTGGCCTCCCAAAGTGCTGGGATTACAGGCGTGAGCCACTGCGCCTGGCTGGATATTTTTGTTTCATCATTATACTGTATGAAATTGTTTCTGAATTTTCCATTCTTTTTTTTTTTTTTTTTTTTTTGAGATGGAGTCTCGCTCTTTCGCCCAGGCTGGACTGCAGTGGTGCGATCTCAGCTCACTGCAAGCTCCGCCTCCCGGGTTCACGCCGTTCTCCTGCCTCAGCCTCCTGAGTAGCTGGGACTATAGCTGCCCGCCATCGCGCCCGGCTAATTTTTTGTATTTTTTTTTTTTTAGTAGAGATGGGGTTTCACTGTGTTAGCCAGGATGGTCTCGATCTCCTGACCTCGTGATCCCCCTGCCTCGGCCTCCCAAAGTGCTGGGACTACAGGTGTGAGCCACCGCGCCCAGCTGAATTTTCCATTCTTTCATTATTATATATAATTATTTTTTTAGAAATTACTTTTTCTTGTGGATTATTATATTGGACTATGTTCCTTAAAATGGGTAAAATTCACAATAGTTTTAAGGTTCAATTCAAAAGCCAAACCCAGAGTGAGCCCTTGCCAACCAGTCAAAAGTCCTTTTACCCTGGAATGGCTTGTGGATCTATAGGCATAGACATTGAAAGTCTTAAACTACATCCTTCCTTTACAGCGTTAAATATGTGTTCCTGATTTCAGAAATAGACAATATAATAACACAAAACATAAGAGAAATGGATGTAGAGATGAAAACATGTAGGGCAGGCATTTAATTGGTGGGATCACATGCTCAGTAATTGTTTTGTCCACCAGTGATTGATTCTGCTTGTGTATTAACTATTTGAGAACATTGTCTCTGAGAGGCCTGGCTGACTCTTGGATGTCTTTTAAACTGATTCTAGACAGAGAGAGGTTTTCTGACCAGAGCTGTGAATTTATTGTAACAACTCTACAAAAATAAGTGAATTTTAATTTTTAAAACTGTTGCTTATCCAAGATGTGAGTTCTACACTATTTATATACTTTAAAAATGTTTTTGTTAAATTATCAGTTTTCATTTTTTCTGTTTTTGTTCAGTGTTAGAGCATTTTAAAGCAAATAAAAGTGAGTACAAATAGTTAAGCTCACTGCAAGTAGTCACAATATTTACTGTATCATATATCCATGACACATCATCGTTATTACCAAAGCATTACAGTAAAACATGTTTTGTATTTATTGTAATTTTATCAGGTGTGAAAAGAACAAACATAAAAAGGGTAAATCTCTATTTGCATTCCCCCAGCATCCGTGACTATGAGCAGCTAGTTCAATCTCATTCTGATGGGTAGAGAGCAGACCCAAAGGATTAGCTGGTTTGTTTAGTCTTTTGAACTTGTTCCTTAAGAAGATTTTTCTTCCCTACCTTGAAGAATAGATAACAGCACTAGGAAACTGAGAGGTCCTCTGCTGATCAAGTACATCCTTCTTCCCAGTATTGCTTATGTCAAAACAAACCAGTGGTGATAATATTTTCCTCCTCTGGTCCTTGACTCAGGGGATGATATTTTATACACAAATTCACTGAAGCACCATATTCTTATAGTGTCATTTTAATCTAACTGACCAAAATCTGTTTTGAGACAATATAACACCAAGTCAGGGTTAGGGAGGCTAAGTTTTAGTCTTTATGCTAATTTGTTAAATGACCTTGGGTCAATTTATTTCCATAATGAGAAATCAAGCAATTCTATAAGTTTAGCCTGCCTCCTTTTTTTTTTCTTTTTTAGCTTTTTGCTTACATTTTTAAAAACATTTAAGCCTCGCGGAATTGCCTTTATTATTTTCATTTGTAAGGTTAAAAGTTTAAAAATAAGCTATAGGTCTCAGCTACTTGGGAGGCTGAGGCAGGAGGATCACTTGAGGCCAGGAGTTCAAGGCTGCAGTGAGCTGTGATCAAACCTGTGAATAGCTACTGCATTCCAGCCTGGGCAACATGGCTAGACTCTATTTCAAAAAAAAAAAAATTAAGTTCATGGCCAGTCTGGGCAATATAGTGAGACCCCATCTCTTAAAAAAAAAAAAAAATCCACTTTTTAAATAACTTGAATTTTAGGATTTGTACAAGTCATTACCTGAAAATCCACTTTTTAAATAACTTGCGTTTTAGGATTTGTACAAGCCATTACCTAAATAAAGTGAAAAGTTGAAGGAATTTTGGCAAAGAAGAGGAGGAAAGATTCTTTATAAAAACTCTTTGATATCTTTCAAATGTAGACATTGTATAAATGCCTTGCTATAAAAACAAGACCAGGTGTTCTAACTCCTATAATTATAGTTGTATATATAGTTATCTGGTTATGTATATAGCTTTCCATATACATGCTGACTCCTGCCCTGGATATATAATAGAGCTTTTTCAAACATGCACAGCAAAATAATGTTGTTTCTCTCCTAGAGGCAAAGTTTAGTATAAGAGGTACAACTTGTGACTTGGATCTTCTGTTGGAACACTGAGAAGCTTTGCTAACATGGGGTTCAAGAAAAACAGATCAAGGAAAAGGCAAACAAAAGCAATAAATTACTATTGAATGCTTTTTGTCATTTAGACAGCTGTGTTTATATCTCATTCATAGATAGATTAGCATGGTGATTTCCTGTGTAATGACTACAAACATCCAGTTGTACTGGTTTACTTTGACCAGGTTAGGTTGGTTTTCTACACAGATACCTGGGCAACCCTTCAATAGCCTCTTTCCCAAGGCCGCAACTTACGTGGAAGCCACTGGGTGCTTAACAATGGAAGATTCAATCTTTGTTGAATAGAGAGGGTGATTGTAGCACTTGAGCTGTGTCTCTTTTCATTACAGATTGGGGACCTGGGGAAATAAGGAAGCTTTTGGAAGCTAGTCCATTTAGTGTGTGTGTTGAGGGTACAGGGAGAGATTAAAAACAACCCAAGATAAGACTCTGTCACTCACCCTCCCAGAGTGATGTGGCCCCAAGCTGGCAAGAAAACAATTCTAATGGAGACAAGAAATTAAAAGACAGATCTTTCCTCTGCCACAGATTAGCTATATAGTATTGAATAAAGTAAGGAAAGACCCTACTTTCCATATCTATAACATGGAGAGATGTTAACATGAAAATAGATTTTCTTTTCCCTACCAGTTAAGGAAGGCTTCTCTTTAACACAAACGACCACTGTCTTTTGCTTGGTCTCCACTTCTTTAAGGGAAATATCTTTGGAAATGGCAATCCGTGGGAACGTTTCACAAATACTCCGTCATCGCTTATGTTTCTTGAACCACCTAGGTCTGTACTTGAGTTCATACTCTATCTGGTGGTTGAGTGCTTAGGAGTGCTTAGCCAAATAGATGCTCTCTTGTTTGAAAAGTCCACCTACCCCTATTTCTGTGGTGGGCTGGTGACTGTTTTGTGTCTATGGTTTACACTGACTGTGCCATCTCTAATGTTCTCCATTCCTGGACTTTTAGGATCACCAGCCTTTTGCAAATGCACACGATGTGCTAGCCCGCTCCCGCAGTCGAGCCAATGTGCTGAACAAGGTAGAATATGCCCAGCAGCGCTGGAAGCTTCAAGTCCAAGAGCAGCGAAAGTCTGTCTTTGACCGGCATGTTGTCCTCAGCTAATTGGGA